>NW_005871151.1:1513317-1613428 GCF_000147115.1 Myotis lucifugus | reverse complement strand
ACCTATGCTCAACCTCACACTGACCCAGGGCTTCAAGGTCCAGTGATAGATGTTGTTGTTGCTTAGCGTTCATTCTCCAAACAGGTCCACCTAAGCTCCCCGGTGTCTCCGCCCCAAATGTGAACGTCACCAGGTCAAGAGCACTCTCATGCTTGCCCCCCACAAGGAGAGATGAGTCGGTCCTTTCTGCTGGGTCCCAGTCCCAGGATAGGCCTAGCTGTGCCCCAACCTGGGCGCACCTCTTCTCCGGATGCCTGGAGAATGGCACACCTGGGCCCCTGCTGATCCCGCATGCTGTCATTATTGAAGGGAAAACAATCACCCTAAGGATGAGCACTTCTCCATTGTGGACAGCTTCCAGCCACCTACGTTTGACTCCCTGGCCACCACCTCTCAGTGGATGTCTAGATGACAGATAGAACACACTGAAGCCGGCTCCTGCCTCAGTTTCCCCCAATTCAGATGACAGCACCACGCACCCACCAGCTTGGACCAGCATTCTAGTGTCGGACTCCATTCCTCTCTCCCTCGCCTGCCATGTCCATCAGGTGCAAACCCTGCCACATTGGCTGCTGAGGTCAAGCTGCCTCCCAGGTAGCCCCCTGGGCAGGATGCAAGCAGTCTACAGGGAAACCTTTCACCCTGAACACTGCACTTCCCTTTGGGAAACGGTCAGAGTGTAAAAGGTCAGTTGAGAGGAGGTGAACTGATTCCATTCCTTCTTGATTTTCTACTCATCCACTAAGACAGTGGTCGGCAAACTCATTAGTCAACAGAGCCAAATATCAACAGTACGACGATTGAAATTTCTTTTGAGAGCCAAATTTTTTAAACTTAAACTATATAGGTAGGTACATTGTTATTAACTTTATTAGGGTACTCCTAAGGCTTAGGAAGAGCCACACTCAAGAGGCCAAAGAGCCGCATGTGGCTTGCGAGCCGCAGTTTGCCAACCACGGTACTAAGACATCCTGCCCCCAGGATCCATAGGGCACTGGGTCTCTGGCACTGAGAACCCTGAGAGCAGGGTCTTGGATGGATCTGTTCATTTCTGCGATGCCCCAGAGGGCACAGCCTTAGCTCCAGCTGCAAATTATCCAATAAATAAGAGAAGCAGGACCTCAGAGAGGAACTGAATAATGCCTATGCCATGCAGCTCCCTCTTCCATCCTGGAACCCATCGAATAGGCCAGGGACATCGACTTTAAAATGGATTCTGCGCACTGTACAACAAGAGTCCAATTTTCCAAACATCAGGCCAGTTAGGTCGACACTCACGTGCCAGGAAGCATGCCTTTCCCCGCCTTGTTTACTCAGCGGGCAAGGCACTCCGGCACACACGGTCTCCCTGTCGGAGCCTCATGTGGGGGAGATCCGCTTTTCTTTACCTCGGAAACCCCCCCTAGAGCTTTTCAGGATACTATGCATAGAGCAGACATTCAATTTGCTTGTTTTTCAGCCAAATGTGAACATACTGACTACACAGATACCGAAGGCCAGAAGGTAAACATAATCCTATTTGTTCTTTCCCCGGGGCCTCCGGAGGGGTCCTGGGGGATAGTGTTAGTGATCCGGTTTATTAGCTCCTTCTGCTATCAAAAGGTGTCGCCTTTATAAGTGGAAAAACGAAAGGAAGTGCCGGGCGGATAGAAGAAATGCATTTCTTTCTTTTCTGACAGAAAAAGCGCAATGATAAGGGCATTAAGTTTCCCAGCTCAGCTCAGCAGAGAGTGAGCCGGCGCAGGAGCTGTGGTGGGGAAGAGGCGTTCTCTTCTTCAGGCAACAACAGCCTGCCATTAATTCACAGGCAGGAAGGAAGGCTCCCCGCCCTCTCTCCGCACCCCTCCTCACACCCTCTGCTCCTCACAAGGATGCACCTGCCCCGGGGAGCGGGCCCCCGGCCCCCGGCACTTCTGGAAATCACAAGGAAGCCCGAGACTCAGCACCATTTCCAGGGGCAGCCGCCGCTGACGGTCCAGCTGGTAACTGACTGAGGCTGCACTGGTCCAGTTCATTCGTTTTCACCGAATCCTTGGAGAAGACACGAGCTTCCCCACATCTGAATTCTCCCGGAATAGCACGCATGCCGCAAACCCTTATCTATTGATTGATGTCCACGGAGGCACAGACCTGAGCTGTTGCCTCTTAATTAGGGGAGAATTCCGCTATCTATGCATTAGAGTGAGGTTTGCCAAGCCAGCCAGTTTCCCTGGGCTACTGAGAAAATGGCTCCGGGAGGGTCTGGGAACTTCCCCATGTCTGGACGGAGTGCTTTGGGAAATCCCAACAACATTATCCCAGCCCAACCCCAAGCTAGTTAACTCAGACGTCAGATTCCAAAGAGAAGGCCAGGGAGAGCCACCCTTACAGGTATCCTGAGGACCCTGCTTCCTCAGTATGCAATCTCTTCTCATCACAGACCCACAGAGGGAGTGAGAGATTCCGCTGCTCGTCTACCCAGAGCCGCTCTTCCACTTCTCGGCTGTGCAGACTGCAAGCGGAAAGACACAGGCAGACACACAGAACCCTCGCTTCCCCGTCTCCCCCGCAGACAAGACCTGACAGTCACTCCTGGCCAGTGCCAATGAAGCAAAGTCGGCTGGGGGATTGGGGAGAAAAGACTGAGAGAGAGAGAGACAGAGAGAGAGAGAGAGAGAGAGAGAGAGAGAGAGAGAGAGAGAGGCTTTGACTTTCCTCTCCACTGTCTTGTGAGGAGATGACCGAACTTGCTCTGACCACTGTGACCATGAGGAGCCCCAGGGAATCCCCAAGGATGGGAACTGCCAACCTTCGGGGCTGCTTGCTATGTGAGAAGATGAACAGCTGGTTTAAGCCACCTCTCCTGGTTCTTTGTTTGTTAATTTTACTTGCAGCGAAGCAAACATTTCTCAGCTTCTCCTGCAAACTGTCAGAGACCAAGACGGCGAGTCTGAAACAGATGAGCGACCCTGTTCTGAGCACAGGAAGAACGCAGTCAGAGGCAGTGTGAAAGGGCTCGGAGCGAGTCCTCAGTGACCTCGGTCCCCATCATGCTCTGCTCCTGTACCTGTCCTACGAAGACACCCCAGGTGTGATCTAGGTAAAAAAAAGTGGGCTCGCTAATGCACACGAAGCCCCCAAGGAGTGCATGGGTTTTCACTCAGATTCTCCCCGACAAGCGCCATCACAGAAAGGGCATCGCCGTGGGCGTGGACAAACAGGACTCGCAGGCAGGTGGGCTGGACCCCACGGTGGGCATCCGCTCTCATGCCCATGAACAACGCCGCCCACCACTGGAAGAGCAGCAAGGCGTCTCTTTCTGTTTTCTCTTTCTTCTCCTCCTTCCCCCCTTCCTTCAGAAGAAAAAAACGTATTTTTTTTAAAAACTGCACTACTGTGGATATTTTGTAAAATGTAGTAAAAACAAAATTCCAGTAGAATCCCTATATCCAGAGAGAACCTACTGCCATACATTCTTCCTTTTATAATAATCTATAATAATAAAAGTGTAATATGCTAATTAGACCGGACAGCCGAACGACCTTCCAGACGTCCTTCCAGATGACCTTCTGGACGAAGCCGGGGTTGTGAGGGTCGAGGCAAGCTGCCACAGCTGCGAGGGCTGAGCCCCTTGCATGAATTTTGTGCATCGGGCCTCTAGTTATATAACTAATATAGATACCTTGAAATTTGGGGGAAGTAGCTTTGTATCTTTTTTAACCTAATCTTAAAATCAAAAGTAGTTTCCCTATTCATTTATTCAAGCAACATTCAACTTTCATTATTAGATCAATAAAAATCTTATTTTAAAAAGTGATTTTGAAAAGCTTTATCCATTTGTGAGGCTGTAACATATTCTCACCATCCTTTCCCCACTGTTAGGATTTAGGTTGTGTCTGATTTTTTTATATATATATTTTTTTATTGAGTTCAGAGAGGAAGGGAGAGGGAGAGAGAGATAGAAACATCAATGATGAGAGAGAATCATTGATGGGCTGCCTCCTGCACGCCTCCTACTAGGGATTGAGCCCACAATCCGGGCATGTGTCCCAACCAGCAATCGAACCATGACCTCCAGGTTCACAGGTTGATGCTCAACCACTGAGCCATGCTGGCTGGGCAGGTTGTGTCTGATTTTTAGTACTGTAAACAAACTATACCGTGATTAAATCCATTGACTCAATTTCCATAGGCAAAGGATTTCTGCCTCCAGTAGCTTGTATATGTTTATTAACAACCTTGATACATATTGCAAAACTATTAAAAAAGAAAGGCTATCATGTTTATTTACAACAGACACTTTCATGAGTTGTTCCCAAGTGGATACTAGTTTCCTTTTCTTTTTTTTTTTAACCAGTTGCTTTTTTTCTTTTGTAAATCCTTCATTCTTATCTTATACCCATTTTTCCATTGGTCTATTTTTCCTATTGATTTGTAAGAGTTCATTATATGTGACACGCTGTGTCTGATTCAAGTATAAATTTCCCAGTTTTCATTTGCCATTTAATTTTGTTTTAGTTGCTTACTGACATTCAAAATGTTCCCCTTGGGTTGTTTTTGTTTTTACATTTCAATTATTCAAACCTACTGAAGTTTTCCTTTGACAATTTTTTCCACTTCTCTTGGGCACATACAAATTTTCCCTACCCTTAGAGTCAATTACGTGTAAGCTCTGTGTCAACAATAGGGATGAGATGGTCAAAAGCAGAGGGTGTCCACCCACACGAACGTCACATTGTAGTGGATGAGTTAGACTTACTAGTATCACCAGTATTTAGGTGTCAAAAGAATTTAAATAATAATTATACAAGGAAAGTGTTTAACAAATAACTATACAATGACAATTACCATAAAGAAGGAAGCACAGAGCAGCATGACAACTTATAGCAGGGAACCCAAATATTAATAGAAGCGGGGGGTGGGGGGGGCGGGGGGCTAAGAACAGTTTCCCTAAGAGTTATACTAAGCTCTAAATAGCAGACGGGGAGGGAAGGGGGAGAGAAGACTTCTATTTTAGGTAACATGGTGAACTAGATAGCCCAAAAGCCCTCCCAGCAAAATAAATAAAAACAGATGTATTATGCATATAATAGGTCTATATAACAACATGTATATACATTATATATCATATACAACATATGTACACCTATGTAATATATTCATATGTAATCTAACTATTATACAGTATATAATCTATCATATTATAGAATACATATTATATAATTTATTATACACTAGAGGCCCAGTGCACGAAATTCATGCATGGTGTGTGTGTGTGGGCCCTTCAGCCCGGCCTGCACCCCCTCCAATCTGGGACCCCTCGGGGGATGTCTGACTGCCAGTAGACAGACATCCCTCTTGCAATCCAGGACTGCTGGCTCCTAACCGCTCGCCTGCCTGCCTGCCTGATTGCCCCTAACCCTTCTGCCTGCCTGCCTGCCTGCCTGATTGCCCCTACCTTGCCCCCTTGCTGGCCTGATTGCCCTTAACCACCTCTGCCTCAGGCCCCAGTCTAAGCCGCAGCCTGGCCTCCCTCTGCCAGAGGTGATCTGGCTGATCAGGGGAAGGCACTGCCCCCATCCCCCGACTGCTGCTGCCATTGGCGGCCTGAGCCTTGGGTGTCATAGCTGGGTACGGCTGCTTGAGCCTCAGGCCGGCCCTGGGCAGCGGCAGCTGCCATCCGCGGCTTGCCTGAGCCTCAGGCAGTCACTGCAGCTTTGTCCAGAAGGATGTCTGGATGGTCGTCCAGAAGACGTCTACCCTCATTAGATTATTACCCTTTTATTAGTATAGATGTATATGTTTACATAAGTATATAATAGATAAGTATTAGATATGTATATTATATATCATATATTGAGATACATTAAAATGTATGTCATACATTTAATATGCACATATAATACATATACTTATGTAAATACTAGAGGCCCAGTGCACAAATTTGTGCACCAGTGGGGTTCCCTTGGCCTGGCCTGTGGGATCAGGCAGAAACCGGCTCTCCAACATCCCCCAAGTGGTCCCAGATTGTAAGAGGGCACAGGCCAGGCTGAGGGACCCCACCAGTGCATGATTGGGGCCATGGAGGGACGTGGGATGTTAGCCAGCTGGGAAGGGACTGCGGGAGGGCTTCAGGTCGTGTCCGGTCCGTCTCGCTCAGTCCTGATTGGCTGGACTCCAGCAGCAAGCTCACCTACCAGCTGGAGCGTCTTCCCCCTGGTGGTCAGTGCACATCATAGCAACTGGTCAAGCGGTCTACTGTCTTCCCCTGGTGGTCAGTGCATGTCATAGTAAGTGGTTGAGCGGCCTTAGCATATCCTATATAATAAAAGGGCTAATATGCAAATCTACCAAATGGCGAAGGGCCCGGTTGCTATGATTGTGCACTGACCCACTAGGGGTAGACGCTCAATGGAAGAGCTGCCTCCTGGTGGTCAGTGCACTCCCCACAGGGGGAGCACCGCTCAGCCCAGAAGCCTCTCCACCTCTGCGGCAGCACTTAGGATTTCATGCACTGGGACTCTAGTCATTAGCACATTACGCTTTGATTTGTTGAACAGCTGACTGGACAACTGGACTCAGCATATTGGGCTTTTATTATATAGGATAATTATATATTGTATACTTTATATATATTATATATATAAAACTTAAGCTGTCATAAAAGCAAAACTACAAATAAAAGCAAGTCAGAGTTCGAAAATGAGACTACAAGTAATTTCAGAACCTGCCCTGCCCTAAGGGAAGCAGCTTCCATTGCTGAGGCTAGGGGTGCAGGAGAGAGAAGGGGAGGCCCAGGGCCTGGCTAATTAGGAGTTAGAGAGAAGGCACTGCATAAAATTAGGACCTCAAACTCTGGACGCTCTGCATAGGTGACCTGGAAATAAACAGCACACAGCAGAAAAATGCCAGGAGACACACTCAGCTTGATGGGGAAAGGTGGCTCGTTGTGGGGGAGGGGAGCTTGAGAACCTGCTCCTGGAAGCTGAACCATGCAATGGTGTGTGGTCTGAATGCAAGCTACCTGTGAGAGCTGACAAACCTCAAAAGGAGAGTTTAATTCAAAATAATGAGGGCTGGCAGTGCCTCAGGCGATTGGCAGTAATACACAGGCATACCTCACTTTATCTCGCTTCACAGTCATGGAGCTTTTTTATTTTATTTATTTAATAAACTGTAGGCAAGGCCATCCACCAGCAAAGAGATTATGACTTGCTTTGTTGGGGTGGTCTGGCACCAAACCCGCAAAATCTCCCAGTTGTGCCTGTATGCCAACATTATTTCAGGCAAACACTTCAATGCTTCCCTAAATCAGCATGGATGGTACATAGTATTCTGTTATAGGGATGAAACCCAGGGCCAGGCTGAAGGTCTTCATTCCTGTGTCCACTTCTATCTATCAGAGATGTCATGGCCAAATTGTATTTGGTCTCAGGTGCCTCGACTGCAAAATGGGGTCATAATAGCACTGATTTTAAAGGGTTGTTGTGAGAGTGAAATGAGATAACCCACATGAAATGCTTAGGACTGTACCCGGTATATAAGTAGCAATAAATGTTGGTGGTAGTTGTTCTTTTGTTACCATTTTAGGCATATTAGTGTAAGCCATCTTATTCATTGGTTAGCTTATTAATATTTTCTCCATTGTTCATTACTCAATTTTCCAAAGGCCTGCAGTTCCTTATAGGTAGAATCAGCTTAAAAAATTTTAACCAGTTAACTGCCACGCGTCCAAAACGGAAACCATCCCCACACACCACGATATTTTGAATTAAAAAAAATCAATTTGCAATTAATATTATAAAAATAAATATATTACTCACAATTCGGGCGTTCTTGAATATTTTCAGTTGAAAATTCTCACGAAAAATGATTTTTTTAAAGCATCTATAGACGCTTATGGCGTACGAAGGGTTAATCTTGGTTTTCTGTTTTGTCCTTTCCTTGCCTCATGAATTCGTGCCCTTCACTTGATTTTCCTCGAGCTTTCCCCAGGTCCACACCGTTGTTCCTATTTGAGTTTCCAAGCGGAGTGTGAGACTCATTTATCATGGTCTCATTTCTGAATAATGAAGGCACTGAAGGCTATTAAGACATCTCCAGTGACAGCTTTGGGGACGTTCCATCAACCGTAGCGTGAAACGTTCCACCTCTGCTGTTTGCAAAATGGGTAATGATTTTAGCTTTTATTTCCTTTTGGCTTAAGTAAGCATTTAGGAACATTCTTCATAAGCCCCTAACACCCAAGTATTTAGAACCGCCATTAAAAAGTTTGCTTCTGATGTGTCGTTTTATTGCATTGTGGTCAGGAGTGGGGCCTACCTAATTTTTGTGGTTTGAAATTTAATGAGGTTTTATTGTACCCTCAGTTTAAGAAATTTTTTTCATGAACACTTAAAATGGAATAAGGAAATCCACTTTTATTCCATTTTATGAACATGAAACTTGATATCTATTGATATCAATTATATTTTAAAAACTGCCTGTGTCATTAACAATATTTTTTGCCTTTTCATTGGCTGAAACTCTCCTAATACATCCTATATTTTTATCAGTTTTTGCTTTGTATATCACATGATTGTGCGGCACCAATTCAAAATTATTAATCTAATTAAATATATTTTATATTTAATATATTTGTTACATATTAAAATAATGTTATTTATATTATATAATATTTATAGTGTATAATATATAAAATTGTGTAAGTATATTTATATATTTTGTTGCATTTATAATATCTGAAATTAACATATCCACAGCAAATGTGTCTTCATATTCTGAAACATCCTAATATAAATTTTATTTTTAAAATTTATAATTTATTATAGTTGTGTTTCTTAAAGATAATAAGCAGTTAAGATATTGCTATCTTACAACTGCATTAAAAAAACACCTTAGGAATAAATTTAATCAGGGAGGTAAAAGACCTGTACTTGGAAAATTATAAGATACTGAAGAAAGAAATTGTAGAAGATACACATAAATGGAAGCATACGCCATACTCATGGATAGAAGACTTAACATCATTAAAATGGCCATAATACCCAAAGCAATCTATAGATTCAATGCAATTGCTATCAAAATATCAATAGTGTTTTTCACAGAACTAGAACAAATAATCCAAAAATGTATATGGAACCACAAAAGACCCTGAATAGCCACAGCAATCTTGATAAAGAAGAACAAAGTTACAGGAATCATGCTACCTGATCTCAATCTACACAAGGCCATAGTAATCAAAATGGCATGGTACTGGCATAACCCCAGACACACAGATCAATGGAACAGAACAGAAAGCACAGAAATAAACCCACACCCAGATGGTCAGTTAATACATGACAAAGGAGTCAAGAACACACAATAGGGTAAAGACAGCATCCTATATAATAAAAGCCTAATATGCAAATCGACCTAACAGTGGAATGACCAGCAGAATGACAGGTTGCTATGACATGCACTAACCACCAGGGGGTACACGCTCAATGCAGGAGCTGCCCCCAGGCCAGATGCCCCAGGCCAGCCAAGGTAGGTGCCAGCAGGGTCCCCCCGATCGCTCCACTGGTCACCCCATAGATCAGCCCTGATCATCGGCCAGGCCTAGGGACCATACCCGTGGATAAATTTCATGCACCGGGCCTCTAGTCTTTAATAAGTAGCGCTGGGAAAATTGGACAGATACATGCCAAAAAAATGTCTTTTATTCATACTTTGCATGTATCATCAGTTCATTCTTTTCACTGCTGAACAGTCCACTGAATGGATATACTACCACTGTTCACCAAATCTCCACTTGATGGACATTTCAGTTCTATGAATATTCAAGAATAAATGTTTATGTACACATACAGGGCGGGGCAAAAGGAGGTATACAGCTGTGAGTACACAAAACACAGTTTATTCTTATATTACTACATATTAATTATTGTATTATTTTCCATGAGAACAACTATAAACCTACTTTTATTTCTGTTTGGATGAATACCTAGTAGAACTGCAGAATTGCAGCTGTGCAATTCTTACTAGAATTGTGGGCCATACTTTGTATGTATGTTTAAGTTTTTCAAGAAATTAACAAAACTAGTTTCCTACATGATGATTCTATTTTACACTTTCCATCAGCACTGTCTTGAGAGTTCTGGGCTGTTTTATTGTCATTATACTGGGTGTGTAGTGGTACCTCATGATCATCTTAAATGTGACTTCCTCTGCTGACTAAAGATGGTGAGCATTTTTCACGGATTTGCTAGCTATCCCTACATTCTCTTTGGTGATGTCTCTTAAGTATGGGTCATCTGACTTCTTGTTACTGTTGTAAGAGTTCTTTATGTATTCCAGATACAAATCTTTCATCAGACCTGTACTTTGCAAATATTTTCTCCCAGTCTGTGGCTTGTCATTTTATTTTCTTATTAGTATCTTTGGAAGAACAAAACTATCAGTTTAGATGAAGTCCAACTTATCAACTTTTTTCTTTTCTAGTTTGTGCTTTTTGCATATTATTTAAGAAATCTTTGTCTACGTTAAAGTCACTAAGATTTTTTTCCTCTGCGTTCTTCCTGTCTGTTCTATAGTTTTACCTCTCACATTTAGGTGTAAGATTCATTTCAAGCTAATTTTTGGAAATGGTATAAAGTGGATACCCCATATGGATACCTAACATTCTAGAACCATTTCTCTCTTTCTCCTTTTATTTGCTTCCTTCCTAATTGCCACAGACTGTGTTTCACTTGCAACAATCCTCTCCAATAACTTAGTTTTCATTCTACTTATAGCTTTACTAGTGGTCACATTGGAGCTTTGAGGAAACATCTGACCTTTTTCTACGCTAATGATCAGAGTGAAGGGTTAAAAATCACACCTGAGTTACACAACAAAACACACAAAAACTTCGCTTGGGATCGCAATGCACACCGCTCTAGGCTGTTCTACAATACGAGCAGCTGGCTTTCTGTATGTTTTCAAGAGCGACTTTTGGCATCTGCATTCGGCTTTGCAAATGACTAAGAGCAATTATTTACAGATCATTCCATGTGCAACTCCTTTCAGTGCAAACCTCCTGCCCCTTTATAACAAGACCTCTTTGCTGGTGAATATTCATTTTGATTACTTCTGTGGCTGGCTGGCTGCCTTTGGATGCTTTCTCCAGGAAGTATACACTGGGGTACACGGTGTGGGCTCATGCATAGCGTGTCATTTTCCTGTTGTGTTTATACATGAGAGAGCTTGGCTGGTATTCTTGGGTCTCTGTCTTTTTTCCCCCTCAAACCTAAGCATTTTATTAGGACATGTATTATTGTAGCAGAAAAACTGAGGTAGAATTTCTACTCTTCAAAGATGATATGATTCTGTCCACTGGTTGCCCTTGCATTCAGTGGAGCCTTAAACATCAAATTCGACCCCGGCGCTGCCAACCACACATGGCTATGAGCACCTGACAGGCAGCAAGTCCAAACTGAGATGCTTAAAATATGCACTTGATTCCAGAAATAAATTTAAAAAGTACATAAAATATATAAGTAATTTTTAGAATACTGATCCCATGCTGAAATGATAATAATTTTGAAATACAGGATTAAGTAAATATTATTAAAATGCAATTCACTTGTTTCATTTTGCTTCTGTAAATGTGGCTATTAAAAAATTTAAAATTACATCTTTTAAAAAATATATTTTTATTGATTTTCCGAAAGAAAGGAAGGGGAGAGAGGGAGAGGGAGAGGGAGAGGGAGAGGGAGAGGGGGAGAGAGAGAGAGAGAGAGAGAGAGAGAGAGAGATCAATGAGAGAGAAACGTTGATTGACTGCCTCCTGCACACCCCCTACTGGGGATGGAGCCTGCAACCTGGGCATGTGCCCTGACCAGGAATGGCACCGGGACCTCAAGGTGCATGGGACATAATGCTCATTAACTAAGCCACACCAGCCAAGGCTTCAGAATTACATCTTGATATTCCTGTTGGACAGCCCTGCTCAAGAGCTGGACTGCTCGGATTCATTGCTATTTTGGTTCCACAAGGCTGAGTAATTTCCAGTCTTTTTTATGACCTTCCATTTCCTCATGTGGAAATGAGTGAAAATCATTATACTCACCTCAAGGCTTATGGTGGGGATAAAATAAGATTATGCATGTAAGGCTATTATGCTGGCACATAATCAATTCTTATTAATGAGAGTTATTATTATTCTTAATGGAAGGATTTTTTTAATCCTTATAATTCAAATATTTTTTAGCGTGTACCCTGATGTGAACTTATAGCTGACTTACTTGGATTGGAAGTGCCTGCCCCCTTTTGAGCTCCATGAATAGAATTCTGTTCAGCTCCTGACAACTTTTCTTAGATTATATCATCCTTTGGATGGACCCTCTAACACCTTGGCCTTAAGTGACCGGGGCCCCTCGTATTTATTAACTTTTCACCACACCACCTCAGCTACTCCATCCCAGGGTGACGTGCCAAAAAGTGTGCCTCATCTAAAATTCTGCTCCCCAAATCCAGCCTTTTATCCTTTTCAAGACATTTGGACAATGACTCCCATCCTCACTGAAAAAAGTTCCTAATCACACCATAATTCCCAGTTCACTCCACCCATTACTTTCTCATTACCCATCAAATACCTCTGGTCTTTCATTTCTTTTTTTCATTTTCTGGTCCAGCTTATGTTCCAAAATCCACCATCATAACCAAATACTAGTACATGAGTCACTGAAGTTCTTTAAAAAAATGTTTTATTTATTTCAGAGAGAAGAAGGGAGAGGAAGAGAGGGATAGAAACATCAATGATGATAGAGAATCACTGATCGGCTGCCTCCTGCACGCCCCCTACTGGGGATGGAGTCCGCAACCCGGGCATGTGCCCTGACCTCGTGGGTAGGCGCTCAACCACTGAGCCACACCAAGTAGGCACTGAAGTTGTTTTTTAACTAAAGTTCTGGAAGGGGAGACTTGTGGTACAAGAGAACAGCATGGCATTGAAGGCCAGAAGAGCTAGGTTTCAACATCACCTCCGCCCCGATCAGCAGCATTCTGCTAATTTCTCTGGTAAACAAAAGGGCATGTGTGCTGTTTCGATAGCATGGGACTCCTGAGAGGACACAATGCAATCAGGTACCCGAAGGCATTTCCTTCTTATCCAGGTGAATGACCACCAATGAGATCACAGCCATGCAACTGAGAAGGGATCAATGCTCACGACGGGAGGGAGAAGGGTCGGGGGCCACTTGCTGTAACAGAGTTGAAGTCTCTGAGCTCAGACCAATTATAGCTCCTGGTGGGACGTGTCACTGTGTAGATCTGGGAAAACCGCTGTATTGTAGGGAACCACAGAGAACGGCGGATGTATGAAACGGAGACGAGGGTGAGCACATTCCAGGCAGGCAACACCTTGGAAACCATGTGTCACACAAACATGCCAGAAGACACATGTAAGTGTCAAAGTAAGTACTGAGCACTGCCACTCGGGATTCAGGTAGAGGATTCTGGGGGATGAGGAGACGACTCAGGAAATATGCCAGGTTTTCAGACACCTGCCCTGTTCATTCACTCTGCAGCCCCACACATAGAACCCAGGCATTTGTTGGGAGCCACAACTGGCCAGGTTTCATCCTAAAAGCTGGGCATAGAGATAAAACGTATACTGGGTGCTGACCTCCTGGTTCTCTCATCTAGTGGGAACAGCAGGTGAGTTAACACACAACGATCCATACACGGACGTTTGGTCTTTATTAACGCTCAGGACCCATGGAGAGACTCAGAACGCTAAGACTTCAGTACAGCGCCAGGTGGGTATTTCTGGTCGAGTCTCTCAATGTGGAACAGGGTCCTCTGGGAGGCAATGATCTCTTATCTCTGGAAGTATTCAAAAGCAGAAGAGTGATGACTGTTCATGTAGAACATCACAGAAGAAAGGGAAAGGTTACACCGGGCGAATGCCAAGTTCCTTCCTAATTAAGAGTCTATGACTCAGAAGGAGACAGGGCCCATTCACTAGGACACCCCGTTACATAAAGAAACATTTGCCAGTGGATAGAGGGAACTGTACCAACGACACAGAGTCTTTTCTAATGCAGATGACCATCTCTGATGGTTGCCTACAATTTTCCATGTCTACTATTTAAAAGCCCAAGACCAGTCTTCTACGTACAGAAAGGTACGCTTCTGAATGCCTTTCACTCTCCACATCTGTGCCCTGACCTCGCCTTTGCTGTCCCAGAGAGAGAAGCCTAATACAAAGCTAAGGTTGAGTGCCTGCCATGTGCCAAGCACCGTGCTTTTCATCACAAGACCTCACTTGCTGCATTCATCTTCAACAGAGGAGAGACCAGCTCTTGGAAGACAAACTCTAGGCATTACTACCTGTCTTACAATATTATTAAACTGCACGGCAATCCCAAAGGTCACACATACCTTACTTCACTTCTCTGCAGGGCGTCTTAGAGCTGATCTCGTCCTCCATGAGCCAGTCCCAGGTCCTCTGTCCTTCTCTGCAAGCCAAGTCTACCTCCCACGGATCCAGCCTTCCCCCACCCCCACCCCCACCCCCAGGGTATGTGCCGTCCGTTTGAACGATGGCCTGGACCTGGCAATCCTAAAACCCAAACCCAATTGTTGGAAGACAACGGTGTTGGAAAGAGTCACTGTGAGACCTCAGGGGGCTTGCTTAACCCTCTGGGTTTCATTTGTCCAAAAGGAGCTGTGGGCATTGGGCTTGCTTCCCACCCGAGACCCTGTGATTTCGTGGTATCACGAGTCCCTGCTGGCTGGACATGCCCATCATTCAGAAAGCACACCTTCCTAGGAGACAGACAGGATGGGGGCAGTCTGCCCACCTTCCCTGGTGAGAGGAACAACAGGAGCTGGTCCCCCCAGCCGGCAGGGTGCCGAGAGGTCGCAGTTACCCGCGGAGGCCTCTGCGGTCCCCCCTGGGGGCCAGCACAAAGGCACCAGTGTGAGCAGGAAGCCAATTTTCAGAGTCAAACACCAATATTTTCTGTAAATAGTCCGCTTTCCACTTCACAAGCTAGACAGCGAATCACGAAACAGCCCCCCCCACCCCCCCGCGCCGCTTCCCTTCACCAGCTGGGGATCGTCCTCGCCCCAGGGTGGCGTGGGGGGACTTTCTGGGCCGAATGGCGGCAAGACCTGAAGTATACAATCCCATGTCCCACATCGCTTCGCTTGGAAAGCGAAGAGTCAACCATCAGCCTTGGCATTTATTACCCGCCTGCCTGATCTTAGGCAAATGCTCTTCAACTCTGTGCTTCAAGTTATAAATCACCCGAGAGGGAGGTAATAAAATTCTCGCTCCGCCCCACAGGGCTGTCCTGGGATGCCGCCATCCACAAAGCTCGGCAGGAAAGCCAGCCCCCTTCTCGTCCTGGCCCTTCCCCTGGGACAGCAGCCCCTTCTGCTGTGGGTTCCCAGCACAAAGACGCCCTCAGTCCTGCCAGCCTGTGGGTACGGAGCCTTGGAGGCTGGGAATGACCAGGCCATGTAAACAGGAGGAAGACGGGCCAGCATCTCACAGGCCAGAGAGACTAGCGGGCGTACTGGTCCACCGCGGATTTCCCGAGGCTCATCTTTAATCATGCACCGATCCTTCAGAAATCTCCTTTCCCTGCCACTCCATTCTCCTGCACCACAGACACAATCAGGGGCCCACAGGGGTATTTCTGAGAAACGCCATTCCCAACAGCTGTCCGAGGGATTTCAGGAGGCTGCCCCCCAACACGCTTCCTGAAGGCACTGAAGGTCCCAGCACCACCCGCCCCTCCCCTGCTCTTCCTCCCCCAGCGTCAGCTCAGGGATGGGGTTCGCTGTGCTCCCTGCCTGGTGTACCTGTCGTGGAGAGACACGCACCTGTCCCAGGTCCCAGGCCTGCGCTGGGGACTTGACGTGGGTGGTGCCGGGGCAGCTGCCTTATTTACGCCTCCGCAGGGTCCCTGCCCAGTGGCCTCAGGATGCAGTGAGCACTGGCAGTGATGGAGAACCCCTTCCTAATGACTCGAGTCTCTCAGGGACCCAGCCCGCATTACTGCGTACCATTCATTTAGCAAACTTTTTCTAAAAAATATATTTTTATTGATTTCAGAGAGAAAGGGAGAGGGAGAGAGAGAAACATCAATGATGAGAGAGAATCATTGATTGGCTGCCTCCTGCACGCCCCCTCCTGGGAATTGCGTCCGCAACCTGGGCATGTGCCCTGGCCGGGGATCGAACTGTGAGCTCCTGGTTCACAGGTCTACACTTAACCACTGAGTCACCGCAGCCGGGCCATTTAGCAAATCTCTTTTTATGAGCCAGGCCTCACACCAGCACAAGGATACGTAGGTGATGAGGAGCGAACGGGACACTGCTGGCCCTGTTGGCGCTTTCTGTCCTGGGGAGAGAGAGACATTTACCTGCTCATCACACAAAGGCGTGAAAGGTTACACTGCGCCATGAGTTTACTGAGAAATGCCGATGACCCTATGACAACATATGACAAAGGAACCCCTGTGTGATGACGGGGCAGGGAGGGGCTCCCCGAGGGCAGGCAGACCTAGGAGAGAGCTGGGTCACGTTCCAGGCCAGCACAATACAGCGAGGGTTGAAGGAAAGCCAGCTGCAATCTTATTGCCGAGGGAGGGTCTTGCATTCGATTTGTAAAAGGCGTAACGTCTGTGAAGTGCAACAAGACGAGGTGTGCTGTACATGCCGGAGGACAGGACACGGGAGACGATGTCCTTTAGAACTCACCAAGTTTGTACTTTCCAATTCTTTTTTTTTTTTTAAACCCTCAATTCACGTGGCTAACAGTCCAGTAAGTAAAATAATGAACAGCAGGTCTACCTGCCCTCAAGGGGGCAGGAGAGAGTGAGAAGACCCATCTCCTCCCTCCCACTCCCCTTGCCTCCAAGAGCTCCTGGAAGTTCCCATAGATGACAGCACTCGGCACCTTACTCCTCAGCCTCCCAACTCTCCCCAGATTCCACAACGGGCTACACAGTCAGAGCCTTTTAATCCCATGTTGCCTCGGCTGCAAAGGAGAGCGGGGCATCTTGAAGGACCTGCTGCACTTCGGGCACTGCCGGGCCTTCACATGAGCCATCTTATTTGATCCCTCCCTTGGCAGCCCATCCAACAGCTGATGGAGCCGGGCTCAGAACCCAAATCAGAGCTATTCCGCGGCAGGCCAGGAGATGAACGTGGGCTTTTTGTTTTCTGCTACTTTGTCTTTTCTTAAAAAGTAGAGGGTACAGGCCCAGCTAGCATGGCTCAGTGGCTGGGCGTCGATCTATGAACCAGGAGGTCACGGTTCGATTCCCGGTCAGGGCACGTGCCCAGGTGGCTGGCTCCATCCCCACAGTGTGGGCTATGTGGGAGGCAGATGATCCATAATTCTCTCTCATCATTGATGTTTCTATTTCTCTCTTCCTTCCCTTCCTCTCTGAAATCAATAAAAATAGATATTTGTTTAAACAGTAGAGGGTACAGGCTTGCAAGGGACACGGCCCAGGACTGCCCGGAGACAGGAGAACGCAGGAGGAGGAGGCGGACGCAGCCTTCCGTGCCAGATGCCGCCGCCCCTCCCGCTGCTTTTCCCCTCGGTGTTGGCCCGCACACCCGGGAGACAGAGTGGCTTGCTTTTACCTTAATTAGTGCAGCAATTTGCTAAATTCTGTTTTTCCCTTTTTGAGAGTGTTAATCAATTTTAGCTCAGAATAGATTGGAACGGCACACACATTACCACGACAATCCCCAAACGCTGACTTCTGAGCGTCTCCATCAACCTCAGAGCCTGAAATGTGGGAAAATCAGCAGCTCTGGCCGGCATCTCTGCGATCTATTTAAAATGTTATGGCTCGGAGATGAAAATATAATGGCTTTATGAGGTTTGGAACAAGCAATTTGCTGGAATCAGCCTCATGCCTAGGTGTTTAGTCCTCCCCAAGGTGATTGGAGACAGAGCATCATGTATTTCTGCAAAGTTACACCTTCCTCTAACAACTGCAATTTGTTAAACCCACAAGCACGACGGGGTTCCAACTCTGCACCACAAGACGGAAAAGGACCAGATGGGCCCCGTCCCCTCCCCCACAAAGAAGGTTCAAGATTGAAGCAGTGGATGGACAAGCGAGGAGAAAACGTGTCCTTTTCTCCGGGGAAACCGGGAAAGGTTATCAGACGAGGTGGCAATGCGTCTGAGCTCCGAAGGGCGAGCAGGAGTGGGGAACAAGGCGAGTGGAAGGGCATGTCAGTCAGAAGGAATAGCACAAGCAAAGCCTCAAACCCAGCAGAGAAGGCGGAGAGAACCAGTAACTCAGTGAATTTGCAGGAAAGACAAGAGCGTCCAGAGCCAGACGATGCAGGACTTCTTAACCAGATGTTGACGCAAGCACAGTGGCACAACAGGAGGGTTTTAAGCGAGGAGGGAGTGACGGGATCAAATGGATCTCACCTGGCTGAAACCCTCCGGCCCAACATGATCCTTAACATTTATTCAGCAGTCTTTTAAAACACACTCACATACATCCTCTCGTTTGAGCCTCTTAATCCCTCATGGGGTTGGCATTGCAGCACCTTTCTTCAGGTGAGAAAACATACCCAGCAAAGGTACAGGTCATCCACTTTGGGTCCTATGACCAGTGAATGACAATCCATGAATCCAAGCCCAGGATCAGCATTTATTTACCTCATGGGGGAACAGATCATAATATAGATCTCTTTCAGATACGTTCCAGGCCCATGGCCTGCAACCTCCACAGAAAGCCTGGGTGGCCAGACCTGCTCAGACCCATGGACACTGTGAGCTAAGGAAGTGGTTGCTTTAAGGCTTTGGAGGATAAAAGCAGACTCGGGTGGCCGCACCCTCAGTGATCCCCGGGCATTTCCAGTGGGGAGCTGAGACTTCTGCCATGGCTGAGGTCCCCTAAACCATAAACAAGAAAAGCTCCCAGTCGAGGAGACCGGGAGGCAGCCCCCTGCCGTACCTTGAGCTCATCCGCGTTGTAGAAGTCCACGCGCACGGCGGGCACCATCCAGGTCTGGAAGAGCGTGGCCAGAATCTGCTCGGCGATGGAGTCGGCGATGAGGTGGAAGTGCAGAGGGTTCCGCCTGTGGGGAGTGACAGGGCGTGGGTCAGCAGGGAGCACCGAGCCCCAAAAGCACACCCTCACCCCTCACCCACCCTCTACCTGTGGCAGTTTCCAACAGCAACTGGGAAAGCAAATCAGGCATGTGACCAAATCAGTGCCCACTGGCGAGGGTGGCGAGGCTCGCAAGGAGTGAGGACGTGCTACCAACCTCAGCCTTTCAGGTGACAACAAGGACCAGGAGGGTGAAATGGCTGGTGACACGCCATCCAAGCCAACCACCGTACCTGTGAGTTAGACACCTGTGTTCCCGGGTGTCCTAAGTGGAGCACGGTAACACTCGGACTGGCCCCTTATTTCTGGCTTCCTTCGCCGGCTGGGTGCAGCCGGCACCATCCTGAGGTCTGTTTCCTGCTTGTTTCTCTCCCAAAGAAAACCAGGCACCGAGAAGGAGTCCCGGGGGCTGTCACTGGATATCAGTGTACCTCACTGTTCATGCTTCCACAGCTTTTCTTCATCCCACCTCCGTCAACCAGCCCTTACAGAGGCGGCACTGGAGTACAGCTCAGCATTACACAGGGCAAAGCTGGGTTCACTCCCAGAGCTGGCGTTCAGGAGTGCGGACTTCCCAGTGTCACGTATACCTCCGCACACCTGTGTCAGGTATACCTCCCCATACCTGAGTCATGTATAGCTCCCCACACCTGAGTCAGGTATACCTCCCCACACCTGTGTCAGGTATACCTCTGCACACCTGTGTCAGGTATACCTCCCCACACCTGAGTCAGGTATACCTCTGCACACCTGATGCTTCCTCTGTTAAATGTTGGAAACACCTCTTCATCAGGCCACTGTACCGATTAAATGAAATAAGTGCCATCTATAATGCATATCAATAGCAAACATAGAATATTCATAAACAGCAGACATGCCTTCCTGAGGGACTACCGGGCACAACGCAATTAGTTTGATACAGAAGAACTATCATAAATACAATTGTGCTGGTGAAAACAACAACAGAAGTTTTAATATGATGGCTGAGCACCTACGGATGAGAACCACCTGGTCCCTCTGACCTCAAGGAGCTCATCCTGTTTGCAGAGACGGGCGGCCCACAGTGAAACGCCATTATCATGAAGTGGAGTGTGATCATGGGGCAATGACTGCACAGCACACAAGTGCTATGGGAGCAAAGAGACGGAAGGGCCAGTTCTGACCAGGTCAGAAGGACGTGTATGAGTGGGAGACGCAGCGCCTTAACAGACGACTGACAGGAGGTGAAGGGAGAGAGGAGAATAAAGGGACTGTGGCCGCACACAGGGGTGCTGGGACAGGGAGTGGTGAGCAGGACTCTACGGTTAGAGCAGAGAAGGGGAGAGATGAGAGGCCACGGGAAGCAATAACCTTTGTTAAGCAGCCTGGACTCCATCAGCGAGGCGTGGGGAGCAGTGCGGCCTGCCCCTGAGCTCCCGGCCTCCGGGCAGCCCTGTGCTAAGTGCCAGACGCAGAGCCCGGCTCCCAGCCTCCCGTCCCCACGCTCTCTTTCTACCCGGGCCTTCTCAGATGCGGTTTGCTCTGCAGGAAACCCTCTCACCCTGGCTCATTCGGTCAATACTTACTGAGCACACACGATCTGCCAGGCAATGAGCAGGATGCAGGGGACACGGGGTGAGTAAAGACACGCCATCCGTGCCCTCACCGCGGTCCCGGTCTGGCCTCTGCTCCTCCTCGCCCCCGCTCCCCATTCAGCACTGGATGGCCCATCACCCAGTCTTCAGCTCTGAGGGCTGCCTTTTGCTCTTTGAATCCTGCCCTGACTACCCTGACTAGGTCAGGCTTTCCTCACAGGCAGGCACCTCAGCACCACGTGCCCCTCTGCAGGTAGGGATCACCTGTTTGCTGGTCTACATCCCACCTGACTGAGCTCAGGGAGGTCAAGGATCGTGCCAGGTGTGTTTGAGTGGATTGCCCCATGATCGAGTCTGGTGTCTGGGATGTGGTAGTTCACAAAGGATCTGACTGGGTGGATGGGTGGTGGATGGTAGACAGATAAGGGGTAACAGGTGGACACATCATGGAAGAGATTAGACGAGATGCATGTGGACTGAAGATCTGATGAAGATGGTGAGAGGACAGTGGCCGGCCAGGAGGCTGAATCTGGAGGGATCCTGAAGAGAGTTATATGTGGGGAAAATGGAGAGGAAGCAGCCGAAGGTGACGCTGAGATTCCTGGTGGGCGCTGAGATTCAGGACAGGGGCTGGAAGAGGAAAGACGTTGGAGGAAGGTGGTAATTTGGGGATTGGGTGCACCAACTATGAGGTGAGGTGGCCAAGCCGGGTGGGGCTGGATGAGCGAGCCTGGACCTGAAGAAAGCTCTTACCCAAGGCCAACCTGCCATACATATAACAGGTGCACTAGGGCAATAATCTGAAGGAAGTGAATGGCAGAAACAATTAGCACGACAGAGTTCCTCCATGGGACCACTGTCTGAAAGCGGCAGATTCCTCCGCGGAACCATCCGTGCAAAGGGGAGCAGGCCTGCCCTCAGTTTCCCTGCAGCAGGGCTGCCAGGAGCCTGATGAGGACCGGTGGCCTGAGGGGTCATGTCTGCTCACTGGCCAGAGGCTTAGCTGATGGCTACATCAGGGGCAGCTGGTCAAAGCCCCTGGGAAGACAGATGGTCCACTTAGCCCTCAGCATTGGCACAGCCACTCCCCTCTCCCCCAGAGCCCCGGCAGAGCCTTATGGATGGAGGAGGCTGGAGCAAGATAAGCCTGTATAATTGCCAGCTTGCATTTTTATCCAGGACGGAGGGATGGCGTCATTTCAGACATGGGGCGATGATACCAAATGTCTGTATCCTGGTTCGTGCTATTCCCTCCCCTCCTTGAACAGGAGTTTCTGCTCATCCTTCAAAATTCCCTCTGAAAGTCGTCTCTTCCTAGCAACCGTCTCAGAGCACATCCATGTCCTTTCCTGCTAACTCAGCACCGCAGAGGAAAGGCAAGTGAACCATCTATAGCACGGCGCTGTGATGCACATTCAGACCCCTGGCTCCGGTCCAGACTGTGACACCCTGAGGACAGGAGCCATCTTTTCATCTCCATCTCCAGGGCCCCGCGGAGGGGCTGGCATCCACAGTGCTCAACACACACTGATGCACCAGGAAGAGAAAGCCAACGCCCCCTTCTATGAAGGTAGCACAGCTGATGGCACAATTCTCATCAGTGATGCCGCCTTGGGCTCTGCCCCGGAACCTCTGGGCTGGGACCCTGGCTGCATCCATTACTGAGTGACCATAAGCAGGTTAATCATCGCTCCGGGCCCCAATTTCTTTACCTTCAAAACAGGCACAATAATGCTGAGCAATGTTACCCTGGGCAACTGTAGGGGTTAAGTGATATAACATATATACATATATACATATGTACATATGTATATATACATCCTATATAATAAAAGGCTAATATGCAAATTGTCCCCTTGGGATTTCTACTGACCAGGAGTTCGACCGCCCACTATGACGTGCGCTGACCACCAGGGGGTGGAACGAAGGAAGGCCACGGCTGGCAGCAGGCGGAAGGAAGGGACCCAGCCAGGCCTAGGGACCCTACCTGTGCACGAATTTCGTGCACCGGGCCTCTAGTATATATATATAAAGCACTTAGTGGAGTGCCTGGTGCATGATAAGATTTCACTGCATGGTAAGATTTCAATGTGCTGACCATTGGTATGGTCTGAATATTTGTGTTCCCCACCCCCACCCCCAAATTCGTATGTTGGGTGCTAACCCCTAAGGTGATGGTATCAGGAGGTGGGCCTTAGGGAGGTGATTAGCTCACAGGGCAGAGTCCCACTGAAAGGGATCAGTGCACCTATAGAAGAGGCTCCAGAGACACCCCTCACTCCTCCCAGCACAGGAAGGCACAGCGAGAAATCCGTACCCAGGGAGCAGGCCCCCCGCCCCCGCCTGAACCCGACCACGCTGGTGCCATGACCTGGGGCTCCCAGCCTCCAGACCTGTGGGAGACAAGGCTCTGCTGTTGACACCCCACTGAGACTGTGGTATTTTGTTACAGCAGCCCCAACGAACTCAGACAACCATTGTCAACATCAACTTATGAAACTGTTATTTTCTCAATGCTTTTGCATCATTTTTCTTTTTCTTTAAATTTTTTATTGATTAATGCATCATTTTTCAAATAAAGTGTTTCAATTAGTTCCTCCATCCATAGACAAAAAAAAAACAGAGCTGAATGATGAAACATCCAACACAGGGCTATCAGAGCAGACACAGATAAGGCATATGGCGGGGACCAATGAAGAGAGATCATGGTAACAACACAACCGTGAGAACATGCGTGTGACAATGCTGGGCTGCCCCACACAACTGCAAAGTTGGGGAATGGCACACGTGAAGAGGCTGCCACAGTGAAGGGCACCCCTGGAGTTGGGTGGGAACACCTTACGCACCCAATCAGAGGGCTCTGCAGGGAGGAGAACGGAGCGATGGGACCCCTCCTTGCTAGTAGAGAAGACAGGAAGTTCCCAGAGACGTGCATTGGCATGGGCCTCTGGGTGGGAAGAAGTGGAGGATGGAGGCAGGCATCCTGCAGGATAGAAGAGAATAAGGAAAGGGCCAGCGCGAGGAAAGGACATGGCATGTCTGTGGAACAGTGAGTCTTGTTTGGGTGGCTCATACGAGGACATGTGATGAACACCTATTGCATGCCAGGCGTGGGCAGGATAAAAAGAGAGTGACAGACTTCCTGGCAGGCTGGGACAGAGTATGGGGCCTCCTAGGATCTGTGACTTGCAGTCTCTAAGAGAAAGAGAGCCAGGCAGGCTTGGGGGACTCCATGGGCAGCGATCACCCCTGGAATTCGGGACGTTAACCTGGCTACAGAGGAGACACACCAGCGCTGGTAGAGGAGGCTGCTGAAAGCATTCCTATGAGGTGTCCCCTCCATGACCTTCCTCTGGTCCCAAGTGCCTTCCCAGAAGGGAGAGTAAATCCGCAGACACTTAGCTCATCGTTAGGGCAAAACTAGTGTTTGCATGGCCCCAGGGGCCAGTGTGCCTCATGCACTTCCCTCAGAAGGCTGTGAAAATGCTCAACCAGGGGACATGGGGGGCTCCCAGCGCAGGTGACATATGCTGACACTGACTCATCATGGGAACTTGGTCTTGTCCACACACCTCTCGGTGGCTACAGAGAAAGTACCTGAGAACATTGCCCAGACCACTTTTCCTGGAGTCTCCATGGAAACCAAGTTCCCCTTGAGCTTTACCTTGCTAATCCACTGCCAACCAGATGTTCTCCCCTTCATATTCCACAGGCCCCTTGGAATCAAGACAGCCCAATCACAACCCTCCTGCCCCGCCAGGTTACTAACTGTGGAGTGCTTGTTAGGTACCATCTCTGTCCGCGGGGACAGACTTGGGTCTGTCACTCATGGGTATAGCCCAGCCCCCAGAAAAATGTCCAGCATATTATGTGGGGGCTCATTTTGTTCTCTCTTGTCCCCTCACACAAGCATAGCAGTACTATTGCTGAGTTACTAAGCAATTCCATTCCTAGTTATATGCAAAAAGTATATGAAAACATGTTAAAGGTAAAGGGGGCCAAATATATGGTGACAGAAGATGATCTGACTTTGGGTGGTAGGCACACAATGCAATATAGAGATCATATATCATAGCAATGTACACTTGAAACCTATATATTCTTATTAACCAATGTCACTCCAATCTAAATATATAAAAGCCTAAGTGATCGGCCGACTGGTATCTATGACGCGCACTGACCACCAGGGGGCAGATGCTCAATGCAGGAGCTGCTGAGCAACAGCAACTTTGTACAGTGCCCTCTGGCACTCCGGGACCCCTCAGGGGATGTTGGACTGCTGGTTTCGGCCCGATCCCCGCAGGCCAGGCCGAGGGACCCCACCTGCCGGAGGGACCTCACTCACTCCACAGACACCCTTAGAGCCACAGCACCACCCCAGGTGCGGTGGCTGGGGCAGGACCACAAGAGGTTGGCTCCAGGGCCTGTCCATCCTATCTCGCCCAGTCCTGCCCTGCCCTGCCGCCACCTTCTAATTAATTTTCTTTCAATGTGCATGAATCCGTGCACCAGGCCTCTAGTAAATTTAATAAAGAAAATAAACTCTCTTTGCCCTAAAACAAACAAAAACGTAAGTCAAAAGCTTGTATACAAATCTTCATGGTGGCATCATTCAAGAGGCAAGAAGTGGAAACAACCCAAATGGCCACCAATTGGTGAAAAGATAAACAAAACTTGGTCTATCCATCAATGGAACATTATTGAGCAATGAAAAAGGAATGAAGTACTGACAGGTGCTATGACATGGATGGACCTTAAAAATACTATGCTTGCCGAAACCGGTTTGGCTCAGTGGATAGAGCGTCGGCCTGTGGACTGAGGGGTCCCGGGTTCGATTCCGGTCAAGGGCATGTACGTTGGTTGCGGGCACACCCCCAGTGGGGGATGTGCAGGAGGCAGCTGGTCGATGTTTCTCTCTCATCGATGTTTCTGACTCTCTATCCCTCTCTCTTCCTCTCTGTAAAAAATCAATAAAATATATTTAAAAAAAAAAAATACTATGCTAGGTGGAAAAAGCCAGCCACAAAAGACTAAATGATATCATATGATTCCATTGCTATGAAATGTCCAGAATAAACAAATCCATGATAACGTAGATCTGTGGCATTAGGGGATGGAGGTGGAAGTGACTGCTATTGGGTGTTAGGGTTTGCTTTTGAGATGATGAAAATGGCCTACTGTTAGATAGTAGTGTAGTGATGGTTGCACAACTGTGAATACACTGAAGACCCACCAAGTGTACACGTCTAAAAAGTGAATTTTAGAGAACGTCAATTACACCCCAATAGAGTGATGGTCTGAATGGTAAGTTTGGGTGAGGGAGTCAGGCCTGGTGGGCTGGGCTCTTCCTGGACTTCTTCCTCGGGGGTTGTGCTGTTGTGCACTAAGTGGCTTGCCCAGGTGAGGAAGGCCTGTAACTGTCCAGGTGGCCTCAGAGCTGAAGGTCAACCCAATTCATAGGGCCAAACAGGAGCCGGATTGTGTCCACATTGGAAAGGATATCCCAGAATTCAAGACAACAAAGGTGCTATTTCATTCTCCCTGTGTCACTTCTGAGTCTCACAGTCGGTTCCTACCTCACAAGGTAAGCACCAGTTTTAACAACAGGGCCCTGCAAATTCCAAGATCAGTCCAAGGCCACATCTCCATCCTGTTCTCTTTTGTTCTGAAGGAGATCCGACAACAGATGCTAAGAACACAGTTACACCGAAGTGAATTTCACTACTAATGATAATCAGAACTCATTCAGAAGAATCCCAAAGGGATTAATTCTTTTCATTTTTTATTCAATGCTACCTAATTTTATATCTGCACAACATCTGACCTAGCCTTTTATACCTGCCGCCGGTTATATGTGCATTTTGGGGAGCATTGCTTTAAACCCATGCGAAGAGGCGCCTGCCTGTTCAGGCGGAGCAGTGTGGGTCCCAGACAGCTTCCCTGGGTTCAAACACACAGACGTTGCCACAGATTTCAAACAAGACTGAGCTTTTACAACAAAGAAGCGAGCGAGCGTGTGCCTCATCGTCAGCAGGGCCTGCAACTCAGCTGGTAATGAGCGATGCTCTGGCCGCCTCCACTGCTCTCCTGTTCCAGGGTGGGATGCAATAAATATGGTCACACAAAGAGGCAGAGATGATTAAACCTCAGCTTTCTCCTCGAGTTTCCTTCCTTAGCCTGTCGGGAATGTGCCACGGCCCCTGCAAGGCAACCCAGGGTCTGTTTTTATTAAACTACACAGGGACATCCGAGCTGAATAATCCTTAATTATTAAGTTGGGAATGGAACTGCAATTTTGAGAAAAAGAAGGAGCCGGTGAGGGCAACCTGAACGCTCGGTGATTCTGTTGCACTTAGAGATGTAACAGAACTCACTGCGGGAAAACGCAGCGGCCAGAATGAGGTTTCCAGTGAGAGGTCTTGGGGTGCGGGAGGACAGGTGGCCTTGATAATGCGGGATGATTCGAGCACAAGTCAGTTTCATGTCAGAAAAGCTCTCCATGAGAGAAGAACAGAGCCACTTTCCAGAAAATCAAAAGGCCTCCTGGGTTAGTAAGAGCAGCATGGACTCTGGCGTTTGCAGAGGGGAGGTTGGAATACCAGGAGCATCCCTTACCCATGACCTTGAATGAGCTCTTTAACCTCTACATGCCTCAGTTTCCTCATTCACGTGTGGGGATAATGGCATTGATTGGCCGGGCTGGGATGAAGGTGGAGTAAAAATATGTGATGCTTGGCATCTGACCTATACAAGTTTGTTCTCTGATTTCATGTGTATGTGCATAACCAAAGAGCATAAGCTCTCTCGCCCGTTTAAAGATATTACCCTGTCCATATTTTTTATTCTTAACTTTACTGAGATACTAGAGGCCTGGTCCAGAAATTCGTGCATGGGCAGGGTCCCTAGGCCTGGCCGGTGATCAGGGCTGATCTGCGGGGCAACTGGCAGGGCGATTGGGGGACCCCTGATCACACCCACCTTGGCTGGCCTGGCACCACCCGCTTGCCGGCCCCGCCACCTGCCGCTTGTGGGGGCCTGCGAGCTTGGGGCAGCTCCTGTGTTGAGCGTCTGCCCCCTGGTGGTCAGTGCATATCATAGTGACCGGTCGTTCTGCTGGTTGTTCTGCCATTCAGTTGATTTGCATATTAGGGTTTTATATAGATAGATAATTGACAAATAAAAGTTGTATATATTTTAAGGTAAGCATGAAGTATCATAAACATTTAAGGTGATGGTTTCATATTTATACATTATGAAATAATCATGACAATCAAGTCAATTAACATAATCTTCCTCTCCTATAGTTATCATTTTTTTCTTTATTCCATAGTATTGTCTTAAGTCATCCAGGCCTTTAAAAGTTCCATTTATTTCATACTCAGTACCCCAAAAATACCCACCTGAGAGGATGAAGACGACTATGAAGAGTCATAATAGTGATAGCAATGTCTACATGGTCTCCCCAAATGTTAATTAAAAATAAAAGAATAATGATACTCAAAATGGTAACTTTTTTTTTTCTGAATGAAAGCTCAGACTTTGAAGCTAGGTTGACAGGGACCAAACCTGGCCCTGCCCATCCTCTCTGCATTGACTTAACATCTTGATCCTCAGTTTCATCACCTGTAAAATGGGGACAATAGCAGTATCCGCCTCAAAGAAACCTATGCACTCATCTCTGAAAAACACGAGGAACAGAGCCTGATGCATTCGTATTTGTTAAATAAATAAAATGCAGAGATGCTTCACACAGATCATCTCCTCTGGTAGTCAAACAGGCCCAGTGACAGCTTGGGGACCAGCCAGAGCTCCAAGTACAGTGACTTGCCTAGTGGCTCCCAGCTCACGGATGGCAAGACCAGAATCCCCATCTAGCTCTGGTTCTTGGTTTTATTCAAATCCTAGTTCCTCCCTTCACAGTCTGGAAACTGCTTCTATAATAAGTTTAAGCCTGAATAAGCAATAAGACAGTTAGAGGCAGATACTGGTCACGAATATGCTGTTTTATCCTCCATGGTCTTCAGGGGCACATGTGAAATTAATATAAACAAACAGACAAACAAAACACCCAAAACAACAACCCAGCATGATATGCACAGTGAGGGAATCGCCACGCTCCCTCCTGCGAACAGGACTGTTGAGTGTGAGAGTAAGTAGATCATCCCAGCAAGCAAATATTAAATTTTTACAAGCTGGCCAACTTTCCTGCCCAGGAGGTAAACATGTAAGTTACTAAATAAATATTTTCTTTCTCGGCTCACTAAAAGCTCCGTTTCCTTGAAGAGCTGCTATATTTCCCAGTTTATTTGCAATTGGGATTGGAGTTACAGGCTTCCCCACATTTTTCTTTAAACATCTTTCCAGCCAGGTGACAAAGACTTTATTTACATTGTGCTACTTTCTATTAGATAAGCCTTTGTTCACCTATATTTGGAATTTATTATATTCTCACCAGCTTTTTCTTCACCATAGAGGCTGCATACTGAGATGACCAAAATATATGTAAAGAGAAAACAAAAGCAAGATCACCCCCAACCACAACATGCAAAAATTTCCATTTTTAAATTTATTTTTCTGCTAGTCTTCTACGCCCTGTATTCACACCAGGTAGATGTGTATCTGTGTGTATGTGACGTTTATATTGTAGAATGACACTATGCATATGTTGTTGTTTTTTAATCCTCACTGAGGATATTTTTCCATTGATTTTTAGAGAGTGGAAAAGAGAGGGAGAGACAGAGAGAAATATCAATGTGAGAGAAAACACATCAATTGGTTGCCTCCGACCAGGGCCTGGGCCAGGGAGGAGCCTGCAACCGAGGTATGTGCCATTGACTGGAATCGAACTCCGGCCCTTTGGTCCACAGGCTGACACTCTAACCACTGAGCCAAACTGACTAGGGCATGCATACGTTTTTGAATTCTGCTGTCACTTATTTTGTATCATAAAATAGCATCTATGTCTATGTTATGACGTCCTTCTTAAAACCAACGAAGAACGTGGTTTAGTGTCAGAGGATGTTCCATTTATTTAACCTTACTGTTTATAAGTGCTATTCAAATTTTTCTAACTATAAGTAATATTTCACAAAAGCCTTTGTGCGTTAGGATTAGCCGTTTAAGACAGAGCCCCTAACGCAGTCATGTCGGGTCATGGTCTTGGGCATTCTACTATGACATTTCTTTCCAAAAAGTTGCCCTAGCCATTTTCAGTGCCGGCGTCCATGTGTGTGAGTGTCCGTATCACTCTTTTCCTACCTTTCATAATACAGTGTGCCTACCATCAGCGGGCAGACTGCAGAAGTAACATTGATTTCGAGTAACAAAGCAAGCCTTCAATGAAAATCTGCCGAAAACCTTGTCTGGAAAACAAATCTAATTACTGTAATTCACAGTGAAAGCCGAAAGAGCCATCCTGCCCTACTATTATTACATTATTCTTTCCATTAGGAGGTACCTCGTTTGTCAAAGTGCTTTATCATCATGTGTGTGTTAATCCCCGTAACGTGCGCTAGAAGCAAGGAAACTATTTATAGCTGGACTTTCTGAGCTGAAAACCCTCTCAGAAGTCCTACTATCTAGATATCTAAACTCACGAGCCCCTGCCTATCAATTCACAGGACCATTCTCATTGGTCGAATTTCTTGGGTGGGAGGGCGGAAGTGGTTATTTGGTCACTGACGTGGGGTGTAGAATTTTCATAACACCTCAGAAGTAGGTGCTTTCTTCTCAAATCTCCATGCCCCCGTGATGGTGCAACAACTGCTATTTTTACATTACATTTTTTACATGCTGCTGTGTCGTTACCATAGGAGTAAGAGTTTGCACTCAATAGAATTCTCACCATTTCGGCAACTATCAGGATTATCGGATCTGTGGCTAAAGCAACAGCAATAGTATTTACACCAAACACGACCACCAGAACGTTCTGTGACCTGAAAACTGGCCATAAATTTGAGAAATAACATAATTGACAGTCTGTGGTCATGCAAATAGGCTTCTCTAAAGAGTGGTTTTTCGTTTTTTTCCCCAGATCGGGGAGGGACCTGAGTTCTTTAGTGGAGAGAAGGAATAATTACATCAAAGGCTGATTACCACTCATTGAATTCAATGCTCAGTCCCAAAAAGCCTGGTTTCAAGTTGCCGATGAAGGTGAAGAACCACGTGGAGTCTTAGAAAGCACCCAGGAACCGCGGTGGTGTGGGAGGGGCGTCCCGCCACACCTCCAAAGGAAGATGTGGGGTAGAGCCCCACTTGGCCATTCCCATTTCCTCCCTTCCTCCGAAGTCACCATGCCAACTGGACAGGGAGATGAGGAGGAGCTGAGAGCCCCACCCCTGAGGGTGTTGCTAGCTTCTCCCAACCCCCTCCCCCTCCCCCTCCAGGAGGCAGTGATGGATGTTTTGCTACCCCACTGACTGATTGCAGACACATAAGGGGGCAAAGGGAGGGGGGGCAACAAAAGAACCATCCAGGTGAGGTCCGTACAAAGAGCCAAGCTAATAAAGAAATGTTCTTTTCAACCAAATAAGTTTTAGGGTGAGTTGGTCAGCAGCAAAAGCAAACTGACACAAGAGCTAATGTCTAAAGCAAGCATGTCAAACTCACGGCCCATAGGCCGCATGCCTCATTTATTTGGCCCGTGTTAGCCTTTGAGTTTGACATGCTTGGTCTAAAGAGTTCAAATGACCTGCTAAAAATCAGTCAGCAAGACAGTGGCATAAATGTGAAACTGAACTAGGTGTGAGCCAGATTGAACTAGGTGTTAACCGGTTGAATAAATATATCTTCAGGTTATTTTATGAATGAAGTCCCCTAGGTTCAGTTGTCAACCAAGTAAACATTGAGGGAGCATATAATGTGTGTTAAGTACTTGACTAAGATACTAGAAAGACAGAAAAAATAAGGCACACATCCCACATCTACACTAATAAAAGAGAAACATGGTAATTAGCGTACGACCGCTACCCTTCCCATTGGCTAATCAGCATATCCTTATGCAAATTAACTGTCAGCCAAGATGGCAGCCGGCAGCCATGCACTGAAGCAAACAGGGAGGCTTGCTTGCTCCAGTGACGGTGGACTCCAACGTTCCCCGCCTGAATAGCCGGCCTCTCAACTGCAACTCTAAGCAACTATGTTGCAAATATAGAAGCTAAACAAAACCCCAGAAACCGGCTTTCAGTCAGCCTGCCTTCAGCCAGCCGGACCGAAACATTGTATCAAATACAGAAGGTAAAGGCCAGAAACCTGCTTTCAGCAGCGAGGCCTCAGAGCTAAAGCTGGCCCAGAATAGAAAAAAAAAAAGAAAAAAAGGAGCAGTTGGGAGCTTCAGTCACCCGCCAGCCTGAAAAGGGCCCTCAGCCCCTCACCCAGACTGGCCAGGCACCCCAGTGGGGACCCCCACCCTGATCCAGGACACCCTTCAGGGCAAACCAGCCGGCCCCCACCCATGCACCAGGCCTCTATTCTATATAGTAAAAGGGTAATATGCCTCCCGGCACCGGGATCAGCGGAGCAGCGAGGCTCCTGGCACCAGGATCAGCGTGACAGGGGGCAGCGCCCAAACCCCTTGATCGCCCTGCAGCTCTGTGAGTGACAGGGGGCGGGGCCACAACCTCCCTATCCGCCCTGCTCTGTTCGTGACAGGGGAAGGCGCCCCAACCCCCTGATCAGCCCTGCTCTGTGGGTGATAGAGGGTGGCGCCCCAACCCCCCTCCACGGGCCTTGCTCTGTGTGTGACAGGGTAGAGCCATAACCTCCCCATTGGACCTGCCCTGAGTGTGACAGGGTGCAGCGCCCCAACCCCCTGATCTGCCCTGCTCTGTGTGTGACAGGGTACAGAGCCCCAACCCCCCTGATGGGCCCTGCTCTGTGAGTGACAGGGGGCAGCACCCCAACCCCCTGATTGGCCCTGCTCTGTGTGTGACAGGGGGCAGCGCCCCAACCCCCTGATCGGCCCTGCTCTGTGCGTGACAGGGGGTGGCGCCGCAACCTCCCCATCGACCCTGCCTTGAGTGTGACGGGGTGGTGCCCCAACCCCCCAATCGGCCCTACCCTGAGCGTGACTGAGGGTGGCATCGCAACCTCCTGATCTGCCCTGCTCTGTGCATGAGGGGGCGGTGCCCCAACTCCCCAATTGGCCCTGCTCTGAGCCTGACCAGGGGCTGCACCTAGGGATTGGGCCTTCCCTCTGCCACCCGGGAGCAGGCCTAAGCCAGCAGGTCGTTATCTCCCGAGGGGTCCCAGACTGCGAGAGGGCACAGGCCGGGCTGGGGGACCCCCCCCTTCCCCCCCGAGTGCACAAATTTTTGTGCACCGGGCCTCTAGTTCTACTATAAAAGACACAACAGAAATAGATAAGTAAATACAATGTAATAAAAATAATAACAGAAAGATGCACAGGGCATTATGGGCTATAGAAGGCAAGCCCCAACCTAGACCTACATCTCCAGGGGGGCTGTCTAATAGAAATGATGGCTATGCGGAGTATTAAAGAGTAAGGCAAATCTGCAAGTTAGGGTGGGAAGAGAGGAAGGAAGAGGGCAGAAATGGGCAGACAGTGCTGAATGAGGACAGACAGCAGGCAGGGCACACCTGGGCACGCCTGCAGCAGGTGGGGGTGCGACCAGGTCAGTGTTGCCGGAGCGTGAAGTATCAGCAAGGGGAGGAGAGGGAGAACACAGTGGGGAATGACATCCCATCCGGATGGTCTGTGTGACACTGTAGAGATTCAGTTCTCTGCCCTGGACAAGGAAAAGCCAATGAAGGGCTTTGAGAAGCCAGATTTGCGTGTCTGAAATACCATCCTCGCCTTTTAGGAGCCTGGCTGTGGGGAGACGGGAAGGACTAGTGCCAGAGAAGCTAAGCATACCCGAACTCTGCCAGTCACAGTGGGAGGAGAGGAAAGGGTAGAGTGGGAAAAGATGTTCAAGGGAGAACCCTGAGGCACTTCTAATAGATGGGTTGGACGGGGGGCTGAACCCAAGATGAACCCTGTTTCGTGCTGGGTTGGCAGCGCTTGGGTGCCCATTTCTCCTGTCTCTGCTGATGCCTCTGACAGTTGGATTCTAGCATCAAACTTTCCATTCATCTCTGTTCAACTGAACGCGGAGACTTTTGTGGCTATTCCTACTGCTGAGAACCTTCCGGATCCTGACCCCGTCACCTGATACATTTGTATGCTGTTGGCTAAAGCTCTGGGTAAGCTTCATCCAAACCTTGGAAAGTTTCTTTGAACAGAGCCAAGGACACTGGCTGGAACTGGGGGTTCAATCTGGATAGACCCTAAGGATGCCGAGGTATCACTCAACACAGAGAAGGAAAGTCCCGGGGAAAATTAGAGGCCAACGCCTGGAATTTAAGGGGAAGAAGCGATGACTCAGGAAGGCAGGCATCTCCAGGAGGAAGAGGCATCTGTCCTTCGTGGGGCTGGTTCCATGTGGACTCCCTGGGGCCATGGATATCATCTGTAGGTTGGAATTTGCACTTTTACGTAAGGCAGGGACTCTCTAATGGTCAGAAATGGCCAGAGGTGGGCCAGGCTACAATGGAAAAGACAATGCAACCTATTTTAGTTTGCTAGGGCTGCCGTAACAAAATTCCACAGAACAATACAAAATGCCACAGACTGAGTGGCTTAACCAATAGAAAGAATTTCACACAGTCTAGAGGCTGGAAGTTCAAGACTGAGGTGTCGGCAGGGTTGGTTTCTTCCCAGGCCTCCTGCCTTAGCTGTAGATGCTCGTAGATGCTGTCTTCTCCATGTCCTCACATGGTCTTCATACTGTGTGAGTCTGTGTCCTAATCCTTTCCCATAAGGGCACCAGTCATACCAGATTAGGACCAACTCTATTGACCTCATTTTCATTGAATCACCTCCTTAAAGATCCTATCTCCAGATTCAGTCACATTCTGAGCTACTGGGGATTAGAGCTCCAACAGATAAAGTATTTTGGGGCGACACACACAATTCAGCCACAACCCGGCAACAGGGACGTGTACACAGAGAGGTCTGGTGACTGTCAGGCAAGGTAAGCTGATGAAGAACTGGAGCATTAAATTTGGGGTGTCCTTGAAGGTCCCTTCAGGTCTAAAAGCTGCAATTCTAAACACTGAGACAGCACCTAATCGCTACTATTAAACATTATTAACACAACTAGTGACCCAGTGCATGGATTCGTGCACACTGAAAGGAAATTAATTAGAAGGTGGCTGGTGGGGCGGGACTGAGCGAGACAGGCTGGACACATCCTGGGGCCAATCTCCCGCAGTCTCTCCCAGGCCAGCTGCACCTATAGTGGTGCTGTGGCTCGAAGCGCATCTGCAGAGTGAGCAGGGACCCTCCGGCAGGTGAGGTCCCTCGGCCTGGCCTGTGAGGATCAGGCCAAAACCGGCTCTTCGACATGCCCCGAGGAGTCCCAGAGTGCGAGAGGGCACGCCACGAAGTTGCTGTCATACAGGGTGTGGAACGTAAACGCAAGTGTGCAGTAAGCCAGATTCAGGGCCGGCAGTGCCCCAGCAACAACATAACCCACGGCCAAAGGTGGAATCGCGCAGCCCTGCAAGGAATTGGGCTCCCTCCTCTCTGGTTTCCGGCGGGGTGTGTCATCCAAGAACCGCTGCTGCCAAGTCACTGCAGCTCGGCAGCTCCTGCGTTAAGTGTCTGCCCCCTGGTGGTCAGTGCACATCATAGCTACTGGTCAGATGGACACTTTGCATATTAGCCTTTTACACACACAGATAGTCTCCCCAAGGTCTCAGCAAAAGTTAAATCTTCATGGCAGCTTGAATGTCTGATGAAAGGGTGCTTGGATGTAACCCTTCCCCCTGGAAACACACATAGGCAGATCGCCACACCTGCAGAAAGTAGCCATCGCGCTCACCTGTGAAACAGGACAGACTTGACCAAGGTGACGACATCCCGGCTGGCGTTGTATCCTGCGCAGACGATAGCAACGTGGATCGTCTGGGGAGCAAACAAAAACAGGGCGAGCAGTTAGACCCATGGAGAAGGGCCTTCCCAGGGCTTCCGACCGCATGACAAAGAAAAATGGCCTTTACTTCTTGTTGGGATCATCAGAAAACAAAGTACACAGGCTGCAGCTCTGGAAAATAACTGGAGACAGTTTTATTAAGCCTTTTTAATCGGTTTATGGAGCTATCATCATTTGGAAACCATTAAGGCTCTTTTCAATTACATTTTGGGGATGAGAGACAAGGCAATTGGCTCAAACAGACAAATAGTGAGCTCCCTGCCCCCAAGCTGGAGACGATGACAGATGGCAACCAGAGAGAGGAAAGAAAATATGCCCCAAAAGGATGAGCGGGCCATTGGGGATCTCAGACCAAGAAGAGGTGGCTCCGAGAGCTTGTGGAATGTTCCCATGAACTGTCTCAGGTTTGGGTCAACTTGATAACATGGCAGAGGGGCAGAGGGGTCAATATGGGCCACAGCTCGGTATCATTCAAAGAATCGAAGACTGGCAGATTGAAGGGAGCCTGATGGATCTTATCATCTAAGTAGTCAAGAGCTGGGGCCCCAGATGTGAATGAATGAATCCTGGCTCCGTCCTTTAACCCAAGGTGATCCTGCGAGTGTAGTGTCAGGTAGTGCAGTGTCAGGTGACTCCCTGTCACGTAAGAGGCATAACACGTCCTGCAGAATGTCATGGAGCATGTGCGGGAACGATGCCAAAAGCAGAATACGGCGCTGGGCACATTGCATTCCAATCACAGCACAAACGTCCTTGAGCTTCCCAAACGGGGTGCCTTGGCGCCTTGGTGTGCCATACATGAACTCCAGGCGATGGAGGTACTCATCTCTTCAAGCTCTCCTGCTACCAGGCAGGGCTGGCCCCTCAGGCTCAGCACCCTCTGCTGCCAGCAACTTTGCCTGTTTCCCCCCTGGTGCTCTACAGTTAGCCTTTTCTATAATAAAATGGGCAGGACTTGACCAGATTGGAAAGTCCTGCTCCAGGGCACCCCCTACAGGCAGCCATCCAGCCTCTCTCAAAACAGCTCCGGAGTGCAGGGTTCACCCTCTCCATGTTGTCTCTTCTACTAAAGCAAGGCCTTCCTGGCCTGGGCACCAGCCTCCCGACCCCCTGCAGCCTCGTTCTGTCCAGGGAGAAGCACAGAACAAGTATGTTCCCTTGGCACCTGACACTTAAATAATGGAGGGTGCTTCGTAGGTGCCTCTGCATGGTCAGAACTACCCACAGCCCTCCCTCCCGTGGCAGGGCCTCTGGCTCCCCGTTACCCTCATCAGCCACTGAAGAATAGTCCTGAGACCCTGGCCGTTCCCACTCGGGCTCTGAGAACAACGACACCCCACCTGCGACACCAGCAAGGGAAGCCTCACCATCCTGGGGTGAAGCATCCAACACCACGTCCATGACCTCTTCAGTCCCAATGGCCTTCCCTCCCCCGGGCCACCCGCGCTCAGCACCGTAAGCTGGACCTCAGCCTCATCAGGATCCTCACTGTCTCAGAAATCCTGCAGTCGGGCTCACCATCCCGCACACACCTGCTCCTCGAGCTCAGGGAGAGGCCCGTCCCGCCCGTCAGCCTCTGGGCCCTGACAGCGCTTCACTCACTCCCTGGCCCCTGGAGCTTTTGACAATGTCTGGAGTCATTCAGCTCATCTCTCCTAGGGGTGGGCAGGGATGCTGCTCAACATCCCTCAACGCACAGGACGGCCCTCACGGCCAAGAATGATCCTGCCCAAGTGGTCAAAAGAGCTGCCGCGAGAAACCCTCTTTAAGTAGAGGAAGGCGGTCAGGAGCCCTCCTCCCTGCACTCGAGAGAGGTCACACTGGCCTTTACTGGTGACAAGGCCTGGATGTGGGGGGGGGGTGATGTTCTTATCTGCCCCTCCAGGCCCCCTCTCTCTACCCTTCCCCAGCTTCCTCTGTGCCGGGTAGCCCGGCCTTTATAGACCGAATTGCAGGCTCCTGTAACTGCTGGGTTCTGGAGGAGTTTGGTCAATGAGGGCGGCAAGGACAGGTCAGATTCCCCGCTCCTGCCAGGGGCCCTCCTACACCTCCAGTTCCTGCTGGTTTCACAAGGCCCCCACCTCCCGCCCCTCCCCAGGGGTTGCAGTGACTCCCTCCAGGGAGCTTGGCACCCCTCCCCGGTTTCCCTCCGCCCTGCCCAGGCCTTTGGCCCTGCATCACACCCCTTACACTCCTTTGTTTTTATTTTAATGCATTTTTATTGATTTCAGAGAGTGGAAAGGAGAGGGAGGGAGAGATAGACACATCAATGAAGAGAGAATCATTGATCAGCTGCCTCCTGCACTCCCCACACTGGGACCCAGTTATGTGCCCTGACTGGGAATCGAACTGTGACCTCCTGGTTCATAGGTCGACGCTCAACCACTGGCTTCCACACCTTTTGAATGAGCCAAGTTTTCTGACCAATTCTGGTGCCCTTTCCTCACATCCCCTCTGTCCTGGAGGCTGGAGGGGAAGACTGAAACCTTCACAGATACATACTTACCCCTAAAGTGAAACAAAGCAGGAGCCACACTTGGGGATGTGTAATTGCACGGATAAAGTTTAAGGAGCTCAGCAAACTCCACAGACACATGGACCACAAGGCTCTCTCTAAGGAGGCCCATGGAGGCTCCCGCTCACCCCTTCATCCTGCACAGGGTGCCCTGCCCACCTTGTACGCTGTGAATGTGTACCTGGATGTGTAGGTAGGAGAGCCGTAGCTGTGAACTAGGCTCGCTCCCGATGCTGCTGGGCTCAGCCGCTGTCACTTTTAGGACCCGCAGGAAGAACTCAGGTAGGACAAGAGCATTTCTTGGAGTTTCCAATGTGACAGAAAAAAATCCCCTAGGGCTGTTTTCACATATATGCCAGTTGGGGAAGATAAGCATTGTCCCAAAAGAAATTCAGACCAAACTACAGGATGGAGGCAAACGAACGGTGGCCCTGGCAAAAGTCATCAACACTCTGCCCGGCCCTGTTGCCCTAGCAACACCATCCGCAGTGACCCAGAAGGCCTGGTACACCCTGCAGGGCGTTCTGCCTGGGGGCACAATTTAGGGAAAACTGTCTCCTATCAGGGGAACAGCAGGAGTGGGAGTGAGAGGGGAAACCGATTTAAAAATGGCGAAAAGTTAGGCTCAGTGTGATGCTGGGCTGCAGCTGCAGCCTCCTGGGCAGGGGCCAGGTGGGGAGGCAGCTGCTGTCACGTGGCAGCCGGAGAAGCACACAGCTGGGGACAGAGGCCCAGACGAAGGAGTGATGAAAACCAACGAGAGTCAGGAGACCTGGGTTTGAGCTGCACCTTCAACGCTGCATCGCCGTGTGACCTTGAAGCAGGCACTTAACGTCCCTGAGCCTCACTGGCTCATCTGTAACATGCATGTAAAAATGGGCGCCCTGTTGGGTTGCTGTGAGGACCAGACGCTTGGGTGCAAGAAGGTGCGGGTGGTGAGCTGCTTACTCACGCTTACTGGATGCACACGCAGCAGAAGGGGACCTTGGTCTCCACCTCCCTGCTGCCACTTGCCCTGTATTTCAGGGACATCCCACTGCTTACCCTCAAGGGGCTGTTGAGGACCTGGAGCCCGGGGCCCTCTAACTCGAGCAGGCACCAGACCCCTGCGAGGCTTCTTAGCACAGAGAGCTGGGCCCTCCCCCGGAGCTCCCGAGTCAGGGCTTGGCCAGGGGGTCTGAGGGTTACCTGCATCCAGGTGATGCTGATGGCCCAGGGACCACACTCTGGAAACCACTGCTCCGTCTAAAGCACTTTGAGGTGCCCTGGCCAGTGTGGATCAGTTGGTGGGGCATCATCCAGTGCACCACAGGGGTGGCCCTATTCGATTCCTGGTCAGTGCACATGCCTGAGTTGTGGGCCAGATCCCCAGTAGGGGGTGTTGCAGGAGGCAGCTGATCGATGTTATCTTCTCTCTTCTCTCTCTCTCTCTCTCTCTCTCTCTCTCTCTCTCTCTCTCCTTCCCTCCCTCCCTCCCCTTTTTTCCTACCTTTCTCTTCTAAAAATCAATAAAAATCAATCAATCAATAAATAAAGCACCGAGAAATGTCTGGTAAAAACTCAGGAGACCTTAGCTGTGGTTATGTTGAGAGGGTATGAGGGGCGTTCACAGAACCCATTCCGAATACCGTTCCTCCTTCACTGTATAAAACCAGTAAGGGTGGCACTCCCAGGCCTTCCAGGGTGAGGGCCAGGCAAAGCGATGCAGCTTCCACAGTGCAAAGAACAAAGCCCTGGAAGTCAGGAGAGCCGTATGGCGCCCCAGCTCTGCCTCTGGCCAGCTGGGTTACCCTGGGCGGCAAGTTACTTAACCTCTCTGATCCTCAGTGACTCCTCTATAAAAGGAGGGCTTTAGAACTTCTAGGCAGAGTTTTCCTAATATCTAAGGTTTTCCAAAATTCAAGGTGAAGAAAGAGGGACCCAGAGCAGTTAAGTACCTTATCCGAGGTCCCATGGCTCAGCCGGTTGGTGACAAATGGGTAGAGTTCAGAATCCCACACTACCCTGCTTCAGTAAAGCACACACGTAACGATTAAAATAAAATAAAAAGTATCACTAATGGGGCACTTAATATCCTCTTACAAACTTCCAGGGCACCTTTCCTCCCTTGGGAAACTACGGACAGGATTTTATTTGCTCAAAATACTGGATTATGGACCCAAAAGACACAATTATTTCAACCTCGTAGAAATCAGGAGACACCTGTTAACGGCAGGGGAAGCCAAAGCCATGCCGGGACTTGGCAAGGGGCAGGCGAATGGCAGGGGCAACAGGGCCCAGTGTGGGGACAAGATGGGCCAAACCTCCAGGGGTGACCCTGAGTGCCTCTTCCAGAGTCAAGGCCCAATAAATGAGCCAGAAGTGAATGCCCATCCGGCCTCCTCCATCCTGCACATTCCTGGCCTGCTTTACGATGGGTCTGCTGTGTCAGGAAGAATAGCATGACCTGGGGAAGTGGAAACCCAAGCGTTTCTGGGAAAGCACGTGAATGGGTGAGACGATCTGGGGTCAACAGAAGTTTCATGGGTTAGGCAGACCCATGTTCAGGCAAATGTGTTGTCCAAATACCGCCTGATACTGATCCACCGCGGTAGCTGCATGCTCCGCTCCTGCCTACGGGGCCTCTGGGTGGCTGGCCAGACCCCAAAATTTGACACACATTCGAAAACATTCGCTCGTTCTGCAGATGAGGACTGAGCACCTACTGTGCGCCAGGCTCAATGGTGGGAGCTGAGGGCACAGCAGTGAGCAAACGACTCCATCCTGCCACCACCACGGGAGCTGGCATTCTCATTGGGCGACACAGAAAACAGACAAATAGGCAGGGTGTCCCCCAAACTGTATACACACTTTAAAGCTGATGGCTCCATTGATGTTCCTTTCTTTTCAGAGTGAATCCGCTGGAATTAATAATTATTCAGAGTGTGTATACATTTTTGGGATACCCGTATAAATAATTAAAATATATAGAATGCTGGATGAAAATGAAGCAAGGGATAAAGGACGTGTGTGGGTGGCGAGGAGGGCCCTGATGTTAAAGTGGGGTTGCTTGGGCAGCTATCACTTTAAGGGGACAGGGGAACAAACACGTAAAGTAAATGAGGAAATGAGCCTGTAGGGATCCAGGCTGCATGCTCCAGGCAGCGGACAGAGCAAGGGAGCCGGCGTGCGTCAGGACCACGGGGGAGCCGGGCTGCCTGGGAGAGAGGCAGTGAGGAGGACGGTGAGCTGAGACCAGAGGGGGCACAGGGGGCTGACCCTTTGCGCTCACTGTCATTTGTAAGAACTTGCCTTTCCCAGTGTGTGAGGAGAGAAGCCACGGGAGGGCTCAGGGCTGAGAAATGGCCTGATCTGGCTTTTCTTTCCAAAGGCTCTCTCAAGATGCCAGTGGAGAACAGGTTTTCTGTGTGTGCGTGTGTGCATGGGTGGGGGCAGGGGAGCAAGCGAGGAAGCAGAGAGAACAGTCCAGAAGCTACTGCCATGAGCCAGGTGTGGTGGGCGCTGCCCAAATGCCCCTTCCATAGGTACGTGCTGCGCGGGTTGCTCAGAGTGCTGTCCCCATGCAGCTGCGAGCGGTCACACCTCCGGGAATTGCCAGGAGGTCAGCCCCTTCCTGGGGTGACCACATCCTGTAAATCTCACAGCATCCTCGGTGCCGGCCCCATGGACACGCCTCCATGGACAGTCCACACGGGAAACTCCATCTCGGGTGCTTCACACACAGCACAGCAAGCAGGAGGTGTGCAGGTCAGGGAGGCAGTGGAGGAGGGGAGACAGGCCCAGGTAACATATTCTTTCAAAATCCTCTGTGATCAGTTTGTAGTCCGCTTCTGCAGTGAAAGAAGCTATCATAGATTAAGATTTACAGCCTGTGGCGAGGATGTGGAGAAACTGGATCCCCGTGCACTGCAGCTGAGAGTATAAAATGGTGCAGCCGCGATGGAAAAGGGTATGGTGGTTCCCAGAAAAATTAAAAAAATAGAATTACCATATAATCGAGAAATCCCGCATCTGGAGAGAGATATGTCTCCAAAAGAACTGAAAGCAGCCCAGCCAGTGTGGCCCAGTGGTTGAGCATCAACCTATGAATCAAGAGGTCATAGTTCAATTCCCGGTCAGGGCATGTGCCCAGGTTGCGAGCTCGATCCCCAGTGTGGGGCAAACAGAAGGCAGCTGATCAATGATTCTCTCTCATCATTGATGTTTCTCTCTCTTTCTCCCTCTCCCTTCCTCTCTGGAATCAATAAAAATACATACAAAAGAACTGAAAGCAGGATCTCAAATAGATATTTGCACACCCAGGTTCATAGCGGCACTATCCAGGATGGCTAAGAGATGAAAGCAAACCAAGTGGCCATCGTCAGATGAAGAAATAAACAAAATGTGGTGCATACACACACACACACACACACACACACACACACACACACAATGGAGTAATATTCTTCCTTAAAAAGGGAAGAAAATCCTGTCACATGCTAGAGCATGTATGAACATTGAGGACATTACACAAAGTAAAATAAGCCAGCCACAAAAGGACAAATGCTGAATGATCCATCCCACTTATACGAGGTACCTAAAGTTCACGAATTCACAGACAGCAGATGGTGGTTTCCAGGGACTGGGGCGAGGGAAAGAGTTGTTTAATGGGTGCAGACTTTCTGTTTTGCAAGATGAAAAAGTTCTGAAGGTCTGTCCTACAACAACATGCGCACAATCAGCACGGCTTGAGCTGTGCACTTAAAAATGATTAAGAGGGTAAACTTCATGTTACGTGGTTTCACTGTTTCATTGTTCCACAATCAAAAACCAAAAAAGATTCCCAATGTGGACCTGTGCTTTTTAGCTATGTGGCCTCGGCAAGCCTAAACCTTCCCATTGATGAAATTAGGGAGGTGAAAATGCTTCCATGAGCTAACATATGTAAAGTGCAGTGTCTAACACCTAACCCACAGCGCATGAAAGCAAATGTGGTTGGGATCATCACCACCCACAGCCCGCCCCACCTCCCATGGCACTCCTGCTCTGAGCCAGCTGGAGGACTAGCTGAGCCTCCTTATTTCTGTAATGTGCCCTCAGGTGAGGATGCCCTGGTGCATCCCCGTCTTGGAAGATGTAATACCACCTGGTGGAACCTCAGCTTCCTCGCCTATAAACAAGGGGTAATAATATGCCAACGTCCAGGGCTGTTGGGCAGAGAGAGATGATTCATGTAGAGGGCTTAGAGCCGGGCACCCTGTAAGTAGTAGATATGTATCAGCTGCCACTATTATTATTAACTAGAGCAGCGGTTCTCAACCTGTGGGTCTCGACCCCTTTGGGTTAACCCCAGATTTCTGACCTCAAATCCAATGTGCTCTCCTCGGTGTAGCATCACAGACCCCCAACACCTGCCTCCCGTGGACCTCATTCCTCCCCGTTCCAACGCTGGACCACCCCCTAAATAAAAGACTCGCCCCTATTTATCTACAAGGTGAGCCTCTAGAGCAGCAGTTCTCAACTTGTGGGTTGTGACCCCTTGGGGGGTCGAACGACCCTTTCACAGGGGTTGCCTAAGACCATCGGAAAACACATATATAATTACATATTGTTTTTGTGATTAATCATTATGCTTTAATTATGCTCAATTTGTAACAATGTGAAATTTGGGGTCACCACAACATGAGGAACTGTATTAAAGGGTTGCGGCATTAGGAAGGTTGAGAACCACTGAACTAGAGGCTCGGTGCACAAAATTCGTGCCCTGGGGGTGGACGGGGAGTCTCTCATCCCAGATTTCGAGAGGGGGCAGGACAGGCCAAGGGACCCCACAGTGCATGATCAGGGCTGGGGAGGGACGCGGGAGGGCTCGGGGCATATCCAACCCGTTTCACTCAGTCCCGATTGGCCGGACCCGAGCAGCAAGCTAATCTACCGGTCAGAGTATCTGTCCCCTGGTGGTCAGTGCACATCATAGTGAGCAATTGAGCAGCCTTAGCATATCATTAGCATATTATGCTTTGATTGGTTGAATGGACGACCAGACATATTAGGCTTTTAGTATATAGGATTATTATTATAAACGAGTTTATAGTATGAGAAGGCTCTACATTCAAGGCATGGAGCCTTAAATGTTCTCAAAAGTCAGGCCTCAGTTTCTCCCTTCTGCTCTCACTCCCACCCGCTTCAAGGAAGAACTGGGACAGTCTCTCCCACACTGTTGAAAGGAGGGCATTAAAATTTGCCCAGTTCCCTCTGCTCTGTCCAATGCGGGTGCTGCCTTTACCGGCTTCACATATGAGGGGGCAGGAGGCACGGAATGAAGAGATGAGCCACCAAATCAGGGAGACAAAGACAACTAGGGAAAATGAGGACAGAACTCTTCTTGTTCTTCATTTCAGCTTCGGCTTCTTTGTTTTTGTTGTCGGTACCTCCTCAAAAATTAATTTTCTAAGAGAACGCACTATCTGGAGCAGATCAAGGCAGGCCTGTTCAGGTGGCTCAGACAGGAGGCTGCTGGAGACGGGCCCTTGCTACGCTCATGGTGTGCCAGCCAGCCTCCAAGGCTGTCCTCACGGCTCCTGGCCAGCTGGTACCCACGGCCTGTGGGAACTCTCCTGCACTCTCAGGGCTGATGGGTGGAGCCAGCAGAACTGGACAGGAGCAGAGGTACATACCGCCCAAGGCTAGGTCAGCAAAGAGACTGTGGCTCCTGCCTTGCTCCGCGGAATCGCTTACCGGGAAAATTAGCTGCTGTGTTAAGAGAACACTCAGGCAGTTCAGTGGAGGACCCTCGAGGAGTCCCACGGAACTGCGGCCCAGCCAGGCCCGTGTGCCATCCTGGAAGCGCAGCCTCCAGCCCCAAGCAAGCCCACAGGTGACCGCAGCCCCAGCGGGTATCTTCACTGCCACCTCCTGTGAGATCTAAAGTCCCAACCCTGTACACTGCTCCCAGATTGCTCATTTTCAGAAGCTGCACGAGATAATAAACGCTTATTGTTTAAGCCGTTAGGTGTTGGAGATAACACGCTATGAAGCAATAAATAACTATTAGACTCAGGGAAGGCACCTCAGAGGTGACGGGAGCCAGGACTCCCTGAAAATTGCCGCCTAAGAAATCTTACGAGGCTCCTCCATCTACAACAGTCCCTAATGCCAGGGCTGACATTTAGGGAAGATATTTTAGTGGATCTACATCCTCGAAGGAGCCCCAGAGGCGACGCATGAAGCGAATGAAATGCGAGTTCACAAGCTATGCCAGTGTCTTCCAATAGTCACGTGGTACACGGGAAGATTGGAGGCACACACCCCTCCACTGCTAGGATCTATACTAATAAAAGGGTAATATGAAAATTGGTCAGGACTCCCTCACAGTAACGACCAAACAGCAGGCTGCGTGGGGTGACAAGGCCAGCAGGAGGGTTAGTGAGGGACGACCAAATGCCTGAACTGCAGGCTGCATGGGGCAACCAGGCCTGCAGGGGGGTTAGTGAGGGATGACCAAATGACTGCACAGCAGGTTGCGTGAGGTGACCAGACCGGCAGAGGGGTTAGTGAGGGATGACCAAACACCTGAACAGCAGGCTGCATGGGGTGACAAGGCTGGCGGGGAAGTGGGGGCAGTAAGGGGCAACCAGGCTGGCGGGGGAGGGCAGTTAGGGGCAACCAGGCCGGCAGGGGGAGCAGTTAGGGGTGATCAGGCTGGCAGGCAGAGGAGGTTAGGGGTGATCAGGCTGGCGGGGGGGGGCAGTTAGGGGCGATCAGGCAGGCAGGCAGGTGAGCAGTTAGGAGACAGCGGTCTCGGATTGTGAGAGGGATGTCCAACTTCCAGTTTAGGTCCGAAACCGTCCCACTCCCCGGGATTGGGCACAAACCAGCAGTTGGACATCTCCCGAGGGTTCCCGGATTGGAGAGGGTGCAGGCTGGGTTGAGGGGATCCCCACCCCCCACCCCCTGTGCACAAATTTCATGCACCAGGCCTCTAGTATTATATAAAAATCCTGGAAGACAGAGTAAAAATAGGAAATAGATCAAACAGCTCAAAATACTGCGGGTTAGTTAGGGGCTCAGTAAACGCAGGTGAGAGGTGACAAGTGTTATAAGCGTAATGCCTAAAGGCAAATGGTAGCTAACACATGCAGCCACAATCTGGAAGGCAATTTAAAACCACCCAACTTCTTTCAAAGGAACAGACACATCCTCGCTTAGACCCACTGAGAAATGAGAACCCTTGTGAGGTGGCTAAGACCCCCAATGTGAAAGCAGACCCCCATATCGTTAACTGGTCACCCGGAAGGAAGCCTTCTGAGACGAGGCACCTGCCAGACAAGAACCGGGGCTCTGAGGCTGAGGTAAGGGTGGGTCCCAGGAGCGATCAGGCACAGAGCATGTAATACTGTGGTTCACAGCACGGATTCTGGAAGCACACAGCTTAGATATAATGCCAGCTCCACCTCTTCCTGGCAGTGTGACTTGAAATAATTATTTCACCTTTAGCTTTCTAATCTTTAAAAGTTAGGAAGTATGTTGTGGGGACGAAATGAGAGATGTTATGCAAGTGTCGTGTCTGGTAACATTTAGCAGTGTCTGGTAGACGTTAGTGTGTATTACTAGAACACTGCTACCAAGAAATAAAGTTCAAAGCACAGAGAACAGGAAAGAGAGATCCCTCCTTAAAGGTGGTCTGACATCAGACAGTACCATTCGCCTAACCTTCCATAACAACCATGTCAATTGTTGCTGCTGAACATATGTTTAGACATCCCTCCCACTGAGAGATGGGGTGTGTGTTTCTACCCCCTGGAAACTGGGTGGGCTTTTGTGCATGTTTCAACACGACCAGCAGAGCAGACACTATGTGACTTCTGAGCCAGGTCATAAAGTGCCTCGATCTGGCTTGCTCGCTGGAGTACTTGTACTTCAGCTGCCAGGAAAGCAGCCAACTGCCCTGTAGCTGCCATGTTGTGAGGAAGCCCAACTAGCCCCTGCAGAAAGACCACAGGGAGAGGCCAGAGTCTCCAACAGGAAAAAGCAGCGATGCCAGGCCAGCCAGCCCCCACTGCTCCAGGCCCGCACTATTCCAGCTCCAGCCACAAAATAAGGACATTAATATAAGGGCCCCCAACCAGAACCACTCAGCTAAGCAAAATTCCCAAGCCCTGGATCCACACAAACTACAAGAGGTAATAAAACCACAGGTGTCTGAAGCCACTACATTTTAGGGGATTTGCTAGGAAACTGGAATATCAATATCTGCCATAAGTATATATGACACTCATAAGGAGTTAGTTTCCCACCCACTACCTCATTTCGTCCTCACAATTGCACTTGGAAAACATATTCTCATTTTATAGTGATGAAGCAGACTCTACGGAGCACCCGGATTGTTCAAAGTCACATGACTAGTGAGTGGCAAAGCAAAGATTCCTGGTCAGGAACTCTGACTCCAGGTCCAGTGATTGTTCTGCTGCTCCATAGCTGATGCCTGAAGGAGACCAGAAATGCAAGAAACATATACATATCTGTACACACACAGGCACAAGGGAAGATCAAAGAGAATCATTCTGCTCCAAGTCTCAAGGCACAAAGACCAGCCCCTCTCGGGGGCAGCCCTGCCCTGACAGCAGAAATGCAGGGATCACACGGGCAGCTAGCTGCAAACCACATGATTAGGAAATGATGAGAGTCACAGGACCGGTGAGGGCCCCTGTTTCTATCATCAGATAATCTCAGCTGACAGCCTGGGCATCATTACAGAGGAGTTTTCAGAAACACTTGTCATTCTCTAAAGAAGTTTCAGACCAACAGGAGATGAGGGTGACGTCCCTGGTTACAGGGGCCTGCATCTGACAGCGTGTCAAGACTAGCTTCAGCCCTAGCGGTTTGGCTCAGTGGATAGAGCGTCAGCCTGTGGAGTGAAGGGTCCCAGGTTCGATTCCGGCCAAGGGCACATGCCTGGGTTGCGGGCTCAATTCCCAGTAGGGGGAGTGCAGGAGGCACAAATCAATGATTCTCTCTCATCATTGATGTTTCTATCTCTCTCTCCCTCTCCTTTCCTCTCTGAAATCAATAAAAATATATTAAAAAAATAAAAAGACTAGCTTCAGCACTTGTAACCACCACGGGTTAGATGAAGGGAGGCTTCTATTTTGACTCCATCGACTGACATTCTTGTTTGCCTCTATGGCTTTTTCACTAAAATTTATAGACACCAAGCCATGGAGACAGAGGACGTATTCTGCTGATGGGTATGAAGCCAGCATCTCAAGGTAAATGTATACCCAGAGGAGATTACTTTGGAATAAGGTGTCAGGAGATCAAGACTTTCAAACTCATCTATGAAGATCTGAACAGGACCAGGGGGGCTCATCACAGATAAATTTACCAAAAATCACGTTTTAAGTGTGTAAGAAGTAACATTACTGATTAACACAAGAAAGAGGAAAACAAATATAATCTAATTCTCAGGTGCAAGTCAAAAAACTAAAAAATAAATTATAGTAACAATCAGCAACCTCAAGGTCCAATTCCTAGATTCCTACATCACCTTTCAAAGAGCCCAGGGATAGAGAATCACATCATGCATGTGTGCCTTCAAGCAGTGAATTCCAAACAGTGTCCACAATCTCAGAATCATCGGAGTAGATTCTTTTAATACTCAGATTTTTGGGACCTACCCCCAAGGAACAATGACTCTGTGTCTGGAGACGTACACAGAACTTTAAACATTAAAGAATTTAAATTAAAAATGTGACTTAAACTTGATTTGCCTCTATTTTTGTCATTTTGCTCTTTCATAGAAATTTCTCTACATATATGTAGTACAGGCAGTTTTACTTTTCAGATTTAGTGGAGAGACATCTGAAGGTCAGAGAGGTTAGGTCACTTGCTCAAGTACTCTCAGCAGAAACCAGCAGAGCTGGGATATGAACTCGGGCTTCTGTGTGTCTCCAAAGCTCTTGCTCTTAACAGGGAAGCTCTAATTCCTGTCCATTGGGAACTAGAAGCAGCAGGAAATGAGTGAACGAGAGTGAACGCGTGTGTGTGTGTTCAGTACACAGTAAGCATGGTTGTATGAATGAGGGGGGGAGGGTGATAGGAAGAGGGTAAGTTTTCCAAATGTCTAGAGAGTTACTAAGAAATAAAGCATACCCTAAAAGGGGCAAAGTGATATGAAGCTATGAAAGTTCAAACCACTGCCTTCGATGAGCAGTAACTCTCTGCTTCTGAATTGTAGAAGCTGTTCCTGAAGTAAGAATGAGACCCGAGGGAGCTGCCCAACAGGGCCACCACCCCGGGTACACCACTCACACTGTAGTCTAAGTCAGTGGTTAACAACCGGTGGTCCGCGGACCACTGGTGGTCCGTGAGGTCCGAAAGGTTGGCGACCCCTGGTCTAAGTAACAGGGGTCCCCCGGATGACAACCGGGTGTATAAGCCTTGAGCAGGTCCAAATGAACTGCAAAGAAAGGGGAGCTGGCTTCCATCAGTTTGCCTTTTGATATCTTTGTAGTGTAGGCTTTCTTATCCCCTTTTTTCAGGTGGCAAAACTGAGGCTCAGAAGCTAACGGTTTGTCAGGCCAACAGCAGAGTTAGTGGCCATGTCAGATTCACACCCAGGTCTGAGTGAAGAGCGCCAGCCCTGTCCAGGCATCTAGGCCAGCATTTGCAAGGGGTGGGGGCAGTTGGGCCTTGGATGGTTCTAGGTGCTCTTTACCTCACACTTCTCCACGACTGGCTGCTGCCCACACTCGGAGCTGTTGCCCGCCACGATGCCAGCTCGAAGGTTCTCGCTGTCCCCAGTACCCTCTTCCATGGAGTAGGTCTTGGAGTGGTTGCCACGGCGATGGGCTGGGGCCCTGCCCTGGGCCAGGCTGAGCTGCCTGCGGAGGGCTCGGTTCTCCTCCTCCACCTCACGCACCCGCACCTCCAGGCTCTCGCGCTCCCGCTGGCCAGGGGCCGAGTACCGGGGACTGTGTGGCTGGGACTCCAGCGGAGACAGCGACACGGGCTTCCCATCTGTGGGTGCAGAAAGACCAGGAAAGAGTTAACCCAGAGTGAATCACACCCCAGCCCCTCCACGTACCCCAAACATGCATTACTACATCGCGAAGTTCTTCTCACAATCCCATTTACAAGGGAAAACAGATGGAAAGTGGGTTACAAATAAATGCATCCAGACGGAGCTGGGAACAAAGTTGAGAACAGAATGACTTATTACGGTGATAAAAACTAACATGCTGTTTCAAGAAGACAATCATAATATAATTTTTCCTAATTAAATGCACTGTCTTCTTTTCCTGACTTGACACGTTACTAGCTAGACACTCTTGTTATCAATAAAGCATTATGACTATGAAGGAGGAGGAAGAGTGGAGAAGGAGGAGAATGGGAAGAAAAAGGGAGGTGAGGAGTAGAAGGACGTGGAAGTAGGCAAAAAAGGAAGGGGGGGAGAAGAAATATGAATAATGATTAAGTTTATTTAGTTCTTCCTGGGTAAACTCCTATTCATCCTTCAAAACCCTATTTCAGAAGCATCACTTCCCAGGGGAAACTTTCAAACTGCAGGCAAAATATCCTTCAACATGTCCCCAAAGTATTTTGTACATAAGCACTATAAAAATATACCTGTCATATTGTATTTGGTAAATTATTTCATCAAATATTTTCTGTGAAGATTAGGAATTCAGTAAGGACAAAGACTGGGCCTTACTATACTATTTATCTTTGTGGTAACATTACCATAATATCCAATAAATGCTGGAAGGGTGGATGCATGACCCCGTGCCAAGAGTAAAATAATTAAGGTCAGCAAGGAAGCAGAAAGTAGGACTGTAATCAATCTCAAAGTTTTCCCAGAAAAACAGTTACCATTCCACGGAGTGCCAGCAACACTCCATTTAACAATCATACACAGAGACGATAAGTAAGGCTTTCAAAGCCACACAACCAGGGCGCAGTGATGTCAGAATGCGTAACCAGGTCTTCCTGATGCCGGAGCCTGTACATTCTCCACTTAAGTGCAGTTTCATAATAGGCTAGAGAGCCACGAATTAACAGTAACATTACGCCCGGCCTGTATGGCTCCGTGGTTGAGCACTGACCCATGAACCAAGAGGTCACCAGTTCGATTCCCAGTCAGGGCCCATGCTCAGGTTGTGGGAGCTTGATCCCCAATAGGGGGCTTGCAGGAGGCAGCCAATCACTGTTTCTCTCTCATGGATGTTGATGTTTCTATCTCTCTCTCCTTCTCCCAACCTCTATCTCTAAAAAAACAAACAAACAAAAAATAAAAAACATTAAAAAAACACATTATTAATGTAAAACCCTATCTCCCAAGGATACTTAGCAAAACACCCTGTGCACAGTAGGCTCAGTGCATGCCTACCACCCAGGAGCCCCAGCACAAGGCACAGGGAACGGTGTCGCTCCTCTGTGCCCACGCCCCTGAAATCCTGGACGCAGCTCCACCACGGCTGCCTCAGAGACTCCCCAGCAACCACCACGTCTCCAGCAATTACCCTCTCTCAGCCGCCTGCCAGAAAAACACTCCTCCTTTTTCATCCTTCGAGTTTTTCTTCTCCCTGTCCACGCCCCACTGAGCTTCCAAACTGTCCCAGGAAGTCAGTGTGACTCAGAAAACTTGAGGATCAAAGGAAGAGGCGAAGCTCAGCCTGCGGTTCCCGTGCTGCCTTCGGCATCGCCTGTGCCCAGGGCCTTTTGATGTACCTCGGGCCTTCACAAACACGGCTCCCTGTTTCCCTCCTAATCACCTCGGGGTTAAATCCTGGGTGCCCGCTCCTCTCCCATCCAGGCAGCAAATAGGACTCACGGAATGACACTGCCCGGGACCACAATCAAAGGCCAGGGCGAGTGTGTGGGGACGTGAAGCCACAGGTCAATGAGGGTTACACTGTCGCTGAGCTGGCCAATTATGAGCTGTGACCCAGGCTTTTGAAACCGGTCTCCCTGTTTGGTCAAATCAAATCAGTTCCACCGAGAATGAAAAAGAATAAGCAGCCAACAGCAATTGTGTTTTCTCAGCCGACATCCACCCTTGGGGCAGGGGTGGGAGAGGGGCCTCGAGCCTGGCAGTGGGCAGTGTGGCGCGTTGTGTGGTGCGGGCTGTGTGTCTGCGCCCAGCCAGGCAGTTCATGCTGAGGATGTCTTAGGTCATCATGGCCCAGGCAGGTGGCAATTGGTGACCTCATTACAGATGAGGACATTGAGACCCTAAAAGCCTAAGCCGTGTTCCCACAGTGGTGCAGCGTGATTAGATTCGAGGTGAGTGAGAGGTACAGGAGCCCTCGGGCACAAGGTCTTGGGGAACATTTTGGGCAGGAACCCAAGAATCTCTGGGAGCCCACAAAATGCACGACAAATGGGAACTGTGAGTGGGTTCTGCAGGGGTTACTAAAATTCTCCCAGTGTCAGTGTTCCCTTCTGTGAAATGGGAGCAGAAATGCTAACCTTACAAGGAGGACGAAAGGCTTAAGTAAGATCCCAAAATGCAAGCACCAAGCCCTGTCCCAGGGAGTCGCTCGGTATAAAGTAATTCCTCCAACTCCTTCCCAGTGCAGGTCCAGGTATCACAGGTAAGATGAGCTGATAATGATAAAGGTGGTAAATTTTCTGAACGCTGTGCTGTTCTGAGTGGTCTATGGGAGGAGCAGCCAGCAAACCAGGGCTTCCTCTGACACCGTCCTGCCTTCAGCCTGAGGTAGGTCTGAGTTCACCCAGGGCGACAGGGAAACTCAGGCAGGTTTCCCACGGGGCCTCATTGCCTCCCCTGCTCCTCTCCAGAAAGCCCATTTGACATGTTTATGGGAAGTACATTTCAATTCTTTGATTATCTATCCTATATAATAAAAGGCTAATATGCAAATAGACCGAACAACGGAACAAACGAACAACTGGTTGCTATGATGTGTGTTGACAATGATGGGGCGTGTGCGGAACAGGGCGGGTGTTGGCTGCAAAGGGATGGTGGAGCAGGTGAGCAGGGGCACCAGACCAAGGCAGGGTGCCGGTCACTGTCATCGGGGCAAGCCTCTGGTGGTTATTGAAAATTCTTTGCTTCCGCGTGCCACGGTCCTGCCCAGCACTTGCACCTGCTGCCGGTGCCAGACCAGCTTGCACCCACTGCCAGCGCCGGCCCTACTTGTACCCGGTGCCCGGCACCAGTCCCAATCACTCGGCACCATCAGCAGGTGTGAGCGGGGGCTGCAGGCCCTGATCGCCCCTGAGGGCTTCTCCACCTCCCCCTGCTCCTGAGAGGTGACTGGGGCAGCAGCAGCCGCTCACACCCACTGCTGGCGCCAGCCCCAATCGCTCCATGCCATCAGCGGGTGTGAGTGGGGCCAGTGCCATCAGCGCATGAGAGCGGTGGCAGTGGGAGCCGGGCTGCCAGCAGACAAAAGGACGGGGGGCTGTGGCGGGAGGGCTGGGTGGGGGTGCAGAAGATGGGCTGAAACCCGCCCCGGTGCCTACCACAGCCTCCTGGCCCACAGTTCCTTTCAAGGTGCACGAAATTGTGCACTGGGCTCCTAGTATCTACACTAATAAAAGAGAAATATGCAAATTTGTGTCACTCCACTACACCCACCAGCCGATCAGGATGAGTATGCAAATTAATCCAACAAAGATGGCGGTTAATTTGCATATGCAGGCACAGAGGGAAGACTGAAGACAGGGTAGAAGGAAGCCAAGTGCTGCAGAAGGGAGCGAGGCAGAGGACACGGGAGCGGAGCTGAGGGAGCAGAGACAGGAGGGAGTGAGGCAGCAGAGAAGAGAGCGAATATCAACATCCCTTCTCTGCTTTGCTCCGGCCTCAGGAAGCCATATTCGTGCAAGAATGGGCCTGAGGAAGTCCTATTCTTGCAGGAATCTTCCTGCAACGGGCCTCTAGTCTACACTAATAAAAGAGAAACATGGTAATTAGCGTACGACCGCTACCCTTCCCATTGGCTAATCAGCATATCCTTATGCAAATTAACTGTCAGCCAAGATGGCGGCCGGCAGCCAGACAGCTGGAAGCGAACATGAGGCTTGCTTGCTCCAGTGACTGCAGACTCCAACGTTCCCCGCCTGACTTGCCGGCCTCTGAGCTGCAACTCTAAGAAACATTGTAACAAATATAGAAGCTAAACAAAACCCCAGAAACCAGCTTTCAGCCGGCCGGGATCTCAGAGCTGGAGTTATACATTGTTTCGATTATAGAACGCAAACAAACCAGATACCTGCTTTCAGCAGCAGAAGCCTCAGAGCTAGAGCCAGAGCTAAAACTGGCCCAGAATAAAAAAAAAAAAAAAAAGGAGCGGTTGGGAGCTTCAGTCAACTGCCAGCCTGAAAGCAGCCCTCAGCTCCTCACCCAGACTGGCCAGGCAACCCAGTGGGGACCCCCACCCTGAAGGCTGTGTGACCAGCTGCAAACAGCCATCATCACCTCATCCAGGCTGGCCAGGCACCCCAGTGGGGACCCCCACCCTGATCCAGGACACCCTTCAGGGCAAACCAGTTGGCCCCCATGCCTCTATCCTATATAGTAAAAGGGTAATATGCCTCCCAGCACCAGGATCAGCATAGCCGCGAGGCCTCCTGGCACCGGATCAGCGTGACAGGGGGCAGCGCCCAACCCCCCCCCCCCACAGGCCCTGCTCTGTGTGTGATGGGGTAGAGCCATAACCTCCCCATCGGCCCTGCCCTGAGTGTGAGAGTGGCGGCGCCCCAACCCCCTGATCCGCCCTGCTGTGTGTGTGACAGGGGGCGGTGCCCTAACTCCCCTATCAGCCCTACTCTGTAAGTGACAGGGGGAGCTCCTCAATCCCCTGATGGGCCCTGCTCTGTGCGTGACAGGGGGGAGCTCCTCAACCCCCTGATCGGCCCTGCTCTGTGCATGACAGGGGGGAGCTCCCCAACCCCCTGATTGGCCCTGCTCTGTGCGTGACAGGGTACGGAGCCCCAACCCCCCTGATGGGCCCTGCTCTGTGCGTGACAGGGGGGAGCTCCTCAACCCCCTGATCGGCCCTGCTCTGTGCATGACAGGGGGGAGCTCCCCAACCCCCTGATTGGCCCTGCTCTGTGCATGACAGGGTACGGAGCCCCAACCCCACTGATGGGCCCTGCTCTGTGCGTGACAGGGGGCAGTGCCCCAACCCCCTGATTGGCCCTGCTCTGTGCGTCACAGGGGGTGGCGCCGCAACCTCCCCATCGACCCTGCCTTGAGTGTGATAGGGGGCGGTGCCCCAACCCCCCAATCAGCCCTACCCTGAGCGTGACTGAGGGTGGCATCGCAACCTCCCAATCCGCCCTGCTCTGTGCATGACAGGGGGCGGCGCCCCAACTCCCCAATCAGCCCTGCTCTGAGCCCGACCAGGGGCTGCCCCTAGGGATTGGGCCTGCCCTCTGCCACCCAGAAGCAGGCCTAAGCCAGCAGGTCGTTATCTCCCGAGGGGTCCCAGACTGCGAGAGGGCACAGGCCGGGCTGAGGGACCCCCTCTTCCCCCCCGAGTGCACAAATTTTTGTGCACCGGGCCTTTAGTATATATATAAAAGCCTAAGCAATTAGCTGGCCGATAGCTCTGACACACAATGACCACCGGGGGCAGACGCTCAACACAGGAACTGCGGAGCTGCAGTGACTTGGCAGCTGTGGTTCTCAGGTGATGCACCCAAAACCAGAGAGGAGGGAGCCTGATTCCGGGGTGCATCACCCAAGAACCGCCCTCTCCCAATCCGGGACCCTTTGGGGGCTGTTGGAGAGCCGGTTTTGGCCCAATCCCCACAGGCCAAGCCGAGGGACCCCACGGTGCACTGGTCCTCTAGTTCTTTGATAATTAGCCACAAATAAAGGATAATTATGCAAGTCCCTGGCAACTACAATTCCAGGGATACTGGAGAGGAAATGCTCTCAACATCCTGTGCCCATTTCTATGGACCCTTCTTCGACCCCAAATGGCTGGAACCAAACTTTGCTCTCCAACTCTGTACATTCATCACCAATGAAGACACACAGAATAATAAACGCCAGGCCTCAAAGAGGGGAAGTCGTCTTGGAAAGGCAGTCCCCGTGCTGTGCCAAGGGTCCAGGCTGAGCCACTGTCCTACATCCCAGAAGTTGGAGCCAGCCTTGCTGGGAGGAAGCGACAGGGATGCCACAGAAGGGCTGCTCACTGTGGGGGAAAACAGGGAATGCTTCCTCCCAAAAGCCTCCAACGGGATTTTCTGGAAGTTGTCTTTGGCATCCGAAGCAACCCAGCGTTCCAGCAAAGGCCTCGGAGATCTTCTGGCGAAGACAGAACAACAGTGAGAAGAGGGTTGGTTCCGCACAAGCTCCGAGAGAGAATCTGCAATCGTAAGGCCGGGGAGGACTCCGAGGTCTGTTTCCTCCTAACAGGCGAAATGCGATTTGACTTTTTCCTCCATGAAATTGTTTTCCAGAGCCTTGTCTTAAAGAGCTTCATTAAGTCAAGCAGATGAAGACATTCTCAGTGCCAGTGTGCTGTGCCTCTAGCTGGGTTTTGGCTGTAAGTGCTGAAATGTACCCTGATGAGCAATGATGTCAGTGTTTTGCTCCTTGAAACTTGAGATTCAATGATTTCAAAGCTTCAAATTATTATTTTTCTTTTTTTGCCAAATATCCTAAGTTCTGAAAGTTGGAAACAGTCAGTCTTTGAACTACTGTTCTCACAATACAGTAACTGAGTCTTTCTGCTTCTAAAGCCACCAATCCTATTTCTGTTGGATATCCAAGAAGTCTAAGCATGGACAGAAGGACTTTGGTTAGCACCATTCAAATCATCACCAAACTCAGCAGAAGATAATGTATATAGTGCTTTATATTTTTAAGATGTTTTTATTGATTTGAGAGAGAGGCAGGGAGAGGGAGAGATAGAAACATCAATGATGAGAGAGAATCACTGATCGGCTGCCTCCTGCACGACCCACACTGGGGATCGAGCCCACAACCTGGGCATGTGCCCTGACCAGGAATTGAACCACAACCTCCTGGTTCATGGGTCGAAGCTCAATCACTGAGCCACACTGGCCAGGCAGTGCTCTATTTTTTTTTAATATAATTGAACAACTGGACAGTGGAGCCGAATTCTTATCTTAGATCACTAGGCCGTTTAGTAAACATAATGGGTGCATAACAACACAATGCATCCCAGAAAATGTGAGTACATAGTCCCTCCAAATCTGGAGAATCAACCAGTGTGTGAGGGCACAATCAATTCACATTCCAATCGTGTTTGACCACCCTCTGCCCCTTTAGCTCCTTAACTACCATCACTTTTTGCATGGCCACCAGCTCTCAGGTTGGTCTCCGCTGGTTGAGCTTGAGAAGGCAGCATTTCCCTGGCATAGCATCTTGCACTGTTTTCTATACACATGCAACAGTTGGACCCAATAACCCTTCATTGATAGTCATCAAAACGAAAAGCGAAACAAGAACGAAGATTCTATCCTTTGCAAAGCATGAACTGGGCATGCTCACCCGGGCCCTCAACATGGCCCTTGATAGTAGAATCAGACAGAAATATTCCAGAATTTCTCCTTAATTGTCTCTCTGGCAGCACTCAAGATGGAAGATTTTATAAGTATGTTTCCACTGATCAATTTTTTTAATGTTAGCAATAACTGTGTTATTTTGTATGAAATATTTATAGCCCTTATAAAATCCCACTAATATGACCCAAAGTGGCAAATCATATGTGCTATGGAGAATCATATTTTGCAGTAAAAAATTTTAATAAGGTCTGATTTTTTAAAACTAAAAATCTTATTCAAATCAAGAGAGTCAAATGAGACGATTCTTTAGCAAGATTTTAAGGTTTTATTTTACATTTGTCACACAGAGGGTATTGAAAACTATCCTATTCTAAATATGTGAACCAATAAACCATAAATTGTCATTGTTGGTAACCATATTCATTGACCAAAAGGGATTTTGGTGACTGTTTTCTAATGGGGAGTATTATCCAATCCACTCCTTTACCCTCTCCAAGTGCGTCTAGACCAGCGGTTCTCAACCTGTGAGTCACGACTCCTTTGGGGGGGGTGGTCAAACGACCCTTTCACAGGGGTCGCCTAAGACCATCGGAAAACACATATATAATTACATATTGTTTTTGTGATTAATCACTATGCTTTAATTATGCTCAATTTGTAACAATGAAATTGGGGGTCACCACAACATGAGGAACTGTATTAAAGGGTCGCGGCATTAGGAAGGTTGAGAACCACTGGTCTAGACCCGTGGTCAGCAAACTGCGGCTCGCGAGCCACATGCAGCTCTTTGGCCCCTTGAGTGTGGCTCTTCCTAAGCCTTAGGAGTACCCTAAGTTAATAACAATGTACCTACCTATACAGTTTAAGTTTAAAAAATTTGGCTTTCACCCTGACCAGTTTGGCCCAGTGGATAGAGTGTCAGCCTTCGGACTAAAGGGTCCCGGGTTCGGTTCTGGTCAAGGGCATGTACCTTGGTTGCGTGCACATCCCCGGAAGGGGATGGTATGCAGGAGGCAGCTGATCAATGTTGCTCTCTCATTGATGTTTCTAACTCTCTATCCCTCTCCCTTCCTCTCTGTAAAAAAAATCAATAAAATATAAAAAAAAAATTTGGCTCTCAAAAGAAATTTCAATCATTGTACTGTTGCTATTTGGCTCTGTTGACTAATGAGTTTACTGACCACTGGTCTAGACCAAGCATGTCAAACTCGTGTGGCCCGCCGGCCACAAGTTTGACATGCTTGGTCTACCAGAGGTTCTCAACCTGTGGGTCGCGACCCCTTTGGCGGTCGAACGACCCTTTCACAGGGGTCGCCTAAGACCACCCTGCATATCAGATATTTACATTACGATTCATAACAGTAGCAACATTACAGGTATGAAGTAGCAACGAAAATAATTTATGGCATTTAAAGGGCCAGAAGGTTGAGAACTACTGGAGACTGTCTTATTTCAGAGGTGGAATATCAGAATGAAATGCTGGCCCATGGAAGGGAGGAAGGGACTCATAAAAAGGACCCAAGCCCTGGCCGGTTTGGCTCAGTGGATAGAGCATCGGCCCATGGACTAAAGCAGTGATGGTGAACCTTTTGAGCTCGGCGTGTCAGCATTTTGAAAAACCCTAACTTAACTCTGGTGCCATGTCACATATAGAAATTTTTTGATATTTGCTACCATAGTAAAACAAAGACTTATATTTTTGATATTTATTTTATATATTTAAATGCCATTTAACAAAGAAAAATCAACCAGAAAAATGAGTTCGTGTGTCACCTGACACGTGTGTCATAGGTTCGCCATCACTGGACTAAAGGGTCCCAGGTTCGATTCCGGTCAAGGGCACATGCCTCTGTTGTGGGCTTGATCTCCAGTGTGGGGCATGCAAGAGGCAGCTGATCCATGATTCTCTGTCATCATTGATGTTTCTATCTCTCTCTACCTCTCCCTTCCTCTCTGAAATCAATAGAAATATATTTAAAAAAGAATAATAATAAGAAGAAAACCTGAAACAATGAATGCCTCACACTATACGTGGGCCTTTCCCTGGACCGCAAAGGACACGACCCATGGTGCTTTGCTCTCCCAAGAGGGAGGGGCTACCATACAGCACACTCTGACGATGATGCCCTTCTCTGTTGGAGGAAGCCCTGGGACTGCAGAGCAAAGCTGAACGCAGAACATGACTAGAAGCCTAGAGAGTGGTCTTCACGGGGCATGTCCGTCCGTGACAGCGATCGTTCTGCTTATCCGCCCCTGCACCGGAAACCCCACACGTGCTAAATCTGAGCAAAGGTGTCCAGGCTGCATGGGAGTGAGGATTGGCACAGAGGAAACCCCTTCCTCCCACCTCTGCTGTTTCAGGCGGTCTAGTGCCAAGGAGAACTGGCTTAAGGTGCATGGCATTTCCTGGGCCCTCTGACATCCCTTTCTCCACTCCAGTCCTGGCTTGAGACTGGCCACGGACCTTCACCCAACCTCCCACTCCTCGCCTGACCCTCACGGATATCACTTCAGCAGGAACACCGGACCCTGGCCTGCAGGGTGCACGCTGCAGGTAGAACCTGGTGAGCTGCTGAAAGGAAGAGCTGGAAGAGAGATCAGTAGAAAGACACAGTTATCCAAGGCAAGGAGGGCTGGTTATTTGCATCCGTTGAAGTGAGCAATGGCTAAGGAGCCAACCAGAAGCATGAGCTGCTGCGAGAAAGAATATTCTAGCACATTTCACAAAGAAGAGGAAGTATTTTTGTCAATGTGGGTGATGCCTTCAATAGCATCCCTTTCCTGCAAACTGCCGAGTCACCTAAATCAGCGTTATCAACCTCAGCTCAACTGTAAATTAAAGACAAGAGGGAACAGGCAGAAGCCTGCCTGAGCATCCTCCCTGCCCAGAAACGACTGCCCCCCTTTTCTCTCTCTTCTTGTCCCTTCTTCACAGCCTCCAACCCCTCTTTGTCAGTGTGACTGACTTAAATTATATTCCAATTCCCATCACTAACTATATTGAAACAAAGAAAACACACACACACACACACACACACACACACACAGAAAGTAAAAATCCTTATCAATCCTCTTTTCACCCTTTCCTGACAAATCCAAACTATTCCTTAGGGGACAATCAGAAATGAAGAATGAAGTTTTAGCGGGAGCGATTTGGGAGGGAGAAGGGAGGGGAGAGATTTTATCGGGAGCGCCGCTTGACAGCAATCACGCGTTATCGGGATGGGCACTTGGCAAAGATAAGACCTTACCACGAGCAAGATAGATGTTTGGGTAAAATATTGTGCTGATACCTATTACGCAAAACCTACCGTCTCTACTTTTGACAGATGGTTATTTTCTTCCAAGTCCTACTCGTGGGAGGATGGCAATTTTTTATAAGGTGCTTCCAACAGTATCAGAAAAGCAAGAAGAATAAAATGAAGGACCTTTAACAGTTGGACTACACTGAGGCAAAGCCAGGGTTTTTCTGGGTGACATGAGAGGGTGTAGGGAGCACAGACCCACACAGAGGATGCCAGAGATGCCTTGATAGCGGGGGGAGGGGAAGGGGCCCAGGACCAGATCCCAATTCCTGGCCCCGAACAGAAGAGACCCTCGCAGGACGAAGGCCCATGGGAGACCTTACTCATGGGACTGGCCTCAGAGGCTGGGTCGGGACGGGGCTGATGAAGCTGCTCTGTCCAGAGGAAGGCCGGTCCGAGCCTTGCTGGACTTTCTGGAATTGCTGTGGAAATCTCGCGGGCCTTCCCAAATCCGCCTTCTGGCCCTGGAGAGTACCCCACAGAACCAATGACCCTCACCCATCAGCATTTCCTCACAGGGGACAAGCCCTGTACTCAATTCCTGGGTGGCACGACTGGCAGTTGGAATAAGCGGTGTCTGTATTGTTTCCTTTGCAGGTGTTGTCACCTGCTGAATTCCCATGGACTCACGACTATCTCCCTGAACATTCCTTCTAGGAACCCTCCTGTATTCAGCTGGGGGTGAGTGCCCCTCCATTCCTCTGGCTGTCCCAGGGTCCCCTGCAACCTCCTACCACATGGACTTGGGGGTGGTAGCAGCTGACTGTGCATCCAGCTTCACGCTGTGCCTACCATTCCCTCCACACCTGTTCACGGCAGACACTCTACCGGTGAAGGCAGGGGCCATGGGGCATCCCCTTTGTTTCCCAAGTGTCTCACACAGAGTCAAGAACACGGGGCAGTCCTCGGTGCCCGCCACACTGTGGAGAGGACGACTCAGGGGTCACGTGCTGTCCCCACATCCGAAGGAGAGCCCTGGACTCCTACCTCCAAAACCTCTGCTCCCTCTTTCGGCAAATGGGGTCACTATTGTCCCCATTGCACAAAAACATAAGGCTCGTTCTTTTCTTATTGAATATATTTTTACGTTTTATTTTATTGATTTCAGGGAGGCAATGAAAAGAAGAGATAGAAACAACATTGATCAGCTGCCTCCTACACGCCCCCCACTGGGGATCGAGCCCGCAACCCATGCATGTGCCCTGACCAGGAATCAAACTGGTTCATAGGTCGACACTCAACCACTGAGCAACACTGGCTCGGCTGACTGTATGATCTTAAGATGTGCTTCTAGACACCCAGTTTGTTGCCTGAAGCTGGTATTGCTGCCTCCATTACATACAGGCGGATCTGTCCTGCCTTCTGTAGCCTGCAGCACAGGAAGGAGGGGAGGGCAGGGGAGAGAGGCACCCATGATACTGTCAGGGGTCAGGAGGACTCAGCTGCTGGAGGGCGGCCCCTGAGAAGTGGAGAAGGGGAAGTGAGGGAATCAGAGACCTTTGTCTGCATTCAGAGGTGGTTCAGAAGCCACAGTATGGGGGGGAGGGGGGTGCTAGAAATGGTTAACTCACGTTTCTCTAGGGATGAGGGGTGAGTCCCTTCAGCTGCTCATCAATAGAATCTCCAGCTGATAATTATTAAGTGAAACTCAGGCTGCATTTGCATATGTAAAGCGCACTTCCCGCTTCAGCCACAATGGGAGGGAGGGAGCACTTCCTGATGGAGCAGCTCAGAGAGGCCTGGGCTCCAGCCTGCTCAGCCTGTGCACATTTCCACACCAATCAAGCCAGACGTTCAGCCGAAATAAACCCACAACCCAAAACGGGGCGGTTGTCAAAATCCAGAGCTCAAACAGGAGACTGCTCTCCCCAGATCTGAGAGGGACATGTTCCACCCAGCTACCTGTGGCCGAGGAATGTGATTCCCAGGGGGGCCCGCCCAGGCATGCGCACACACCTGGGTGGTTTTATTGGATGATGGAACTGTTATTGGTTTCTCTGAATAAAAGGCTTCTATGCTCCTCACATGTTCCTGACATGCCCCTGTCCATGAAGATGCTCCAAGCCCTGAAGAAGCTAGCAGTGGTTCTCAACCTTCTGGCCCTTTAAATACAGTTCCTCATGTTATGACCCAACCATAAAATTATTTTCGTTGCTACTTCATAACTGTCATGTTGCTACTGTTATGAATCGTCATGTAAATATCTGATATGCCGGATGGTCTTAGGCGACCCCTGTGAAAGGGTCTTTCTACCGCCAAAGGGGTCGCGACCCACAGGTTGAGAACCGCTGAGCTAGAGGAAGATGCAAACAGCATCCAATCCCAAGTGTCCCAAGGCTTCTCTGTCTTAACATTTCTCTTGGCTTGGGAGGAAGGAAGGAGTTACTTAGCGTGTCTCTCCTTTCACAGGTAGGAATGGCAAACAGGAAAGTCACCCCTCCCAGGAGTAAAGCGAGGGTGCTGTCCTCAGCATGGCTGAAAACCAGGGCCTTCCAAATACCAATGTCGCCTGTAGACACTGCAACCCGACTCTAATGAGGAAGCTGCCAGGGCTGTCTACATGCATAGGCTATCTAAAATCATACCCACGCCCCAACTGGTTTGGCTCAGTGGATAGAGCGTTGGCCTGCAGACTGAAGGGTCCCGGGTTCGATTCTGGTCAAGGGCACATGCCTGGGTTGCAGGCTCGATCCTCAGTAGGGGGCGTGCAGGAGGCAGCCAATCAATGATTCCCTCTCATCATTGATGTTTCTCTCTCTCCCTCTCCCTTCCTCTCTGAAATTAATAAAAAATATATTTTAAAAAATAAAAATAAATAAAACCATACCCGTGACATTCTACAGACAGAATCAGACAACAGGATAAAAAACAATATAGAGCATCAACTCAGGGTCTCTTCATTCTTGCTGACGTCTGTGGTCCTTTTGGGGCCTCAGTGTCCACATCTGTAAAATGGGGGAAAGGTTCCGCCGGGCGCCTCTCATACAGCCCCATCAGGGTTATTGTGGGTACGGGGGGGATTTTATTTTTATTTATAACCGATAAATACGCATTCATTTGACAATCAGCTAAAGCCTCTTCTATAAGAACATGTCCACTGTGAAAACCTACAACGCCTTTCTTGCTTAAACCACAAAGAAATTGCCAAACACTTTCAGCTTCGGTATCTTTCAAACGCAGAGAAAACTTAAAAAGACATTTATGAAGTAATCAGAATACAGAATCCCTGCCATATTTTTATCTTTTACCTATTTTTTAAGTTGTCTCACTTACATTGAGCTTGGTAGCTGTTTATATGGCAAAGGGCCTTTTTTAGGTCATTGTTCCAAAATATCGAACAGCCTTTTTTTATAGAAATGCTTCTTCCTGTACTCACATTTCACTGCTTTATGTAATAATTAGGACATTTAATTATATGATGAAGATCTACCCTAACAGGCTTGGTAATACACTAAAGTGACTTTTGCTAAGCTCACAATTCAACTGTGTGGGCTGGACAAGGCCAAGCAGGTCTAGAAGGCAGGCCGGCAGCCAGGAGACGCACGTGCAGTGGGATGGACATGCATTTCCAGAGAGAGAAGGGAGAGGTGCTTGGTTAGTGGATGTGTTCTCACGTGGAGTTGAGTTAAGGATCTCCCACTGAGCCCTTACCTCGTGGTGCTACTGCTGGGAAAATCAGCGAGACCATGCACAGGAAGCAGCCAGCTTCCCTCGCTTGGTGTGACATAGGACTTGCCAAAAGTTCTTATTATTTATCTTATTACATGGGGCAAGCCATTTTTCCCGTAAGCCAGGGAGCTGGCTCTAAAATGACCTCCCAGGAGGTCATTTCATTCTGGCAGAAAGAATATTCCTTTACATCGCTAGACCACTAGAGATCCATGTGGAGCATCTGTGGATGGGCTACCATTGATCGTTTTTGCTTCTTTAAGTTTTTATTGATTTCAGAGAGGGAGGGAGAGAGAAACATAAATGATGACAGAGAATCTTGATCAGCTGCTTTCTGCATGCGCCCTACCGGCGATCAAGCCAGAAACCCGGGCATGTGCCCTGACCTAAATTGACCCTTGACCTCCTATTTCATAGGTCAACACTCAACCAGCTGGGCTGGGCTACCATTAATCTTTCCCGTGAGTTGACAAAAGTAGAGAAGGGACTGTCACGGTGCCCACTTCATAGGAGGCAGGTGAGATCCAGGGCCCTGCAGGTACCTGCCTGCCGTCTCCAGGAACAGAGGGAGCAGGGCCAGGAGGACAGAATTCCCTCTCACGAGTTCACAGCCCCTGGCATTGGTGCTAGTGCCTATCTTGCTGCTCATCACATGTATGACTCTGGAAGCAGTGCAAGTACTCAGTGATTGTGAGGGCACGGACACAGAGCTTCCCTTGAAATAAAGCACGGTCACGAGAGAGGCGCCTTGATGGATCCACGCAGACCCCTCCGCTGACCTTGTCCTTCCACAGGAAACACTGCAGCAGACCTCCAGTCCCGAAGCCTCAGGCCGTGCTTCTGAGGCCTCCCAGGCGTGAGGCGGGCGAGTCTCCTCTTGCAGCCACTGAGCCATCACAGAGGAGGCAGCGGGAGGGGTACACGCAGTCATTTCACACGTCTGAGCCTCAGTCAACAGGGAACACTGTTCTGTGTATCTCACAGGGCTATTGGGAAATTAGCATCTTTTAAAAGTCTATGGGAAAGGCCTAGGTAAGGCAGGAACCTTCTAGGCAGGAAACATGATGTTCTTCGTAAGGGAAGGTACTCGGGGCTTCCTTGGGGTGAGTATTACTGTTTACTAGCAAACGTTCATGCAGCACACTCTTTAATTTAGTAGTAAAAACAGACATCTGGTCCGGCCGGTGTGGCCCAGTGGTTGAGCGTCGATCCCGGTCAGGACACATGCCTGGGTTGCAGGCTCGAACCCCAGTATGGAGTGTGCAGGAGGCAACCGATCAGTTATTCTTTCTCGTCATTGGTATTTCTATCTCTCTCACCCTCTCTCTTCCTGAAATCAATAAAAATATATTTTTTAAAAAAACAGACGTCTATGGCAGAGTATAGCCTTATCATCTTCATATTATGCAGCTCAGGCAAAACTAAAGAACAACAAGGTCCACAGAGCTCTGAGAAGTCACTGGGGGTATTTCCACCTGGTGGAGGAGGGGCCCACCCTTCCTCCCGGATAGCGTCACATCAGAAGGCGCTTGGATATGACATTAGTTCCGGGAGCAGACACTGCGGACAGACAGGCCCCCTGTGCAGGCACCTGGACACCCACCATCTGCTGGCCGAGGCCTGGAGAGCCCTTCCCCACCTGCTCTCGCATGAAACCCACGTCCTGCGCCCTCTGATGAACGCCTGCCAGGTCCCCAAGCCCCTATCACCCCGAGATTGAATGACTGCAGCACAACTGTATTTTCTGTACGCCGGGAGTCGGAGCCATCGGGCAACGTAACATATCCCTCTCTGAAGGGAAGAACAAACACATCGGAAACAAGTCATACCTACAATTTCTGAACCAAAGGAACGTGTATATGGGTCAATGTCTCACAACATGAATAAATGCAAAAGGACCAAAATGACCTCCGTTGTGATTTGTATTGTAATTCACGAGGCCATGTGCTCAGATGCAGGAGGTCGGCAGCCTGCCGCCCGGGAGCAGAGGAGGTCACGGGGAACAAGAGACAAGGCAGGCCCCCCAGGTCAGGCTGTTACAGAAGACATCCTCCTACAAATGACAAGAGCCCTGCCCTGTCACCCTGCCTGTTTGGAACTGGGATTTTGATTTCCTCCCGTCTACAAGCTCATGCTGGCCACGCGCCAATAAGTCAGGTATTCGTTCATCCCCTCCATTCCCACATTTACAAAGCATCTGCGATACGAGAGTCCCTTTCCATGGAGCAGCCTAAAGCCCCGTCGGGAGACAGGTAAGGAAAGACGAAATTACTGTGCAAAGAGCTGAAGTAAAAGGGTTATGACAGCACCTCCTAAGCCCAGCCTGGAAGATTCAGGGAAAACTCCCAGGAGTCATCACATCCCCGCCGAGAGCTGGAGCATGAGCAGCAAGAAGCAGGATTGAGAGGAGGAATGCTCAAGCAGAAGAAATAGCAGAGGCAAAGGCTTAGCACCACGGTTCCCAAACTGTGTGCCAAGGTGCCCCCAGGTACCCCAGTAAACCCACTGGGCACCACCAGATATTTGCCAATTCTCAGAGAAGTACAGTGATTCTCAGCATCTGCTAGAGCTAGACCCTGCCTGAACTGCCTGCTCAAGGCAGCCCACAATTTCATTTTTGTGTGTGTGCAAAACTGGGTTTTCAGAACTTGCTAAGATAAAAAGCAATCACATGGAAATCAATGTGCCTCGGTGTCCAGCCCGATTCCAAGATTTGAGAAGTTGTGCAGTGCCCAACAGGTAAACATATCCCATAAACAAATCACTGTGGTTATTTAAGACTGAAATGAAACTATCCTTTACCTTTTTTCAAACAGCTACTAAATTGTTACGACATAAACATTGTTAGGACATTAATCAATGGACTAATTAGGTATTTCATTGGCCTGTGGGCCGGGTGAAAACAATTTCTAAGACACCAAGGGTCCCAAGAAATGAGAAAATGGGGGCATGTGTGGTGTAGAGGCCAGAGGGCCTAGCGCTCACAGCGGACATAAAATACGCTCACACGACAAAGTCCCTTCGCCGAGGGCCAGGGGAGCCCCAGCCAGAGAAGCTGCTGGGAAGACAGATGGGCGGATCCCCGAGGGTCTCGTAAGCACATGGAAGAACTTGGCCTTCATGCGAGGCCAGTGGCAGCCACACAAGAGTTGTAAACTGCCCTCCTGCACCAAATGCACCACCCCGGGAGCTTCACTGGACTCTCAGAATGCCTGCCTGGCACAACCTTGTGTGGCTGCCGCACTCGAGTCCACGCTGAGCAGTGAGGGCCGAGCCAGGCCTGTGCCCATGAAAGCCCTTCCGAGGTCTCTGCAGAATGGCTCGCTGTTCCCCTTCATCCGCTGAACCGAAGTGAAAGCTCGCTGCAAAATGAGAAAGGCTTTACAAACAAAAGTCATCATCATCTGGCATTTAGACATGCGTTTTATATTCTAAATAAACTTAGTCTACCTACAGGGACTTGAAGTCCTGCCTCAACCCCTCACCGGGCAGGCTGTTAACACGGCCCTCCCTCTTCCTACATTATTGCCTGAGCTAATGCTCCTTTATTCCTCTAATCCCCAAACCGCGTCTGGACACAAAGAGAAAGAGCTTCCTGGGAAATCTGACTGTTTCACTTCAAGAACATCTGATGGGTTCCGCACGCCGACACAACCTTTCTTGTCATTTCTCTGAAGAGCCACCTGAGGTTTTCAAGAATGCTGACTTTTTACGAATGCTTGTCTGCATGTGTGATATATTTAACAATCAAATAAAGAATACTGAGGACATAGCTCCTGGCGCATTTTATATATGAGGAAGGATTGTTCTTTAAAATGTGATGTTGAAGAAAAATTTCTTACCGGGCTTAGAAAAGCTTTTTATCAGTCTAAACTGGCTGCATCCCCATGTCTCTGGCAGTGCTGGGTACTCGGAAACAGGCATGCCCCCTCCAGGCTTTGGAGGAGAATGAAGAGAGCTGTTGGGAAGGCAGGCCTGGAGGGAGCACACAGCACAGGCGCCAGGAGCCCACCGCACACAGATAGGACTGAAATTGTCAGGGGACCAGGGACTTGGGCCAGTCCCAAGATCTCCCCAGGAAAACCTTCCAGCTCTGAAAATTGCAGCCAAAAAAGTGATCTGATGTTTATTAGCCTTCCCACCTCACTACTCAGGGGTCCAGGAGGAGGGAACTCTATGTTCCACAGCAGCCCGCCTGGCCTCTCACCCTAGCTGTCACTCACTCCTGCCCAGGGAAGAGGGGTGGATATATCTGATTGGTCAGAACCTGTGCATGCTCAGCCTGGCCCCACCCCCGTCCTTCCAGGGGCTGTTGGCCTGGGGAGAGGCCCGCCACACTCCCCAGGGAGGGGACTAATGAGTCAGCTCTGCTGCTGAGATGGTCTCATTTGGGGGAGGAGATACCTCTGTCTACCTGGTCGAGACACATTCTCTAAGTGGTTTTAACGAAAAAGAAACAGCTTTACCTCTCTGCCTGGTTCTGCATCTCTGTTCTCACCTCAGACACGGAAGAGAGCGGTATTAGTTATAGATCCCCAAAACCTCAGCACTAGCAAGACACCCAGAGAATCAAGTCGGTTAGTAGAAGGTGGACCTGACAGACCACAAATCCTCTGCATTTCACAAACGCCTATGGAGCCCCTGTGCTGTGCTGGGGACACCTGGTGAGAAAGGCAGATAGAGTCTCCTCGGTGCTATTTCTAGCTCATCAGGGGGACAATCGACCCCTCCGATCAATGACTTAGTTCTAAGTGTGATAAGGATGAAGTGCTGTGAGAGTTGTAATAAGATTCTCAGACCCATAAACGGCCCCACCAGTAGGCCAGCCTGAGACCCAGGCACCATTTTCAACCCCACGCGCTCTCCCTCGTTCCCAGACGCACCACCACCACCCCCTCCTCACGCTCACGCCCCGGCCACTTCACTGCCCATCACCTCTTGTCAATCAGATTCTCTCCATCCCCACCCGCAAGTCCACATCCCAAACTCCCGTGGCTGCTGCAGTAGCCTTCCAGTTGATCCACGTGGACCCACTCTAGTATAAAAATTACTTTTGCGTTAAAATACACATAACATAAAAAATTACACCTTAGCCATGTTTAAATGTACAGTTTGGGGACATGAAGTACATTCACACACACTGTTGCCAATGAACAACACATCCATCTCCAGAATTCTTTTCATCTTGCAAAACTGAAACTCTCTACCATTCACCACTGACTCCCGTCCCCACCCACCCTTCAGCCCCTGGACACCACCCTCCACTTTCTGTCCCTGTGACTCTAACTATTCTAGGAACCGCTTATAGGTGGAGTCATACAAACTAAACTGTCTTTTTCCGACTGGCTTATTGCCCTTGGCATACCGTCCTCGACTTGGACGGTTTTAATTCCCATTCTCAGCATGTCTGCTAGCATCTGGTAGGGCAGCAAAGAATTTTTGTTCCTTTGTATCGTTTCACAAGTTAACACAAGAGTAGGACCTGATTTGGGCGAGTTCAGAAAGGGCATGTCCAAAAACGTGAGATTTCATCCAATAACTGACGAACGAGAAAGATGGCTCCGGGGGGCGGGGGAGGGGGGGGGGCGCGGAGAAGGGAAGAGGTAGAAGATCCGAGACAGGAGAGGAAGGAAGCCTGAGGTAAGAAAGAGGTCGGTGTACTCGGGAAACTGGAAAAGAAGCGAACAACCCAGCACAAAGGCCAGAGCGGGAGGAGAGGCGGACAGGTGGGGCCCAGGGGAAGGGCTGCTGGATGTGCAGGACCAAACGGCCTTGGCACATGGATGCTCTCGAATCCCTGGAAGCTGTAGTGTAAACAGGACCTTACTTCTGAGGGACTTGCCAGAGTGTCTCTAACCATCCAAGACCACTCCCCTCAAACAACAAGAACTCTACGCAGGACCATGACTAATTCTCATATGCATTATCTCAAATCACCCCCCACAGCTCTCTGAAGTAGGCCTTCTCTCCAATGGCGACGACAGGAAATCGAAGCTAAGGCAAGGCAAGCAATTGGCCCAAGGTCACCCGGCGGGTACGTGATAAGGACCGAGGCTTGGACAAAGATCTGTGGTCAATAGCCAGGCCGTGATCACCAAACCATGGCTCCTGCGAAGCCTGGGGGTGTTCGGCTTTGTTTTTCCGAATGCTTATTTCAGTTCTCATTCCAAAAGACAGTTCTGTGGTTTGCATGCATTACAGACACCAGCAGTATAAGTTGTAGGGTGATATTTTGGTAACAAAAAATAGTTTTTGCATAAAACATCAAAAAGTGGCTCGTGCAGATTCGCTGCTCACTCTGCTTGCTGAGAGAATCGGGCCATCGCTCGCAGCTTCCCCCGAAGAGGCCAGATTGTGGGGATGGAACAGGGAGAGGAGCCAGTCGGGCCCAGGTGGAGAGTCCTCGGGGAAATGTCACTGCCCACACGCAGTTCCTGGCATGGGAGAGAGTGGGCTCCACCTACCCGGCGGATGGCTGCAGAGGCAAAGGCCCAAGAAAACAGATAGCCAGCTACAAACGGTTTATAAGACAGTGAGGGAGAACTGAGGGTGACACAAAAGATACTAGGCCCGTAAGTGAAAAGCCAAAAGACATGTTAAAATCAATAAAAAGAAACCATGAATATTAGAAGGATTTTTTTTAAATTTTGTTTTGTTGCTTAAAATATTACAAAGAGTAGTACATATGTCTCCATTTTTTCCCCCTTGACCTTCCCCCACCCTCCCCTACCTCCCAGTGTCTTGTGTCCATTGGTTATGCTTATATGAATGCATACAAGTCCTTTGGTTGATCTCTTACCCCCTCCCCCGAACCCTCCCTGGCCTTCCTGTTGTAGTTTGACAGTCTGTTTAATGCTGCTCTGCCTCTGTATCTATTTTTGTTCATCAGTTTATAATGGTCTTTATTATCCATAAATGAGTGAGATCATGTGGTATTTTTCTTTCATTGACTGGCTTATTTCACTTAGCATAATGCTCTCCAGTTCCATCCATGCTGTTGCAAATGGTAAGAATTCCTTCTTTTTTACAGCAGCATAGTATTCCATTGTGTAGATATACCACAATTTTCTAATCCATTCTTCTGTTGATGGGCACTTAGGCTGTTTCCAAATCTTAGCTATGGTAAACTGTGCTGCTATGAACACAGGGATGCATATATCCTTTCTGATTGGTGTTTCTGGTTTCTTGGGATATATTCCTAGCAGTGGGATCAATGGGTCAAATGGGAGTTCCATTTTTAACTTTTTGAGGAAACTCCATACCGTCTTCCAGAGTGGCTGCACCAGTCTGCATTCCCACCAGCAGTGCACGAGTGTTCCTTTTTCTCCACATCCTCTCCAGCACTTGTCGTTTATTGATTTGTTGATGATAGCCATTCTGACAGGTGTGAGAGGGTACCTCATTGTTGTTTTGATTTGCATCTCTCGGATGATTAGTGACTTTGAGCATGTTTTCATATGTCTCTTGGCTTTCTGAATGTCCTCTTTTGAAAAGTGTCTAATTTAGGTCCTTTGCCCATTTTTTGATTGGATTGTTTATCTTCCTTTTGTTAAGTTGTATGAGTTCCCTATAAATGTTGGAGATTAAACCCTTATCAGTGATAACATTGGCAAATATGTTCTCCCATGCAGTGGGCTTTCTTGTTGTTAAATGGTGTTGGGAAAATTGGACAGATACATGCAAAAAAATGAAACTAGACCACTAACTTACACCATACACAAAAATAAACTCAAAATGGATAAAGGACTTAAATGTAAGACGAGAAACCATAAAAATACTAGAGGAATCCAAAGGCAACAAAATCTCAGACATATGCTGAAGCAATTTCTTCACCAATACAGCTCCTAGGGCACTGGAAACTAAAGAGAAAATAAACAAATGGGGGCTACATCAAAATAAAAAGCTTCTGCACAGCAGAAGGATGTTTTTTAATGTCTTAATTTTTTAAAGAATAGTTTATTGACTTTTAGAGAGAAAGGGAGAGGGAGAGAGAGAAACATCGATCGGCTGCCTCCTGCATGCCCCCCTCCCGGGGTTCAGGCTGAACTCAGGGCATGTGCCCTGACCAGGAATCAAACCAGCAACCTTTTGGTGCACAGGATGACACCCAAACAACAGAGCCACACCAGCCAGGGCTAGAAGAATATTTTATTCCCATCAAGACTCTAAGAAACTTAAAGAGGGCTTGAAAATACGTCCTATAGAGGTCCAGATCCCAAGTATTTTAGGCTCCCTGGGCCACAGTGGACACTACTCATGTGTGCCATTGTAGCTCAGGAGCAGCCACAGACAGCACGTAAATGAGGTTGATTTCCAATCTGCTTTATTCACAGAAACATACGGGGAGCCAGAGTTGACATGCAGGCTATAACTTGCCAACCCCTGTCCCTGAAGGTCAAGAACAAGTCTTCTCAAGTCCCTCAAGGTCATGGTAAAGTGCTTGCATATCACACAAGAAGGGCATTAAGTTGGGGGTTTTTTTTGTGGGTTTTTTTTTTTTTTTGCATTTTCATAATAACCTAACTCGGTGAAGCAAACATCATTTATCCCCATTTTATAAAAGGAGGAGCTGAGGCTGAGACCTTGAACATCTGCAAGGTGACTACCCAGCTTGTATGTGGTAGAGCCAGGAGAACCCAGGTGTGCTGGCTTTCAGCGCTCAGGGGCTCTTTGCCCTGCCGGGGGGCTAACTGCTTAGGGATGGACAAATGATCCCTTTGGGAAAAGGACAGGGGAAGATCAGGAAATGGTCCTCAAGATGCCACAGCTCCAAATGGCATTCAGTCTGCAATCTCCACGGGGGAGGCAGGGGGCAAGAGAAACACTCAATTTGGCCCAACAGGAAAAAAGACAGTGTACCGTTAACACAGGGAAAGTGCAAAGGAACACAGTACTCTGAGGCTGGTAGGAACTGGAAACCCATCGAAATCAAGGCAGCAATCTCTCCATAGCTATCTCCCTCTCCCTCTCCCTCTTCCTCCCTCCCCTCGATATTCCTCTCCCTCTTCCTCCCTCCCCTCATCTTCCTCTCCTCCTTCTTCCCTTCCCTCTCTCTCCCTTTCCCTCTTCCTCCCTCCCCTCCCTCTTCCTTTCTCCCCTCCATCTCCCTCACCTTCTTATTCCCTCCCCTCCATTTCCCTCTCCCTCTTATTCCCTTCCCTCCCTCTCTCTCTCCCTCTCCTTCTCCCTCTTCCTCCCTCCCCTCCATCTCCCTCTCCCACTTATCCCCTCCCCTCCATCTCCCTCTCACTCCAGCTTAGCCTCAGAGTCTCTGCAAATTGTGGGGATGGAGCAGGGAGCCCTTCACAGCAAGCAGAGGGCTGAGTTGGGTGTGGCCAGGGTGCAGCCTCCATCCCCTGAGCCTCGGTCAATGTCAAGGGCAGGCAGGTCTGTGGTGCCACAGGGTTAGGAATGCCGGAGCCCCAGGAAAAGCCAGTTCTTTCAGACACACACGCCAACATGTCTAACATCCGAACAAAGAGAAAGGATTGGGCTCCGCAACCCAAGGGAAACAGCAGACGGACTGGAGGAGCACAGAGCCACCCAGTACTTCAAAGGAGGGAGGTGTTTACTCAGGCCAGGGAGAAGCCGGAGGACTTGGGGAGAGACCAAATGAGAGCGATAAAAATAATTTTTATAGATGAAGAATCCAATATGCGAACCTATAAAAATACCATCGTAAGAAGGTTGTCCTCCTTCTGTGTAAGGGATGCTGTGGACCGGGTGTGGCAGCTGCTCTGCATCCCCATCCAGGGCAGAGTGAGAGGGCAGGGCACTGAGGCTGGGCCTCCTGGTTGGCTTAAGAAGCTGCTAGCGAATTCTCACCGGGATGCCAACGGATACAACAAACCCTCTGAGCCAACTCAGAAAAAACTCCGTATAAATGATCACCTGCATGTGGACACGACATTTAGGGGAGGAGAAATCCCTGACATTGCAAAGAATTCTTCGCTTTATATAAGATTTCGGTGCCAGGATTCGAGGCTGGGAAAGCTCATTACTTCCCCTGATTTGTCTGTCCAAAGGGTCCTTAAGGAACGAGAAGATAAATCTCTGCTCAAGTTCCGTTTTTAGCAGCAGCACCAGGCCTGCTCGTTCTCTCGCCTGCTTCTCCGAGCTGACCCAGATCGCTCAGCGCTGCTTAATGACACGCTCAGATCCGAGGGGAGCGTGGTTATTAGGTGCCACCCCCACAAACCCGAGCAGAGCGCGCCACGCAACAGAACCCTCCTAATCACCACGAGGAGGAGGCGCCTGAAGACAGCTCTGCCTGGTGATGGCCGAGACACTGTGATGGGAATAGAGGTGACATCCCATCAAATCCCTGTCCTGCGTGTTCTCCGCATGACAGAGCTGACTCCTGGGGGAACAGTGCCAGTGCTGTAGGGCAATGGCTGTGAATAGCAGGAGTACCTGAGAGCTTCGTGAAGAGAGTATCTGCTAGGCCTTCACCCACAAACTCCATCCAGTTCACCACGTGTAGGTCCGGATCTGGAACTCGGCCTCCTGCAGGACCCTCCAGACGGCTCTGCCACATAGTCAGCCTTGAGAGCCACTGGTTTAGGGCATCAAAAGTCAAACAAGGACCCAGAGATACTCGGAGGAAGGGGACAAAGCAGAGGAGGAAGGACCTCCCTGCCCAGTGAGCTGGGTTTGTAGTTACTTCTCCAGCCATGGAGAAGGATATCTTACACAGCCACAGAGTCCCACAGCCACGGAGTCCCACAGCCAGAGTCACACAGCCAAGCCACACGCCCAGGAGGTGGCTCAGCAGAGGGCTGAATGCAGAGCCCGCTGGAGACGTGGGAGGAGGAGGCTCACTTCGCATTAGGTGCGCCATGCAGCCAGTTTCAAAAACTGGGATCTCCAGGGGTCTCTGCACACTGACAGTGCTAAGCTCTGGAAGCAGTTTCAAAAACTGGGATCTCCAGGGGTCTCTGCACACTGACAGTGCTAAGCTCTGGAAGCAGACAGGTAGAGCGATGGCCACTTCCAGGGGAACACGTCCGGGTGAATCCAGAGCTGCAGGTGTGTTTACAACGAAATCAGCTCGTGGTGACCTGCCTGGACCTCGCCAACTCCAGAACCGGGAGGGAGGCCAAAGGTGATCTCTGATAAACCAACACGTATTGATCCGGCTTTATGGGAATTTACCTCGGAGAGTGGCTCTCGCCCATCCACATCAAGGCTCTGGGAGGGATGAGAAAAATCTGAACAGCCATGCCAGCTGCCCGGTTCCCACTGCACAGACTCATGGCTTCCGGAAAGGGCAGAGCCCACGCGTGAGTGTGAAAGCCGCGGCTTCATCTCGTGCCTTGCAGAGAGAATCCTGACTCTCGAATGTCTCGCTGACACACTACCCAGAAGGCACGCCATTATTTCAACTCTGATGGCTCCTCAGAATACCCCCTTGTCATCTGCTTTCCAAAGAGCTGAAAAGATGATGTTGTTAGAAATGTCATCTGCCTGTTAGGCAGCAGCAAAATCAAAGTGCTCTTTGTGTTAAATGTGACGCTCACCGCACTGGAAACCAGAGCATAAATGTTACCAAGACCCCCGGCGCCCCCCTTCCCCCCACCCCGCCGTCAGCTGGAGGAGACTGCAAAGACAGATTCAGATTTCTTCATCTCGCCACGTGTTCTTCGCTTGTTAATTTAAAAATATCACCGTGTTTTAATTGCACCCGATTTAATGTACTATACCTGCCAGTTCCAACACACTTCATTATTTATTTTGCTGGAAAAGCACTTAAAAATCAGATTGCATAATCTGTCCTTGTACATCTTTAAGGTAGATTTATATCTGGAAGTGTCACAGAGCTGGGCCAGCACGGCTCTGAATATTCCATTTTAACAAGCTGTCCACCCCTGGACACGGGCGGAGAACACCGGGAGTGGGTCATTAGTTACGTGAGTAGGGAGCTGTGAAAAGAGGAGTTGAAAAGTCAATTCATACCTTGGTTGTTAGGAGGCAGAGGTGCAGGGCCAGACTGCCCAGGGTCACAACCTTGTGTCCCAGGCCCACGACTTAACCTTTCTGTGCCTCCTCCTCCTCCTCCTCTGTTAAATAGGAATAATAACAATATCTGCCCTGGCCGGGTTTTCCTAGAGCATCGGCCCATGGACCAAAGGGTCTTGGGTTCGATTCCCGGTCAAGGGCACATACCTGGGTTGCAGGTTCCCCAGCCCAGTAGGGGGGCATGTGGGCGGCAACCAATCTCTCACATTGATGTCTCTCTGTCTCTACCCACTCCCTTCCACTCCCTCTAAAAATCAATGGAACAAATGGGCTGTGATCTGGCCCTGGCCTCTCTTCACTCCCCAATTCCACCCCATCCTTCATCAGAGCACCCCACGTGCTCCCTGACACCCAGGGCTCCCCTCAGCACCCATGCTTCCGACTCCAGCAGGCAGAGCCCGCTCTTCTCTGGCTGGTTCGGCCGCCCCTCACGCAGGCTTCCATTTCGCAACTAACTATCCCTGAACGAAATCCTCCCTGGCCACATCTGTGTGCGCAGGAGACAGGAGGCTGTTTCAGACCAGAGCCCTTGCACGTGGGAAGGGCTGGATCCCAGCCCCTGTGGCACCGGGTGGCATACAGCTGAAGCTCGGTGACACCACGCCAGCGAGGGTACCCCCTGCTGTGTGCCAGGCACCACTGCGCTCACTACAGAACCAGCGAGCACAGCGGAACGGAACGCCAGGGGTCTGAGTTCACTGGGACTCAGGAGGCCAGCCCTGAGCCCCCAGGGACGCCGATGGCAGGAAGTGGAGCCAGAAGTTCAAAGCCAGGCTTTGCCGCTCCCAGCCACGACTATGTAAGTGACACGACATTGATGATGACAGAAATAAGAAGATAACAGAGTACAACCTCCTGTGGAACAAGTGCTAAGCACTTTGCACTTTTTAAAAATAAATATATTTTTATTGATTTCAGAGAGGAAAGGAGAGGGAGAGAAAGATAGAAACATCAATGAAGAGAGAGAATCAGTGATTGGCTGTCTCCTGCACACCCCACACTGGGGATCCAGCCCGCAACCCAGGCATGTGTCCTTGACTGGAATCAAACTGTGACCTCTTGGTTCCTGGGTTGACGATCAACCGCCACACCCAGCGCGCACTCTTCGCACTTTTAATTCACTTGGCCCCTCTGACACCGTAAGACATGTTCTTTGGTAGAGAAGACGCCTGAACCGCCTTCCGTGCTGCCTCTGTTCCCTGCAGGCTGACGGCACAGGTAGTGGACACCCTCCCTCAGCCCTTGCTGAGAAGCAAGCATGGGTCCGAACACACACACACACACACACACACACACACACATTTGTGGGACAGAACTGAGGGTTTGCTGCAGGGAAAGCCCGACAGCGGCTCGGACGCGGCAGCCGTCTCGCATCACTGGTGGTGGAGCCATAGTCACAGTCCCAACAGCAGTGAGACCCTGCAGCCGAGGCTGCCTCCCTGGACGCCAGCAGGGGGGCAGGCCATTCCGGGATACTAGCATAAGTTTTACAGTGAGAAGCTCTTTAATAAAACACGACACAAGATTTAGTACCACATGCGCTTGTCCTGAAGTCGGCAGCATCAGACGTCGCCGTGGGGGCACACCCGGTGACTGTGGAATGTGCTGTCTCCAGATTCCTTCCCTCCGGCCTGTCCCCTTTTCTGCCCAAGCTCCCCACCGACCCCTGGACAGCAAACGTGCAGGGAACATACGAGGACCACGACACAGTTATTGAGCTAACACGAACACAGAGATCTAGAGACAGGCCCCAGGCTGTCCACATGTTTTACATCCCTCAGGTCCCTGGCACCCACAGGGTGCAACCGACCCTCAAGAAACAAGACTGAGCCCGGCTGGCATGGCTCAGTGGTCGACCTATGAACCAGGAGGTCACGGTTTGATTCCCAGTCAGGGCACATGCCCGGGTTGCAGGCTCGATGGCCTGTGTGGGGTGTGCAGGAGGCAGCTGATCAGTGATTCTCTCTCATCATTGATGTTTCTCTCTCTCCCCCTCTCCCTTCCTCTCTGAAATCAATAAAAATATATTGTAAAAACCTAAAAAAACCCACAAAAACCCTAAAACAAATAAACAAGACTGATATAGGAGAAACACCCATGGAGGGACCCCTCGGTAACCTTTGTCTTTGTGGATCAATCTGGGGTTTCATTGACTCCCTGAGTCGTGCTGCTCATAAGAAAAGGTGTGGGGTCCATTCAGGGCAGGTCAGGGCTACACGGAACCCCATGAGCAACTGTGGACCCTCAGGACCTGGCTCATGGGGAGTGGGGGGGGGGGGTGCTGTGTGTATAGTGAGTTCCTCATCGGTACACCAGGGATGAAGAAAAGTGGGGCCAAGCCAGCTAAAGTGCAGCTCAGAAGCAAGGAGGCCTTACATAAAGCGGCTCTCTCCTCCCTGCACCCCCTCAACTCCTGAGATGGCATTCAACCCCATCAGCCTTCCCATGTCCCTGTTCTTCCCTTTTTCCCCACCTCTCCATTTTCCCAGCGAGTCCCTGAACTTGTCCCTCCCCAGCCTTGAGCTACCAGAAGACACCTGTCGAGGCTCCACGTCCCCTGCATTTGTGGACACCAGGTGCCTGTGAGGGAACTGCCCACTTCTCCAAGCTCCTGACGAATGGCTCACACTCCCCTGGGCATGAGCATGTGACCAAACGTAGCCCAGCCAAGTCCTTCCTTCAGGTGTGCACACAGGGAGAGGGCTGAGCCCTGGGTCAGGGAAGTGGGGGGCGGGGGTGGGGCACTGTCCTAGGGATGAGAAGGGCGGAGGCAGAGTGATGGGGACCTGGAAACCCCTGGTCCCAGGGGAGGCGCTGAGCCAATAGGAGGGGCTACTATGCAAAAGAAACCCAAAGGGATTGTGCCTGAAACCCTGGGAGGTCTCCCCGAAGGCGTCCAGTAAAGCGTGTGGACATTCATGGAAACAGGAGGACCACAGGCCACCAAAGGGCATTCAAATCGCACCCTATTACCCCGAGTGTGGGACGCAAGCCCGCCCGTGAGGGGACTTGGGTGATGGGGGTTTCCTGTCTGGCATAATTAAGGCAAAGTCACATGGCTTTTCTCTTCTCAAGGCAAATACAGGAATCATGGCTGTGAGGACGGTCCAAAGGCACGTTCCTGGGCCGCATGCGGGTCCGAGTGAACCGGACTCCCGGGCGCGGTCTCAGGAATGCGCATGTGTAACAAACCCCACGGCGGGTTTCATTTCCACATAAAGTTGGGGAACCGGAACTGTGTTCTCATTCTGTCCCTTAGGAATAGGACAGCTTTGGGAGATGTCCCTCATCTAGACGATGTCCCTGCTGGGGCGGGATGTGGGTCTGGGCCACAGTGCCCAGCGCTGTAGGGAGCAGAGGGAACCCTGATGCCATGCACGCAGACAGCATGCACTCAGCACCGCAAGCCTCAGCTGAGAAGTGGGTGAGCCCAGCATGACCCCACCTGGTGAGAGGAGACAGATGTGGGGAGCGGTTAACAGAGGGTCCAGCACAGGGTAAGTGCTCAGAAGATGATGCGCTCCTCTGTGACAGCATCCAGCGACCCCTCTGTGATCCAGAGCGCATACAAAATCCCGAGAGTAAGAACAAATGTGGCAAAATGTGCGCATGGCTCTCCTGCCGGCACCCGAATCCTCACCCATCGGAGCTCAGGGATACAGTGCAGCAGGCCCCGAACCGAGGCTCCTGTCATGAACTAGAGCTCAGGGCCAGCCCTGCCGGACTCCCCGCTTCCTCTGGCATATCCGGTCCCTTGCCAAGTCCAGCAGGTGCCACCCTGTAGCCTGAGTCTAACACTTCTCAGCACCTCCACTTGGACCCCCATGGCCTCCTTCCTGGTCCCCCGACTGCAACATTCCTCCCAGCCAACACTCTCCACACAGCAGGCTCTGCTCTGAGCCCAGCGAGGCAGAGCGGCCAGGCTTAGCAAGTTAAAATAGAGAATGCCCACTTACGTCCAAACTAAAACATTACCCGTGGTTTATCTGCAATTCAAATGTAACTGGCCACCCTGCGCTTTTATCCAGCAGCCTTGTATCCACAGCTTCTACTGTACTTAGGATGAAACCCAATCTTCTGACTAACACCTGGGAGCTAGCTCTGTTCTCAGCGGTTCCTCCTTGCTGGCCCTGGAGAACATGAATGGCGTCTGGCCTTAGGAGAGCGGCACTCATCCACCTGGAATACTCTTCCCGCAGACCTCTGCCTGGCTCCATGCCCTCGCTCCATTCAGGCAGGCCCGAAGCTAGCATGGGGGTTGCCCACCTAAATAGTAAAAATATCCCAATACTAATTCTTGTCCTATCCCTCCTTGATCAAGGGCCCTCACGCAGCTTCTCTCTCGATGGTAAACAGTAAAACACGCCCACACAGAGTGGCCATATGCTTCTTCTCCCCCGAGATTCACCACAACCACACGGGGAAGGAATTATTACCTTTTTGTAATTTTTTTAATTTGTTGATTTGAGGGAGAGAAACATCGGTTTGTTGTCCCACTCATTTATTTGTTGTTCAATCATTCATTGGTTGATTCTTGTATCTGCCCTGCATATACAAGGGGGACGGAACCCACAGCTTCGGTGCTCTGGGACAACACTGTGACCAACTGAGCTACCCAGCCAGGCCAGGTATTACCGTCTTCATTTAACTGGGCAGGAAATCCATGTTCAGAAAGGCTAGGCAACTTACCCAAGGTAACACAGCTAGTAAGTAACAAAGTCAGGATTACTTGTAGCAAAATACAGCAAATTAAGTGTAGGGATGAAGTCCTAGCCTGGCCCCTCTCTGCCCCGAGGTGCCTCTGCAAAGCAGCGACAAGCGTGCCTGCCTCAAGACGATGTGCTGACGCTTCAGTGAGTGAGCCCCGCCTGGCGTCCCGAGAGCAGGACCTGGCACTAGGAAGAGGTACCCACTGCTTTAAGCTCAGACTTCTGGAGTCCAAATCCCTGGCGTGCTGCATGGTTTTGAACCCAGACCTCTAGCCCCCACAGCGGTGCTCCCTCAGCCCCCTTCCCAGCCTCCTTCTCTCCTTCCCCTCTGGACCTTGTTCTCCTCTGCAAGCTGATGGAAGGGCCTTGCTGGTCAGTGAGCCTCCCGTGCTGAGCAGCTGGGCGCCCAGGCCTTGTCTACGTCCCTGCTCATTGTTAAGGGCATATTAATGGCCTCATTCCACCTCCCTCATTTTTCAACGCTCCCTCCAGCCTCCTCCTTCAGTGATTTCCCCCCATTACGGGCCCCGGCTTTGCAATGTTTTATGTCTTTCCTGATCACATATCCAAATGTAAAAACACTACATTAAGCACCAAGCCCTGATTGAGAGCTCTAAGCCAGTAAATTAAAAGTTATGGTTCCCACAGTAACCATCTCTCTTCCTACCACGTCCGTATTTAGAGCCGTGTGTTACTGTACAGGCTGACAAATGTACTGTCTCGGCATATGTGTGTGTGTGTTTGTGTGTGTGTGTGTGTGCGTGCGTGCGTGCGTGTGTGTGTGCGTGTGTGTGTGTGTGTGTGTCTAAGTTACGAGGAATGCAAAAACCCCATCTCTGAACTTTCCAGATGTCGGGGAGATTAAATCTCAGCCCTGGTCCTGAGGCAGCGTGGCCCCCGCCACGGTGAGTTTCCTGGGCAGAAATGAAGAGCCCTCAGGAGCCATGCTCTATCCTTGGGGCGGGGGGAGAGGCGCAGCCTGTGACAGGGGCCTAGCCTAGCAGGGTGCCTGGTGCTCAGGCCACCTGGTGTGTATGGGGGGAGAGGGGAAGAGACTCGAATCCCTGCCGGAGTTTGGGTTTTGGTTTGGTGAGTATCAAGACAGATAAAAGCAAAGAGAGATGAGAGAAAGACAGGGGAGGAGAGAAAAAACAAAACAAAACAAAAAAAAAACAGGCAGGAGCAGAGGGCTGAGGACAGAGATATAGGGAGACAAAAAGGAAATAGGTGTGAAGAAGGGGTACATCATCGGGGGTCCAAAAAGAAGAAAAGACCAAAAAAAGAGAAAGGAGGCTGGGCCGAATCCCAGAGAGAGGGAATAAGTATTAGTGTAAAGAGGGGGGAAAAAATAGGACAATTAAAATGGAGGAAATCATGTGATTAATAATCTTTCAAATACGTATAATGCACATATTTCACAGTGCCTGTTAAAGGACCTGCCCACAGATGTTCAATGAATGTTAGTCCCCCACGTCCCCATGCACCAGATGCTTCCACGGGGAACCTTGACACGGGGAGCCGGCAGGCTGGGTGCGAACCCCGGGGTCACAGCATAACAAATAGCCGTGCCCTTCGGCAAGTTGGTTGGTCTCTCTAGGCCTCGGTTTCCTCATCTGTAGACTGAGGATAATAGTCTTGCCGCGTGGGTGGCCCTGGGGACTGAGGGCACCCTCACAGAACCAGGAAGTGCCATAGGAATGTGAGACCAGGAAGTGCCATAGGAATGTGAGAGCTATAAACAGTGCAGTGATGGCTGTTAGTATCCATCCTCCCGCCAATCCTAGATTTAGGTGTCACATCCCCAGTGCACCTGGAAGACACTGGCACCCAAGTGCACACACCCAGCAACCCACAGGGGGCGATTCACACACTCTGTGTCCCTTTTACTGGAGATCACTGGGAGAGACAGGTGGGCAGGAGGGCAGGGGGAGGCCGTGAAAAGGCAGAGACCAGAGAAGAGAAATAGAGAAGACACAGGAGGACTGGAAAGAGAAATCCTGAGCCCTTCTTTTTTTAAAAAAAAAATTAAGTATATATATAATAATTATTATTACTATATCAGAGAGCAAGGGAGAGGAAAAGAGAGATAGAAACATCAATGATGAGAGAGAATCACTGATCAGCTGCCTCCTGCACGCCCCACACTGGGGATCGAGCTAGCAACCGGGACATGTGCCTGGACTGGGAACAGAATTGTGACCTCCTGGTTCATAGGTTGATGCTCAACCACTGAGCCACCCCAGCCCGGCCTGAGACCTTCTTGACAAAGGCAATGGAGTTGGAGGTCAGCCTCTGGAACACCTCCATCTGGCCAGTGAGGCCAGGACTAGGCGGGGTCCCACACGCCCACCTCCCCCCAGTCCATCTGGCTGGTCCTCCCACATGGTGCCCACCCATCCACCCACCCATCCACCCACCCATCCACCCATCCATCCCTCCCTCCCTCTCATGGGCTTGTCCTGACCACAGAGCCACGGCTGCTACAGAAACAAGAGCTCCCGTGGACCCTGCCTGGGAGGCTCCTTGAGAAGCATGAGGGTTCCTTCCAAGTTCTAGAAGCTGCAGGGGCGTGGGTGAGGCGCAGGCCCCCTGCCCCAGCCTTGGGAACGCCCAGGTTGAGGGTGCAGCCCCGGCAGTTGCATGAACCTTCCTTTCACTTGAAAGCAGAGGAAATTTGCTATGGAGATGGTTCAACCCCTCCCGTCCCCCTAGCCCCCCCCCCACCAACATGGAGGTCCTGAGCCATGGCTTTTCAGAGTCAAGGCTGAACAGATGTGGAGGCAGCCGCCCTGCACAGCGTGAATCCAATGGACGTATGAGGGAGGAGGCGGAGGAGAGGGTGCTGGCCAGGAGGACTGGTTTTACCGTTTTCTAAAAGATGGGAGGAAGAGCCAACCAGTGTGGCTCAGTGGTTGAGTGTTGACCTATGAACCAGGAGGTCACGGTTCAATTCCCGGTCAGGGCACATGTCTGGGTTGCAGGCTCGATTCCCAGTGTGGGGTGTGCAGGAGGCAGCCGATCAATGATTCTCTCTCATCATTGATGTTTCTATCTCTCTCCTGCTCCCTTCCTCTCTGAAATCAATAAAAAATGTATTTTAAAATAAAAGGTGGGAGGAAGTAGGGGATTGAAAATAGATATGTTGTCTCCCTAATACTACAAGCCACGCACATGACATGATCGCAGAGGGAATCCCATGGCTGAGTCTGGGACGAGGCGGTACCCGGGGACTCATTTCTCACCAGCGATAACTGAGGGCTCAGGAAGAAGGCTTATGAGCCCAAGGCTGGAATATGGCTCTTCACGGGCCCAGAGGAGGCCAGTCAGCAGCGAGCAACAGACATGGCTCTCAGCTCACGTCCATACGCCTCCACACAGACATGGACAAGAACATGGGCTAAGCCCCATTCCTCTCTCCTGATTTCCCAGCATGCCTGGCCCATCCCCGCTGATGTCTATCAAGCATTTGCAAAGGCAAGACTTTCGTCAACAATTAGCCGCCTCTTACTCTCGGGGCCCATCCCTTCCATGGTTCTGACACGGAGACATGGGGAGACCCCTAAGGCACCAGGAGGAGCCACGGCTTGAGGTGGGGGTGGGGGTGATGCTTACTCTTCTCTAGGCAGCTCCAAGAACAGGGGGGGGGGGAGGCCAGGGGAGGGAAGGGGGCGGGGGGGGGGGGGGGAAAGAAAATCGCTTCTTCCCTCGATACCCACATTTCATCTTCTCAACACACCTGTGTTATTTCAACAATTCATTCATAAAAATAAAATGCTTGATGCCAAAAAGCTAGCCCAGAACCCATTTCTCATTATTTTTTAAACAGGAAAATTTATAATTACATTATAATTAAAACTTATAATGCACTGCATGTTAAGCCAACTCCCTCCTCCCAATCAATTTCCGAAAAGGAAACAAAGACATCATAAACATAAAACACCTGCACAGGAGTGACAAGGGCTCTTGTTAGGATGTAAAATGCTTAAAGCGCCGCTTCTTGATCAGGAAATTAGACAAGCGGCTGCTGGCAAACAGTTGTGCACGCAACAGCCTGCCTTTCCCAGTGCCCGCAGCACCCCAGGACCACGCCCCGTCTTGTTGCGGCCTGCGGGATTCTCAACATCTCTAGTCCTAATTCCGACTTGTTGTTGTTGTTAATCCTCACCTGAGGGTATGTTTCCCATTGCTTTTTTAGAAAGAGTGGAAGGGAGGGGGAGAGACAGAGAGAAAGAAAAAAACATCTATATGAGAGAGAGTGAGATTGGTTGCCTCTCGCATGTGTCCTGACCAGGGCCGGTGATTGATCCTGCAACCGAGGTACGTGCCCTTAACCAGAATTGAACCTGCGACCCTTCAGTCGTCAGGCCGACGCTCTATACACTGAGCAAAACCTGCTAGGGCCTATTTCTGATTTTCTACCTATTGTATCTGGTCGGTAACTTAATACTTATCACAATACATTACTTTGTTAAAAGTATTATATTGATTGCAATGTAAGTATAAATTTCCCCTATATAAATATCACCCCCTAAATGTGCTGTTGAGATATGTACAATCTATGAAGTTTGGCATTAAAAACAAAACAAAACCACACACACACACACACACACACACACACACACACACACACACACACACGAGGCAGTGGCATTTATCCACAATCACTAAAAGGTAGAAAAACCCAAATGTTCATCCACAGATGAATAGATGAACAAAATGTGGTACATACAACGGAGTATTATTCAGGCTTAAGAAGGAAATTTGGGACACAGGCTGCAACATGGATGAACCTTAAAGATATTATGCCGGGTAAATAAACAGGACACCAAAGAACAAATATCATACGATCCCACATCTGTGAGGTGCCGAGAAAGGGCAAGTTCATAGAAACAGAAAGAGAAGAGAGGTTAGCAGGAGCTGGGAGGGGGCAGGGAGTTCCTGGTTCACGGGAACAGAGCTTCTGTCGGAGGCGATGAAACAGTCCCGGAAATGGGTGTGAGGATGACACACACCGTGAATGTACTTACGGCCACGGAAGCATGCGGTTATACATGATTAAGGGGTGAATTTTACATGATGCATATTTTGTGACAATTAAACAAACGGGTGTTCTACTAGGAAAAGGTCAAAGCAGAAGCTTGCTGTTGGGGGTGTGTTATCAATGCCTTCATCCAGAGGATTTAGGAATGGGGTTTCCTCAGGGACATGGCGGCTTGTTCAATGGCACAGGGAATGTTTGAAAAGAGCTCTCACTGGTGAGGTCAAGTTTTCAAGACATGTGGATGGGCTGACATATTTTAGATACTGTCCACCGTTTTATAAACAGACTGAAAACCTGGGGAGACTGGAACCTCCATCTTAGGCAGTGATGTCTGAGTGAGGGGTGACCCTGAAGCAGTCTGCCTTCCAAACGCTGAAAAGACCTCTGTTTGCTCAGCACCAGCGCCTCGGTGCCAGCGAGGGTCCCTGCGACAGGCCATGTGCGCCTCTCGTGAGCCTGCGAGACGGTGGCCAGAGCACCGGAAAGGGCAGGAGAAGGAGCCATCACTGACATACTGGGAAGGATGTTTACTCACCTGGTACCTACTGATCCAGGGATGTGGTGAGGTGGTAGTGGGGAGCTACCTCTTCCCCCTCAAACCGTGCGGCCGCTGTGTTACCTACAAAATCAACTAAGCTTTGTGTCCTTGCCTTTGCATGGCTGGCACTGGCTCTGGGCTGAGGGACAGGATGGGGACATTCAAGAAATCAGAGGGTGGGGTTATCCTGAGAGAGTAAGAGAAATAGACGGATTGAGCACCTGCTGTGGACTGGGGATGGGTGCTCTCTCCAGGCTGTACCCCATACCCAGCCAGTCCAGTTACCCGAGTTCTCTGTGCTCTCCCTCCGGTTCAGCAGAAATCACCTTGTCCCAATATAGCAGTGACCCGGGATAACTAGAGCAACTTTCTTACCAACCAGCGGCTAAGGGGAAAGGACCAGACATCCCATAATATAAAATGAAAAATTTTTTGCCCTTATATTTTCTTAAGAAAATTTTCAAACATACCACAAAGATGAGAGAATTGTACAGGGAACACATATTCCCATACCTACTTCCTACATTAATATCTTACCTTACTTGCTTTCTCATAGATTCCTCTCCTTCTATCCATCCAATGACCCATTTATTTTTAATGCATTTCAAAACAGTAAGTTTGTCATCTGTCATCGGCACATCGGTCTCTGGGCACTTCAGTATGTTTAACGTGAACTGGGGTTCAATGAAGTTTACCTTTTTCTTTATCCTGAGGTAAAAGGTACATGCGATAAAATACACAGACTGTTGCAGGAGTTCTGACACGTGTGTACATCTGTCCAGTAAGTCCTCACTTACCGTGGTCCCCACGGGCTTGGAAACTGGGACTTTAAATGAAACGTTGCATAATGATACCAGTTTGACCCTCAGCTCATTAATATAATAAACGAGAGTTAAGTTCCTACAACCTATTTCTGGTCACATAAATATCCCCAGACTCCTAAATAAAGATAAAAATAATTTTCAATATTGAGCACTGAAATAAATGTGAGCGACATACATTTAAGAAAGGGTCATAAAAACACATGAGACAATTATTTCCCAACCTGCTCACCCCAGTTCAGGGTCACAGGTGGTCAGAGCCTCTCCTTGTAGCTCAGGACACCAGGTGGGACCCAGCCTTGGACAGGATGCCTTTCCATGTCAGGGTCACACACACACACTCACCCAGACAGGGACAACTTAGACACATCGATTCACCTGACATGCGCCTCTTTGGTGTATGGGAGGAAATAGAGTCCCCAGACCATGCAGCCATGTGGAAAACATGCAAACTCTATCCAGACAGTAGCCCTGACCAGGACTCGATCTTTTTTTTTTTTTAATCTTATCAACATTTTAACAAAACAACATTATTTGAGGACCTTCTGTATAACCCCTTTCAAGATGAGGAACATTCTGGGGTGAAGATGTAATTCACTCAAACACCTTCCGTCACTCTCCACCTGCCCGCTCCACAGGCGCCCATTCTTCTGATTTATTCCCATTATAAACTGGTTTTTCCTGTCTCCAAACTTCATCTTTTAGGAATCACAAGAATACAATCTTTGGGAAGCCTTTCAACAGCATATCACTTCTGGGCCCCGTCCGTGTTGTAGCTGGTATCAGTTGTCTCTTTCTCTTTATTGCTCAGGGAGTGACAGTCTTTGATATGAATATATCACAATGTGCGTACCCACTCTCTCGCTGAGGAACACCGGGCAATGACTACAATTGGAACTGAAGGGTCGGGGAATAGGTGTCTGTTTAGTTCTATAAGAAACTGTCGGGCTTCTTTGCGAGGTGGACAATCCCTTTTATACGAACGTCGCGTGAGCATTTCAGCTGCGCCCAACCTCACCAACATCTGTCGCTGTCAGTCCTCTTCACTTCAGCCCTGCTGGCGGGCTTGCCGGGGGCCTCTCACTGGGGTGCCCTTGCCTTCCTGCAGGGTCCTTGACCATTTTCAGAATTCCACTTTGATTCCCGGAGAGTGCTTTTTAGTGTAGCTCTGTCCGCGGCTTTTTACGTGGCTGCTCTGAATATGGCAATATACACGCACAACTTATCAAAATCTACCGGGGCGACGTCTGAACAATTTGAGTGAAATGCAGAAACCGTTGCATCCCCCGATCCCCTCCCATTTACAACAGGATTGTTTTATCTTTCCCCTGCGTACGTGGAGAGCCACGGAGACATTTCCGAAATGCCTCCACATGCAGGACGCCTGCTGGGAAAGCGATTCCCTCCGGGCCCACACTCCTGTGTGAGATGAGAGGCAGAAATGAACAGCAGGGGGTGAAACACCTCTCCGCTGCTTCTACGCTTTTCTGGCAAACATGGCGAGGGGCGTGCTTCCTCCCGAGGCATCTGTCGTTAGATCCCCGAGTCTAGTCCCGAACTTCATGAGCATCAAATAAGGCGCCCATCCCGCTGCCTTGGCTCCCACGGACACATGTGGTCCTCCCGGGAGGAGGTGACCCGGTGGCTTCCCACCCAGGTTCCTGGGTGGGCAGGTTCAATGTGGCTCGGAGAACTGCTCCTCGCAGCTCAGCCTAGAGCCCGCGCCTCCAGCTGCTCCTGGGATTTGGTAAGGCACCTAATATGGGCCACATCCTTTCCTGTTTATATTCACGCGTTCTGGCAGGTGTACAAGAACTCCAGTAGAGTCCCACGGCTAATTATCACAGAGCTGGGATCAAAACCCAGATCCATTCTTTCTTCCACACCAAGTCTCCCTCTGCACTAAGTTCTTCAAAGGAGGAGCTGCAAGTTCATGTTCTACTTTAAGAACATGCGTGAGAACAAAATGTTTGCATTTCTTTGTCATTCCCTCTGCCTGGGATGCCCTCCACACCCTCTGACGCCCTGCGGCTCTTCCACTCACCCTGCAGTGCAGGCCAGTTCAGGCGCCACCGCTGGACCATGCACATCTGGGGGCCGACACCGGGTCTTCCCCATCAGCAAGGTGGTACAGCAACCCGATCTGGGGCCCATGCCACTCACTACCTTGGATGTGCTAAGCAACCCCTCCCTGCCTCAGTTTCTCTTTCTGTAAAACTTGAATAATAATGGGAACTGTAGCCCTAACCGGTTTGGCTCAGTGGATAGAGCGTCGGCCTGCGGACTGAAGGGTCCCAGGTTCGATTCTGGTCAAGGGCATGTACCTCGGTTGCGGGCACATCCCCAGTGGGGGGTGTGCAGGAGGCAGCTGATCAATGTTTCTCTCATCTATGTTTCTAACTCTCTATCCCTCTTCCTTCCTCTCTGTTAAAAAAAAATCAGTAAAATATATTTTAAAAAAATAATAATGGGAACTACATTTCACAGGGCAGTTCCAAGAAGTCAAAGAGGTGATAAAATCAAAGCATTTGGAAGAATGCTTGGCACGTAATAACCACTTAGTAAACACTAGGTCATAGAGAAGACCCAGCGTAGCAGACACGGAATTCAGTCTGCGTTTACCGAATCCAAATTGCAGTTTCTGGATTGAATTCTGTGCCTTAACTTTTTCTGGGCTCATGAGTCTGCCACACCCACTCTTCTCCACAGCCCAGCAAAAAGCCGGGATCCAGTCCCCAACAGGGACATTATTTAGATGGAAGAAGATTTTCCGCAGCCGTTCTGGTCTTCAGAGCCTCGCCAAGAAACAAAGGAAAAGCAATATAAATGTTAATGGGAAATTGCCTATTGGCTTTCACTTAGGCCGATCTGGTACAGCGCAGCAAAGAGGGAATGAATACAGCTGAAGGGACGGGAAAACATGGGACCTGACAGGCTGAAGCCCAGGGGGCCTCCGTTCCCAGGAGGAAATGCAATTCCACGCCCACAAGGCTGCATGGAAATCAGCACACGGGGCTTCCCCCTGGGATGTCTCCATGGTTACTGCCCTGGCCCCCGCTTTCCTGGGCACCCATCAGCCAGTCCTCCGAGGTGCAGGCCATAGGTACGAAGAGCAGAGAACTACACTGGGGTAGGCTGAGTAATGGTCCCCCAAAGATGCCCATGTGCTAATTCCTCGAATTTGTGAATGTTTTATTAATGGCAAATGAGACTTGGTAGGTATGACTAAAGGCGCTGAGACCAGGAGATTATCTTGGACGGTGATCTGGCTGAGCCCGGTGTAATCATAAGACCCTTCTAAGAGAGATGCAGAACAAGTTAACATCAGAGGAAGAGTCAGTGTGATGAAGGAAGCAGAGATTGAAGCGATGCCCTTTGCAGATAAAGGAAGAGGCCAAAAGCCAAGGAATACAGGGGACCAACTGAAGGAGCCAGCCCTGCGGACACCCTGATCCCAGCTCAGAGACTGACAATGGACTTCTGACCACTACAAGTGCAAACAAATACTTCTGCATTCGTTTAAGCAGCTAAGTTGGTGGTAATTGGTTATAGCAGCAACAAGAAACTAATTCATGTTGGTTGTTTGAGGTGCACTTTCAAGAATGTTGAGTGAAAATGCCAGAAAAATGAAACTGACTGAGGAGGCAGTGGAATCGTGAAAGAGTGTGTGCACCAGGCCGAGTTCCCATTTTATCCTCAACGTGGGCAGCTGCTGTGGGACATTAGGCAGAGGGATGGTGGAATAAGACTGCCCCCTATAAAGCACTGAATGATCAGATCCTTAGATCTTAAATCCTAGGAATTACCACATGTCTAATTTCCCATTTTATGGACTCTCATTTCTTTTATCACAGGCTATAATGACTTTATGAAAAGAAGGATAAACCTACTGGGGTAGGTTAACTCTGTTTCCAGCCCTCCACATTCCAGGCTAATGTTTTCCAAAATGCATCACCTGCCGAGACCGGTTTGGCTCAGTGGATAGAGCGTCGGCCTGCGGACTGAGGGGTCCCGGGTTCGATTCCGGTCAAGGGCATGTGCCTGGGTTGTGGGCACATCCCCAGTAGGAGATGTGCAGGAGGCAGCTGATTGATGTTTCTCTCTCATCGATGTTTCTAGCTCTCTATCTCTCTCCCTTCCTCTCTGTAAAAAATCAATAAAATATATTTTTTTAAAAAAATGCATCACCTATATTTGCAGAGCTGTTAGCAGGCACAAGTATGCCTGTGTGGAAAGCTGTACTGTGCTAGAAATTGGGAGTTTACACCCCCCCCCAAATCCTGGCCAGATGATTGCTGTATTCCTAAGAGGGTCACACTCAAATGAACGCTCATCCCCACCCCACCTCACCTCCAAGAAGGGTTAGGCACCTCACTCCGAGCCAAAAGCTCTGAACAGTCCCTTGTTGAGACCCCTAAGGGTCCTCAGAGGAAGAACGCTTCTGGACAGAACTCTAGGTCCTAGGGGGACTCCGAGTCTCGAGGGACCCAACCCCATTTCCCGATCACAGCTGCCTTAAGGCACGGGGGCCCATCAGGGAAACCCGGGCAAGGAGATAAGCTACCACCTATGCGCCCAGACGGCTGCCCAGTCTCTGTCCACACAGAAAGGCCTTTAAATATCAAATTGTCCCAGCCTCCAGGTCCCTGCCCTTCCTACCCACCACACATCACATCCCGCGCCCCCTCCCCCCATGCCTCCTCTCCAGGGCCTCTGCCAGCTCTGCCCTTTGCCCACTGTCACTTGCTGCCAAAGGAACCGCTTAGTGGCATTTAAGCAGCCCTGGATCTGAGCAAGTCCAGTTTGCTCTGGCACAGCCACCAGACCCCTGAGGCCACCAGCCAGGCACTGCAGAGGTTCCAGGGCAGGGCCTTGGCTGTGGCCAAAGCAGGGGACCTGCAGGAAGGGGTGCTCAGTGGCCTGAAGAACTGGTTTCAGTAACCACTAGCCCTCTCTGGGCCTCAGGGAAAACAGTAGATTGCTGCCTTCCCATCATCACTCAGCTCCCTCCCAAATGGGACCTCCCACAGGCTGGCATCATGCACCTGACACTCCCCACGGCCACAGGGGGCGCTGTGGTACTGAAACACCAAACTGTCCCCATCATTCAGCTCCCTCCCAAATGGGACCTCCCAAGGGTTGGAATCATGCACCTGATGCTCCTCATGGCCACAGGGGGCGCTGTGGTACTGAAATACCAAACTGTCCCCATCATTCAGCTCCCTCCCAAATGGGACCTCCCAAGGGTTGGAATCATGCACCTGATGCTCCTCATGGCCACAGGGGGCGCTGTGGTACTGAAACACCAAACTGCCTGAAGACCTGAGATGAGTTGTCAATTTGGGGCTATATTTTTATTTTTTTGATTAATCCTCATCCAAGGATATTTTTCCATTAAATTTAGGACTATTTTAAACAGCACTGCTAATGAACCACTCCCACAGGTCTCACTCTCCCCTTTTCTTTGGGAGTCTGTATTCGGGGACAGCACATTCCTAAAACTAGAATCACGGAGTCAAAGGGTAAGATGTACAACAGGCAGCTTACTCCCGCAACGCAGATCCAACCGCCATTAACTGAACGGAGACTTTCTGTGGTCTCCCTTCAGCATCACGCAATGCTCAGTCAGCCCTGCTGCACAGATGAGGAGAGTGACATCATGCCAAGGCAAGACGGTGACTTTGAGACAGGGCAGGGAAAAGAATCTAAGACCCGGTCTCTCCCAGTTCTGGTGTATCTGCTGGACTGCTCTGATCTTTGAGTTATCCCCATCCACAGCAACAGCTTTTTTTATTAAATACTAGAGGCCCATGCACAGATTCGTGCAGGGCCTGCAGGGATAGGGCCGAAACCGGCTCTCCAACATCCCCCAAGGGATCCCAGATTTCAAGAGGGCGGTTCTCGGGTGACACACCCGGAATCAGACTCCCTCCTCTCTGGTTCCGGGTGTGTCACCTGAGAGCTGCAGCTGCCAAGTCACCACAGCTCAGCAGGTCCTGCGTTGAGCGTCTGACCCCTGGTGGTCATTGCACGTCATAGCTACCAGTTGGACAGTCTGATGGTTGCTTAGGCTTCTATATACATAGATAAATGAAAATGCCCTAGCTGGTTTTTGCCCAGTGGATAGAGTGTAGGCCTGTGGGCTAAAGGGTCCCGGGTTCGATTCTGGTCAAGGGCGTGTACCTTGTTGCAGGCTCAATCCCTACCCCCAATGTGTCTCTCTCACATCAATGTTTCTTTCTTTCTGTCTCTCCTCCTTCCTTCTACTCTCTCTAAAAATCAATGGAGAAATATCCTCGGGTGAGGATTAACAAAAAAAAATAAAGATAATCATAGGCCAGGTTCTGGACTGGGCATTTTATCCCACATCCATCCAAGTCAGCGAGACACCCACAGCGAGGATGCTGCCGCTGACGAAGCCAGTGACACCTGCCCCTGAATGCTTCACATGCGCCAGCCACTGAGCAAATTGCTTTACATTCCCGTATTAACTCTAGAAGTCTATGCAGTGGGCATCAAGACACCCAGTTCATAGATGAAAGGAATGAAGCTCATAAAAGTGACTTCCCCAAGAGCTCCAAGGATCACAAATGGAAAATGTGTCCATCAATAAATGGATTTGAACACAGGGCTGCCTCCAGAACCTAAGCATCTCACTGCAGCGCTAGGCTGCCCCTGACGCTAACGAAACCCGTGGGCAGCGGGGAGGGGGTTTCTAAAGAAGACGGTGAGGAAATCAGCATTCCCTGTGGGTCCGCCTTCCCGGCACTGTGCTGGCGGGGTGCAGCTGGAGCGGTGCTGTGTTTATCTCCACGCCGTCGGATGGGCTGCATACAAATGCATGCCTTTCTCTTCTGAGGGCTGCTTTCCATCACAGCAAATGTGGATCACAGGATCAGCGCATCCCAGTGTGATCCCTCCCGGCAGATGCCTCCCATGGCTCAGAGGGGCCTTCTCATCACAGCCAGGGAAGGAAGGGTCGGCTCCCTCTCAGGGACACCCTGCGCTTGAAGAGGCGAGCCAACTAGAAAGCAGAAGTAGGTCCAGATAAGGGGAAAGGAGCCTCAGGTTCAAGTCCCAGCCCTGCCAACAGCTCAGTGTGTGACCTGGGAAAGCCAGTCCCGGCCTCGCCATGGCGGATACATTACTAAACAAATAACTTGATGTGACTTCAGATGCCCCCTGGAGGAGGCAAGGGAGAGCCTAGTAAAGACTGCATAGCTTTAAAGGGAGAAAATGATTTAGCAAAACAAGTCGAGATAGCCAGCTGCCAGGTTTTTGCACAACTAACCTACCACCTTGTCCTCTTCCTGGCCATGCGCCCGGGACTGGACTGCCTTCCCCGGCCCGAGACAGCTACCACCTCAGATGCTTCCGGCCCCCACACCATCCCGCCTGCTGGGACTCCTGCAGACTCACAGAGGTCTGAGAGAGCAAGCATGCCCTCCATCACCAGTAAGAACGCTGTCATCTCCCGGAATCCCGAACAGGCTCACCAGCCTGTCCAGCTGAATGATGTCATGCCAAACAGAGAAATGGGGCCCTGGCTGGCTTGGCTCAGTAGACAGAGCATCGGCCTGTGAACTGAAGGGCTGCGGGTTCGATTCCAGTCAAGGGCACGTACCTCGGTTGCAGGAATGATCCCTGGCCCCAGTCTGGGCTCATGCGGGAGGCAACCGATCGATGTGTCTCTCTCACATCGAGGTTTCCCTCCTCTGTCTGTCCTTCCATCCCTTCCGCTCTCTCTAAAAATCAATGGAAAAGTATCCTTGGGTGAGGATCAACAAAAAAAAAGAAATGAGGGGGAAAGGCCACCCCATGTGCCACTTCCCTTCCTCAATGTCCTGACACCGGCTGCTGTGCCTGTTCCGGGCCATCCTTCTGCCAAGTCCTAAAGAGGGACCTCCTGGGAGCACCCCTGCCCTCTGCACAAGCGCCCCACAGCTTTGCTGCGTGACCACCAGGGAAATACAGGAGTGCGAAGAGCACCCAGCACCTTATCCAGAATTCAGGCAGCCGAGCGGGGCTGCCGGAGACTCGTTTCACTGTCACTCAGAAAGCACATCTCCCGGTGTTCCCACTGGAAACGGTTCCAGGGTTCCTCCTACTGGGGTCCAGGGCCACGTTCGCAGTGCACAGCGGAGGTTTTCCAGGCACACAGGAGGCCAGGCACCCGTGCATCACCCCCCTTCCTTTCTGCAACTGCTCTGGCTTCCCAGCCAAACTCACTCCCTGCTCCCAGTTCTTTGGAATCAAAAGAACGTTTCTTAAAAAAATCAAGCTGTTTTGGGAATAAAAGTGTCGATTCATAAATTCCCCACTTGGCCTTGTCTACCTGCAAAGACACAGAAGAGTCTGGGGAAGTCAAAGAAGAGGATTCTGTTTCTCTTTTTAGTTTCCAGATTGGGCTGCTGCCCACTGGCCACCCACACACCCAAGGGGCTGATGTCGCTACTGTGACTTGAGTAGTGCCTGCAGACCTGGGGACCAGTGCCCCCAGCAAAACCACAGCACAGAGGGCATCGGAGAAAGACAGATGGAAACCAGGAAACCAGCATGTACTTGGCTCTGGGACGGTCTGCAGAACCACCAAGCAGAGACCAATCAAATACACAGGTGTGCACACCTGCCAGCGGGCCTGAGTGGGCCTCAGAGGGGCTGAGCGGGTCTTAGCAGGACAGAGCAGGTCCTAGAGCAGTGGTTCTCAACCTTCTGGTCCTTTAAATATAGTTCCTCATGTTGTGACCCAACCATAAAATTATTTCCGTTGCTACTTCATAACTGTAATGTTGCTACTGTTATGAATCGTAATGTAAATATCTGATATGCAGGATGGTCTTAGGCGACCCCTGTGAAAGGGTCGTTCAACCGCCAAAGGGGTCATGACCCACAGGTTGAGAACCGCTGCTCTAGAGGGACTGAGCGGGTCCGAGAGGGGCACAGACGCTGGACCAGGCTCATGAAACCTGAGGTGCTCAGAAGGACGGAGCCCCACATGTGGCCCCACTAGGACCCTCAGCATAAACTGTGGTCATTTGCTAAGATGAACCAAGCACATGGTCTGCAGGAGGAAAAATGCTTTCAGCTGAGCCTGGCGCCGTCTCGTGAACAGCTTGCACAGGTCGAAGAGAAGATGCTGACCCCAGTGGACCTGCCATTGGCAAGGGAATCTAATTGTTATTACTGTGCGCCCGGCAGCGAGTCCATGTCCTGGCAGTGAGTCTGTCTACCGGAAGGAGCACCACGGACGGTGGTGGTGCTGGTTAATGTGTGTGCAGAGACCTGACAGAGGCTCCAGCCTGAACCTGCCTTACCTGGCCTCGCCAGGACTCCCCACCATGTCACCTCGACATGACATCGCCTGCCTTCTGGTGAACTGCTCTCTTCAGGTGAATGTCATCGTATGAGGCTGCTAGAGCTGCCATAAAGTTCCACAGTTTGCATGGCTTGAGCAATGGAAATGTATGTTCTCATGGTGCTACAGGCTGAAAGTCCAAGACCAAGGCATCAGCAGGGATTGTTTCTTCTTTTTTTAAATATACTAGAGGCCGGTGCACAAATTCATGCATGGGTGGGGTCTGGCCTGCCCGCCCCAATAGGGGCCCATGGGGCTGGGCAGGCAGGGGGAGGGGCCTTGGGCAGTTGGCTGGCCCCAACCCCAATCCAGCCCGGATCAGGCTGGTTGGCTGCCACAGTCCGTGTCATAGCCACGGGTCGAACTGGTCGTTCCACTGTTCCTGTCGCTGGGCTTTTATATATATAGATTTTTATTGATTTCAGAGAAGAAGGGAGAGGGAGAGAGAGATAGAAACATCAATGATGAGAGAATCATTGATCAGCTGCCTCCTGCACATCCCACACTGGGGATCAAGCCCACAACCCAGGCATGTGCCCTGACTGGAATCAAACTGTGACCTCCTGGTTCATAGGTTGGTGCTCAACCACTGGGCCACGCCGGCTGGGTGGGTTTGTTTCTTCTGAACCCTTTGTCCTTGGTGTACAGATGGCCATCTTGTGTGTGTGTGTGCACACGTGTGTCCTAATGTCCTCTTCCTATAGGGACACCAGTCACACTGGATTAGGACCCACTCATATGATCTAATTTTACTCAACTGTCTCTTTCAAGGCTCTATCTCCACATACAGACGCCTTCTGAGATGCTAAGTGCTAGGATTTCAACCTACGCATTTTGAGGGGGACACATGTAACAGTCATTGCCATCTTCATACCACCGATGAGCATGGGGAATACAGGAAGTCTCAGTGGTTTGCTAGAGGGAAGGAGATCTCAAAAGCGTGACACAGGGACTGGGACCCAGGGCCCATCTAACTTTATCCCATGGAGTCACTGGCATTGAGAATGCCAAGACCGCTCTAGGATTCAAACTGCTTTTTGTTGCGCCAGTAACTTCCTATCAGCATAACTCATTCTTGCCTATTCATGGTTGTCCAGGCACCTGGCTGTGCCGAGCTACCTGCTCTCCATCGCGATGCACCAATTTTAATAAGACTTCCACACAGGCCACTCCACTGTGGGGTCACAACACCCGCCCCCGTGAGCTCCCGTTTGATGGATGCCCACTCTCCAAATTGGATTCCATGCTTCCTAGGACCCTCGTGTTGGTGCCTCGTGAAAAACCTCGCGCACAGCAGTTTCCTGATAAATATTTGCTGAATGCGTGAACGGATGGATGAATGAAGTGGTCAAGGTAACCTTGAAAGACCTTCCCAGTTTTAAGCTCCATGATTCTGCTCCAGAAAGACTGATGGCTGCATCAGACCCAAAGCAGAACTTTTTTCTCTATTGAGCACCTTCCTCCCAGGCAGCCAGTGTGTCAAGCAGCATCACCCAGTGACACAATGTAGTGCTAAGAAATGGCCATCGAGAGTAACGGCCTTTGCCCAGGTACAGAAAGATGGAAAGTCCTGGGACCCATTACACTTTTCCCGTAGAATTAATCTCAACGTGACTGTGGTGTACTTTCCTCTCTCACAGATCCTTGCTAGCTGGAAAGAAAAAAAAATAAAGGAAAAGTTCACCGTCATTATCGAACTCCACTGCCCCTGCTGTGTGGACTCCTATTGGGAAAATACCATTGTCATTCAACAAATGTCTGTGTGAGCGGCTCCATGAGCAAAACTACCACAAGCAGGTTCTAAAGAAGCAGAAGATCACAGCTCATGACAGCGTGGCATTTGCCAGAAACTCAAGGAGAGAGAGAAAATTCAAGATTGCAGAATAATGTCATTAATACAGAGTATATCAACATGTGTAAGCCTTTGCAGAATACCCAGTCACCAGGGTAGGGCTAGGATGTTACAGAATAAGGCTCCTCAAAAGAGATGTGGTGAACCAAAGGAGAGACGAAAGCGAAAAGCTTGGCCTTGGCCCTGGAAAACAACGAGGTCTGTGGGCTCCACTTGTACGTGACCGTGGACGGGGATCAGCCAGGGTGCTGAGCAGGTTCGGAAGAGCGATGGCGTCGAGGAAAGGCTCGGAAGCTGTGCCACATGTGATGGGAAAGGGATAGCGAGGAGCTGGCTGGCTGGGGAGGAAGCGGGGCTGAGCCCGGCAGGCGCAGGGGGTCCTGGAGGACCACAAGTGGCCCTTTACAAGAGGCGTTCAGCCTGGATACAACGTGCACCAGAAACCCATTCAATGTCCGGAGCCGAGGAATACGACGATGCGAGTGGTTTCTGGGGAATTAATAGCACCCCAACTGCACGGCTTTCATTGGAGGTGAATGAACCAAAGGAGTGGCCCCGGTACCAGGCCCCAGGATCCTGTACTTCAGAGGAGACAGGAATGTCCTTGAAAACCGAATGCGTTTGGACAGGAGGTCGCTGTCTCAGCAAAGGGGTATCAGCGTGGAATATAAATGTTGTGTAACATTTTTCTCAGGAGCCCAGTTAAAATTTTCAGACATTTCCAAAGCAACAAATCTCAGAACTGGAAAAGACCTTCGACAGCAAACTGTGCCAAGCCCTCATGTTAGAAAATCACTCATTCTTCATCTATTCGGCCCCCCTGCGTATGAGGTGCCGTGGCAGGGATTGTCAGAGAGGCAAAGGGGTGAGAACCGCTGGGCTCCAACTGGATTCCTCACAGGTGTAGCAGTTTCACCCGGTGACCAAGGGGAACCGAGGCAGAAGAGGAGAGGAGTCTGTGCTAAAGCAGGGGCTGCGCCAGGACAAGGCGTGACCCTGCGGCTCTTGTGTTTTGTAAACTGTGGGAGCCAAGAGATGGAGGGACGGAGGGATGGGGGGTGGGGGGGATGGAGGGATGGGGAGATGGGGGGTTGGGGGTGGGGGGATGGAGGGGTGGGGGGATG
>NW_005871151.1:1482907-1513217 GCF_000147115.1 Myotis lucifugus | reverse complement strand
CTGCACAACTTCGAGTGATGATTACCCGATCTCCCCCGGACGTAACCACGCCGGTCCTATGGGAAGCCGCCACCGCGGGCAGGCCTCGAATTAGCAATCCTCGAGGATACTTAATTTCTCTCTTGAATCTACCTTAAAATGTAACCTAGTAGCCACATTCAATGATGCGGAGCTAGATCAACCGAAGGGATTCCATTTTGAATCTCCATATATTTTGATGTGTGGTAAAGGCTATATAGTTAACTAGGAAATAAGACTTCACGATATTCCTGCTGGAGGGATGGGGAGATGGAGGGATGGACCAGTTCCAGACAGGGCTTCAACAAGAGAGGCGGCAGGGCAGAACCCGGGACTCTGAGAACAGACTGGATTCATCCTCTTTCAAGGGCTCTAACCTCTGGACTACAATCCTCTGCTACACCCAGCCCCAATCCAGAACTCTTCCTACTCTCATTGAAATGTGTCCAAAAATACTGAATGGAATGAAAGTATGCTCTGGAAACCAGAAATAGGGGTTGATCATTTTCCTGTAAAAAAGTGAGGTGAGCCCAGCCGGCGTGGCTCAGTGGTTGAGCATTGACCTAGGATCCAGGAGGTCAGGCCACATGCCCAGGGTACGGACTCAATTCCCAGTGTGGGGCGTGCAGGAGGCAGCCGATCAGTGATTCTCTCTCATCACTGATGTTTCTATCTCTCTTTCCCTCTCCCTTCCTCTCTGAAATCAATAAAAATATATTTTTTTTAAAAATAGGAAAGTGAGGTGAATTGCCCACAGCAGAGGAATTCACACACAGCTGTTCAGGAAAAGCAAGTACTGGCTACGCAGACAGTGACATGAGCAGAAACACCTGAGACTGGACAGAGAGAAAAGAGCAGGGAGCAGGGACGAGAACGTAGAAATGTCTGTTTTAAATAGAAGTTGCTTCTTCCAGCTTTCCAAAAAAAACAAAAACAAAAACATGAGAGCTCATGGTTGCTGTCCATTTCGAGGTGCACCATTTGATGGATGAGGACACTGAGGTCCAGGAAAGTGGAGTTGATTTGTCCCAAATCACACAACTGGTAGAAGCTAATGCCAAGACTCGACCCCAGGAAGTTTGACATAGAGAGCTTTACACTCTGCCATGACCCTATTCAACAACCCCGTGGGGCGGAGAACGAGACGGTGGAGACACCTGGTAGGGAAGCCAGGAAACCTGGATGCCAGGCCCAACACTGACCCGAATGGCCTTGGGCCAGTAAGATGACAGGCTCCTCGGAGGACGGCCCTTCCCTGAGCACAGGCAGCCTTGAGGCAGGGAGGGCACGGGTCGTGGGACAGAGGCCTTCAGGAGGGTAAACGCTCAAGAGGAGAATGTTAGCTGAGGCCAGGACCACTGGCTGCGAGGCGGGACAGAAGGACAGCCCAGGAACTGGGCGGTGAGGGAGCCACACACTCTACTCCATCATCCGTGGAAAACCATCAGGAAGTCTCATCTTGGCTCCAAGTGGGGTCAAGACATAGAAAAGAACAGGCAGAACAATGGAGGAATCCAAGAGGTTAGAGCAGGGGTGGGCAAACTTTTTGACTCAAGGGCCACAATGGGTTCTTAAACTGGACCGGAGGGCCGGAACAAAAGCATGGATGGAGTGTTTGTGTGAACTAATATAAATTCAAAGTAAACATCATTACATAAAAGGGAACGGTCTTTTTTTTTTTTTTTTTTTTTTAGTTTTATTCATTTCAAACGGGCCGGATCCGGCCCGCGGGCCGTAGTTTGCCCACGGCTGGGTTAGAGTCACAGCAATTGAGAAAGGGATGGAGGGATGGAGAGAGGGATGAAGGGTGAGGAGGGTGAAGGGATAGAGAGAGGGAGGGAAGCGGGAGGGGGGAGGGAGACAATGAGGACAGGTACATGCTGGTACAATGCATTCTACTTGGCCAATGTGAAAAGTTACTAACATAGCAGTCTTTCAAAAGAGTAAGTAGCGGCAGCACGGGGGAATGAGAGCCAGTGGCCTTGGCCCCCGCACTCAGCAGCTGCAAGGGGAGTCAGGTTTAAATTGTGGTCCTGCTGCCTAGAGCCCACGGCCTGCAGAAATCCGCCTGGCGTGGAGCTGTACTCACAGAAGGTGTGTCGGATATGGGTCCAGGGCGACAATGACAGCTGCTCACTCACAGCCCCTAAACCGCCTGCCCTGGTGGCTGATCGGTTTTGTGCTAGTTCACAAAGGCTCCCCGTGATGGACCCCTCCATCGTGAGAGCGCAATCCCATCGCTTGAGGGCTGAGAATGGCCAAGACGCTCAGAGCTTCATTTCATATCTGTTTTCTTATAATCAATCAGTTTTGTTTAAAAAGGAGGAGGGGGGGGGATATAGCTGCAGACCAGGGGAAATGGATACAGCTTAGAGAACGATTATACATAATAGCCCCAGAAGGTTTAGCTGTTCGGATGATCATTAAAGAAACGAATGGGGTTGGTTTTTAAAAAGGTTCCAGCTCCCCCTGCATCCACCAAATCAGACACAACGAAACGAGAGGGGCTATTTCCACTTCTGGACCCACGTTCAAGTGTATCCCAAACAGCCCCTCACTCAGCCCCTCCCACCTCTGCTGCCTCTAGGATACCAATGCAGAGCTCATCTCTGGCTGCCAGAAGCAATGAATGAACAGTTTGGGGCTGCTCATCACTGCAGTTACCGGTGGCTTATGTTTAAACGCACCGGCCAGCACACCCTGCTGGACCCAGGCTGACAGTCTAATTACTCTCACAATCCCTTCATTATCTAGTTAGTGGTTGCGTTACAGGCTTTTTTTTTTCTTGAGTCATAAATAGCCAGTCCATCTATCTGCTTCCTCTTCTCCTTTGACAATCAGCATTTAGCAAGGAGCCCCCACCAGTCAGCACTGGTGGTCCGAGCAATGGGGGACCAGCTCCTGCCGCCCCAGGGAGGTGGCTACTGCAGAGGAAGTCGGCTCTGTCCTACCTCGACACCCGAGGCCAGAAACGGTCTCCCTCCTCCGTCACATGATCAGATCACATGACTGCAAAAAAATGAAAAAGCCCATCTTCCTCTGGAAACATGGAACGGCCAGCTCTGGAGTCCAAAAAAACTGGTTCGAATCCTGACTGGTTTGTCTGGGCACCACTGGGCACATCCCTTCCCTTCCCTTCCCTCATCTGTCAACTGTGGGAAAGAATGTTAGCCACTTCCTAGGACTGAATGGCCACAGTCAACATTGAGACAAAAGACACCACACAGTACACTGGAGACAAAGACCAGCAATAACTGGTTTGATCCTATAAAAACTAAACTAAGAACGGTCATATACATCGACCCGAGTCACAAACCAATCCAAGAGGTAAAAACAAAATGGCAGGATAATCTGCAACGTCCAGGTAAAAGGGACTGTGACAGCGTCTCCTATGGCTCCCCAACTCGTCCTCACATAGGCCTGCTGTCCTGTGGCCTCGCTCACCCCGCTACTCTCCATGAACAACCAACCACACACGGACCTCTGACCCATCCAAACCTCACTCTGGCCTCCTCGGCACCCTGACTTCCAACCCCTGAACTCAGGTTCTGGCAGGATAGGGGGTGGCTATTCCATGTGACTGAGGAGCGGGAGGAGGGAAGAATGGGTGGGAATTCTTTCTGAGCACCGTTATCTCATCACCACTGCCCCCAGCGGAGTTTGGGCTCATGAGCCCTTTACTCAGAGAGACTGCGGCTCCCACAGACTCATTAGCTCATGCAGCTTCACCTTGTCTGCACCCCACTTTAGAAATGTGAACTCAGCCCTGAGGGCCTCCGAGGCCCCCTGGCTCCCTCCAGGCTGTCCTCCGAAATTCAAGTCACAGGAGCCTCTCTCACTCCTCAGCAGGCAGCTGCCCGGAGGACTTGCTTGCAAGCCGTGGAGAGAAATGAGGAAAGTAACAAAACAGGAGGAAGAAGTGGTCGGGAAGCAGGCAGACCTGAGCTCGTTCACCTGGGGGAATCCCTGGACTTCCACCCTGTTCATCTTTTACGTCACACAATGAGGGCTGTTCCCCCCAGACCCTCATCTCACACAATCAGAAGCTGAGGCCCAGAGAACAGAATAAGCAGTTGGATGGGGTCACTCAGCCACTTACTGGCCAGCGCAGGACAGAACTCAGGACTTTTCCCAGGTCTTCACATCAACACGCGACAGCTCACCATCAACGGGTCCCCTTCTTCCAGGCCCACTGAGCCCGCCACGGAGGCACAGCAGGTCCCTGCCACCCTGCTTCTCTGAGTGAATGTCCCGCGGGGCAGGATGCTAACTGGGTATTGGGGTGACACCTGGGCAAGCAGCCAGCCTCCAAGAGGCCGGCTGTGCTCACGCTGCCCACCCTGCAGGCAGCCCTTCCTCTGACCTGCATGGTATTCTCCCCGGATCCTCCACTGTCTAGAGCGGTGGCTCCCAGACTTACGTGAGCGTCGGAGCCACCTCGAGGGCTGGCTGAAGCGTAAGCACCCTGGGCTGCACATCCCCGAGGCACCTGCGGCGTGAACCTGGAGCGGAACCCGGGAATGTGCATTTCAAACAAGTTCCAGGTCAGAAATTCTCTCTCCCAAATTTTCCAATCCAGTGACAGGTGGCAAGGATGGTGAGTCAGAGCCCATGGACCACTCCGGCGGCATCACGCGTGCGCCGTGCGCTGGGCTGAAGTTGCTACTCTTGGACACACAGCTCAGATCGCCCCTGTGACCGCAGACAGATGGCGCCGAGCCAAGGACTGGGGCTCACAGGCTGTGAATCCCAGCTGACAGCGGGCTCTCCTAGGAAACCTCTCCAAGGAGCTACAAAGCATCCACAATTTATTTAATTTTGAGTTAATTCTCCATCACTAACTCCTAATTCCAAGTTCATGTTTCCCTCTAGATACACTGTTTCAACTCTGTGCACAATCAACACTCAAATTTCCACCTCACCCCGTAGGCTTCCTGAGCGTGGAAACAGGCAGCCTTCGTTTTGGGAAACAGGGGCAACCCTTCACGTCAATGCCCATAGGGTCACTCCTATGTCCGAGGTCTCCCACATTTAGGAAATAAAATACACTACAGCAGTCAGATTGGAATTTCAGATGAAACTAATAACTTTATGTTAGTACAAGGATGCCCCATGCAATACTTGAGATACACTTATAGTGAAAATTGTTAGATGCGTATCTGAAATTGTAATGAGCAGAACCTTGTATTTTATCTGGTAACGCTGCTGCACCTGTGCACTCATTCAAAAATATAGAGAGAGTCTCTACTAGGGTTCCTTGCTAGGAATACAAGCCAGATAAGCAGGGGTAGGCGGGAAATGTGTAAAAACTGGCCGCTGGGGAGAAGATGCCTTTTAATGTTTGCTTACGCGTGGAGTTCCTGCAACCGTCTTGCAAATATGAGGGGTCAGAAGACCGGCCAAGATGCCCATCCAGAGCAGCGTTACTGAGCCATAGAACCGATGGCTGCACCACCTACCTCCAAGATCTCGTACGGTGAGACAAACATATGCCTATTGAAGCCACTGTTAGCTGGTCTCTCTGTTACTAGTACCCAAGTGATTCCCAACTGATACACAGCACAAACTGCTCCTAGCCATTGGTCTTAAATTCTGCCCCTCCGCCCCCCCCTCCCTCCCTCCCTCCCACCTTCCCTCTCATTCATCCAACCGTCCATCTACCCGCTCACCCACCACCACGGTGCACCATTTACGTATGCACCCTATTCGATGGTGCAATACTCTAGACCTGCAGGGAGGCGTCACAATTAGTGCCTCTGGCTCTCAGGGAGCCAGTCACCACTGCTTCCCATCAGGGCCTCTTCTGGAAGGCACTCTGTAAGTCTCTCAGCTGCCACCAGGTTATGGGCTTCATTCCTTCCCGGTCTGATAAGGCCCCAGACCCTCTGCTGGCCAGTTCTCCTCACCCCCTCAGTACTTGCTGAAGGTCAGGTGACGACAGTGTAGAAATCCCCAAAAAGCCACAGGAGCCCTTGAGGGCCCATAAATCCACTCCCGGACTCGCAAGTTCCCACAATGGGACAGGAGTGCTCTTAGAAACAGGTTCTCTGAGAGCTGTTTACCCAACACACACTTCACTGGCATTTACTTCTCTCTCTGATGCAACAAATAGAAAAGGAAACAACGCCTGAAGGGCGAAGATTACCAAAACCTCACTGGCACCACGGAACTAATCACGTCCTAACATTTTCCCCAACATGTTCCTCCAAAGGCATGTCCTCAAGAGCCAGGCTGTCCGACCCCATCCCCACCCCGCCCACGGCATTCGCCATTCATTTACACCCCTGAGAGCCTCTTCTTTGTCATCACTCTGCTTTTATTCCTGCCACCTCAGCTCTCAAGCCTTTCTCTTTGTCATTTCTAGGTTCCTGCAATACCTCGTGATATACACCATTTAAGAAGAGGCTCAAAAATAAAAAATATAGAGGCTCAGTCACAATACTGCAGTGTGGGCAACCTTTTCCGACTCACTGCGGACAATCCTAGGTACTCACTATACTTTCTCTGCATCAAGCCAAATGTGCTATGGTTTACTGTCAGCTCACAGCCCCTATTAAGATATTGACTAACTATGTCCAGAGAGCAAATGCCCAAACTTGTCAGTACCTTCAGGTGTCAATCAAAGAGACAGACCACAGCCGAGACCCGCCCCCCCACCCCTGCTCTGAGGACTCCTGCTAAGGGTGGTCCATCCGAACCACAGCTGGCCCAGCACACCACCACACTCAGCAGAGACTAACCAGATGCTGGGGAGAAAGCCAAGACAGTGACCAATTGATGCGGGGAAGGGGGTTGGACACACTGGAAGGCACGGGATGAGGCTAAAAAAATAAACAGACAGGAGGCTTTTTAGAGGAAAACTGCTCACATGGAGGATAATTAATTAATGTGTTGACTGGACTCCCAGAGGCGGTCCCAGAAGCTGAAGCCTGAGTACTTTTAATAGACTGCGGTTTCTATTGGGTGGAACCAACATACACCACAAAAAGCCGGCTAGACACATGCCCGACAGCCTGGGCTCCGTCCATCCTGACCTGCCATTATTTTCTGGAGGACGAAGTGGCTACCCGACCCCAACCCCAAGTCCATATCTGTGTGACCCACCCTGACACTGTCCTCCGCTCCACAGGTTATATCAGCCAGGGGTCCCTGATCCACAATGGCACCTGGGAGCTTCACCCAGCAGTACTGAGCCCATCATACGTATTCTCAGGGGAATCCTATATAATAAAAGCCTAATATGCTAAGTGTCTGGTCATCCAATAAGCCATTCAACCAACCAAAGCATAATATGCTAATGATATGCTAAGGCTGCTCAACCGCTCGTTGTGACATGCACTGACCACCAGGGGGCAGATGCACCGACCAGGTTAGCTTGCTGCTGGGGTCCAGCCTATCAGGACTGAGTGAGATGGGCCGGACACACCCTGGAGCCCTCCCACGGTCCCTCCCCAGCTGGCCAATCTCCCGCGTCCCTCCCCGGCCCTGATCATGCACCAGTGGGGTCCCTCGGCCTGGCCTGTGCCCTCTTGAAATCTGGGCTGAGGGACCCCCACCCCAAGTACGTGAATTTTGTGCACCGGCCTATAGTTTTAAATAAGACACACACAAAGAGATGCTATTAGTGACAGGAGGTGCCTAAGCTGGCAACATACAGAGCTGGGCTGGTGGACCATACTGGGTTGTGCAAAGGAAGAAAGAACACAGGGAGCTGGACAGGAGGAGGAGGGAGAGGAGAACTCAGCTGATGAATAAAGAAAGGCGGAGAAGGACAGCATATGGTATTGGGGAACAAGAGAGAAAGACTGGGAGAAAGTCAGAGGGAAAAGATGGAGAGACAGAGACAAGAACAGAGAGCTAGATAGCCCTCATGGCTTCCTACATCCCGGATGAAAAAGTCTTGATTTCCAATATTCCAGGTAAACACTGAGCATGACTTCCTGCTCTTGGGTTTGGGGCATGCACATGTCTCATCACTAACCCAACCAGCCCCCTTTTCAAACCTGAGCAGAGCTGTCTGAGTGGCAACTAAAATGGGCAGGAATAGAACTGGCACCACCATGAATCACTCCTCCTGAGCTAAGTACAGAGGTTACTGCCCTTTCGAGTCAAAACAGGCCTGCATCCAACACACACGTGTTGAACATCTTCTATGTCTTTGACCTTGTACTTAGCGCCGGGTTCAAGGGATGAATCAAAGCCCAGCTGGTGCCCATCCACAGAGTGCAGAGCAGAAGGGAGCCGTCCAAGGCCACACAATTATGATGCGGTCTGGGAAGTGCTATTTATAAGCAACGTTAACAAGGAGGCACGTGAAACGGAGCTTCTCCCAGCAGGGGACAGGTGGGCGCTGGTCAAGGACACCATCCTGGGAGAAGCAACGTCTAAACTAAATCCCAGCAACAACCAAGAATCAGCTGGGGGAAGCGAGGAGAGAAGGGGCATTCCAGGCAGCCTGGCTCCATTGGAGTGCTGGTGGCTCCTCCTGGTGGGAGAATTTACACCACAGAAATGAGCAGATACTGCCTATCAGGGCCTTTTTTTATTCTTTTCTAGGAGTTGCTAGAGCAGTGCACACCCTGGAGAAAGAACAGTCCCCAGGGCCCAGGGAGAGAGGGAGGCCTGCCATCCCTGAATCTCTCATGTAATCACTTCAGGACCTGGGTTACAGGCAAAGGAATTCTAGAGACTACCACCCCCATACTACCTTTCTTCTACCAACCGGTTCATTTCTACAGACATTTTTGGAAGTCCTACTATGTGCAATGTTCTGTAAGGTGTGGAGGTTGAAATAAGAATGAAATAGGCAGTGTTGATTCCAAGAATCTTACACGCAGACACAGCTATGATGCCAGGCAGACTTGGGTAAAGGGTAGTGTGCAAGGTGTAACCAAGGAATCCTGATAAAGGGGAAAGGGGGTGTGGAATTTGGAGAAGGACAAAGATGTTTCTGGAAGAAGGTATGTGTGCTGGACTTAGAAGGAAATACCCTGCCGTCCGTACAGCCATTCGGAGCCCCTCGTCTTCTCCCATGCCCATGCATTAGGGTGTCTTTGGGGCACCCCACTCATACCCACAGCTCCCAACACCACCTTCAGCCTGAGCAGGGCCCAGCCCCAGACATCAGTGCAACCGGGATTCATCACTGAGCCCGGCCCTTGGTGGGAAGAGAATGAGGGAGTCTGGACATACCAGCAGGAAACCTAGAGGGCAAGGGCTGAGCAATCCGGTTCTTTGCTTCAAAATGGAATGAAGCCAACCCGTCAGCTGTGCGATCCATGAGGAAGGGCAAAGGAGGCTCAGTGGAGAGAGTGTGAACCAGGGAAGAGCCCCCAGGGACAGCATGGTGGGACGGGGTGAGGGGGGCAGGAAAACAGGAGAAATACTGGGACAGTGACAAAGGCGGGGAGACAGCCTGGGGAGCAAGAGGTGCGTGGGCAGCGGAGCGTGCCACAGTGACGATGCCAGGTGGAAATCAAGCAGTCAGAGGAGCGACAATGACAGGATGCATGCTTTCTCCCCTAAAAAGTCTGCATGCAGAGGTGGACGAGTGAGAAGAAAGAGCACCGAGCAAAGCAGAGACAGAGGCAGAGTCCCAGGACGAAGGGCATTGAACACGAACATGACAGGCCTTTCCCGATGAGGCCGGCGATGCTGCGGGGTCAAATGTGACCCAGGGCTGTGGGCCAGGACCCCACAAGCTCGCCCTTCATGCCCTCATCTGTAGGCCCAGGTGGGCTCATAACCAGGCCTGAATTATCTGCAGGTCGAGAAGGGAAGGGCTGCCATTGAGTAGCCCAGCACCACCCAGAGAGTCTGCACTCAAGTTGAGGTGGAGTTAGTGCCTGAACGGAGGAAGAAGTAAACTCCACACGGCACCCACTGCAGGCCACAGCCATTGAATTCCCATCTAGGACTCGTCGGTATAAAGCAAGTCTTCGATTTCTCACATAGCCCGAGTTCCTGAAGATGAGAAGACTACAGAATTTCAGAAATGTGACAGTTTATAGCCTGCAACACACTCAAAACAACATTAATGTAATGAACTGAAACACTGGTGAACTTTGTAGCACATTCAGAGTTATTTACACTGAGAAACGCATGTCTAAGGACTGCGTGCCTAGACCCACCCGGAGATGGCACATCTATCTTTTAAATGCTAATTTGCATTTCAAACTTTGAGCTTTCATACAGAGAAGTTGGCTTTTCTCTTTTGGAATCAGGAAATCAAGAGAGACTGACTGATTTTTTTGACCCATTCACCCATATACCTACCCATCTGTCCATCCATCTGTCCATCTATCCATCCATCCATCCACCCTTCCTTCCTTCTTTCCTATGACAGGCCCCCCACTCAGGAATGCAGAGATAACCCCTCTTTAGAAAGACAGACAAACAAAAGTAAATACAAAGTAATCCATGAAGTGTAATAATCAAAAGACTCTTCAGGGCATTTGCAAGATACTTTTGTCTTTTGGTTCCCTTTGTCCTAAGAACTGGCTGGGAAGCCCCTTCAACCTTCACATTTCAAGAAGGGAGGCTTCATGTTTGGGCTCACATTTTTCTTTCCTAATTGCCCCTGCCTCCACCACTCTGGCATAGGATGGATCTGTAAACGAAGGGCCAAGTCACCAATAATGACCTCTCGCTTCTGTTCAGAAGGGGCGGCTGGTGGTCACAGCCCTTCACAGCCATGGGGCAAGGGCGGATGGAAACAGTACCATCTCCAGGCGCCCGCTCGCTGCCATGTGAGCTCTCAAGTCATAGATGCTAGCCAAGCCAAAAGGACCACACAGGCCCTCCACCGTGTCCCCTGGAACAGTGAGGGCATCTCAGGACCATCATGTGGGGAGCGGTTAGGAGAAAGGACAGATGAGGGGATCCACGCCTCCTTGTCCTGCTCTACCTTAAGCAGCAACATGTTAAAATAAAACCTTTATTGAGATATAGTTCATCTACCATAAAATTTACCCTTTTAAAGTACACAAATCAGTGTAGAGCATATTCTGAGAGTTGTGCAACCATCACGACTCCCTAATTCCAGAACCCCAAGAAGCAGCCCTGTATCCATTCCGTCACTCCCCGACCCTTGGAAACCACGCATCTCCTTGCTGTCTCCATGGCCTGGCCTATTTTGCCATTTCACACGAATGGAATTATACGTTATATATGGCCTTTCTGTCTGCATTCTTTCACTTAATGTTTTGTTCAAGATTCAATCATGTTGTTGCACCGACCAACCCTTCAATCCTTTTTATGGCTGAGTAATATTCCATTGTATGGACAGACCACACTTGGTTTATCCATTCATCAGTTCACAGACATCTATCTGGGAAGTTTTCACTTCTTGATTATTATGAATGTGCTGTTATGAACACTTGTGGACACGTTTTTGTTTGAGTACCTGTTATCAATTCTCTTGACATATACCTAAGAATCGTATTGCTGAGGAATATGTTAATTTTACGTTTAATTTTTTTAGGAATTCCCGGGCAGCTTTCTAAAATGGCTGTGCCATTTCACATCCCCCAGCAATGTACAGGTCACCATTTCTCAACATCCTCTCCAACACTTGCTATTTTCTATTTTCTTTATAATCGCCACCTGAGTGCGTGTAAAGCGGTGTCCCACGTGGCTCTGACTTGCAGTCCCCCGGTGAGTGTCATTTCATGTGCTTATTGGCTATTTGTATATCTCCTCTGCCCATTTTTTAACTGGGCCATGTGTCTTGACATCAATGAGCTGTAAGAATGCTTTATCTACTCTGGATATAAGTCCCTTATCAGAGGTATGATTGCAAATACTTTCTCCTATGTTTTAGGCTGTCCTTTCACTTGCTTGCTGGTATCCTGACTTTTTTCAGTTTTTGATTGTGCTTTTGTAACCAGACAATCCATGGGTCCGGGCTGCCTGTCACTACGTGAGCCAATTAAGCAGAGACAGGGTTGAATCATATGAGCGTTTGTTCCAATACTGCGGGCAGTATGGGAGAGCCGCAGGTCATCCACAAAGGTCTGCTCTGCCCCCCACCATAAGCCAGCTGGGTAGGAGGACAAAAATTACATGGGAAAGTAGGCAAAAGGGTAAGCCAAACAGGCAGTGTATAGGTCTTCAAAGGGCTAGTGATATGCAAAGGACTGGGTCTCTTCAAAGGGCTGGTGGCTCTGGTTTCTGCAACAGGTTGTTAATCTTTCCATGAAAACAGGCTCCCTGATGAGGAGGATGGACTGCATTTCCAGGTGAGTTCCCAGGTCCCACGTGTAACTCCCAGCCAGGTTAGAATGTGCCTTCTTTAATCAGAACAAAACAATCACGGTTAATAGAGCATGATTCATATTTCTTATCATTATAGCTGATCCCCAATATTCTATTTCTGCCCCCTATCACTTTTGGCATCATATCTAAGAAATCATCACCTAATCCAAAGCTACAAAAATGTACTCTTATTTTTTTCCAACAAAGAGTCTTATAGTGTTAGCTCTTATGTTTATTTGAGATCTGGGATCCTGTTAGACCCCCCAGAGCAAGGACGATGGACCAAGTACAGAAACTCACCAGAGTAGAAAGTCCCAATGCCTGGCAAGGGGCAGAACTGGGCAAACAAGACCGTCACCCCTGGGGTAACCTCCCTCCCCTGGCATATCACTGGTCATGGGGTTTGGACCCCAGATCTTCCATATCGCTGGCCATGCAGTTTATATCCCCCGACCTTTTCCTCCTAAAGACAACATCTAGGCCTCAGTGGTATTTCAGCTCCAGGCCCCAAAAAACAGCAAAACCAGACATACAACAGCTACAGTGACCAGCTACATTGACTAATGACCCACGCGCCAATCCGTGGAGACCACGACCCTGAAGGAGCACACCTGGAAAGCTGATGGGTAGTCTATTGAGACCCTCCCGAGACCTCCCCTAAGATTTCCACCTGCGGAAAAGAGATGAACAAGCCCAGGACCAAGGACCCAGTGAGCGCTCTCCCTCCAAGGAGCATGCCCAGGCCTTTCTCCCACAGGCATGTATTCCCCCACCTCTAAGGGACCCCACGAGACTTGCAACCAGGGGAGCCATGGGCAGCAGCGAACCCCCTGAACCTGTCTCCACGGCCCCCTTTTCTCTGTGAGCCCTTCCCTTTGGATATCCCTGTCTCCTTTCCCCTTTTCCTTCAATAAATTCAATTTTCTTTAATCACCATCTGAGATGGCTGTTTAACCTGCCTGTGCACCGCCGACTTTAACCTTTCCGATCCATTTTGAGTTGATTTTCAGTTTTAACCTTTTGAGGTGATAGCAATCCACATAAAATCTGTTGAACTCTCCCAACACCAACCCACCTTATTTTACAGATTCAAGAAAGGAGGGGCAATTTGCCCACGGCCACATGGTGAGTTCCAGGCATGGTGGACTCGATTCCGGGTGAGGAGGCAGAGACGATGTTACTTGATTCCTTACAATACATACTTGTATGTCAGGTGATCCAGTTTGGTTCTTAGTTCCGTTGTTTTCTGCTAATTTCTTTTATTATTGATTTTCTGTTGTTCATCCTCACACGTGGATATTTTTCCATTGATTTTTAGAGAGAGTGGAAGGGAGGGGGAGAGATAGAGAGATGATGTGGGAGAGATACATCAATCAGCTGCCTCACACACGCGCCCTGACCATAGTTGGGGATGGAACCTACAACCGAGGTTCGTGCTCTTGACTGGAACTGAACCTGTCCGAGGGCCAACGCACCATCCACTGAGCCAAACCAGCCAAGGCTTCTGCTAATTTAATGTCCTGAGTCCCTCAGAGTGAGAAGGCTGTTGGTGAGATGCCAACCATTTCCCCAACCCAGGTGTGCTGGAAGGCTGAGAAAAGGCCACTCCCACCCACCGAGCACAGGGCGGTAAGAGGACCCTGGGAGGTGGTGCGGGTGTGAGGGCTGTGTGCTAGTCAAGAGGGGTAGGGTTATCTGAGATTCTTCATTTGGAGAGAAAGTAATCATGCCCTCCCACAGCTGGAATATGGCAGCCAGCAGGGCTCCCAGGGCCTCAGCTGACCCCTGGGGGGAGGAGAGGGGCAGAAATGGGGAAGGAGGGACCATGTCCGTCTTGGCATCTCTGCTTCCAAAAGGAGCATCCCTCTCCTCCGGCTGGAGTCAGGCTTCTCAGGTACCATGGACCAGCCCCACTGACACCCGCTGCACCAGCACTATCTCCAACAGCATCCTCCTCCATTCTCTACAGCACTCCAGTCTGGTGCATAATAGAGTCTCGAGGCCCAGGCACGATAAGCTATTATTAGCAGTCAATTCACAGGCAGAACAGCCTGGGGTGCCGAGCTTTGAGGTAAGCCTCCTTCCCATCCTAATTCTCGGCCTGATCCTCAGCGTCTCCGCCTCCTGCCCCTGGCATCAGAGACATAGCATGAAGAAGGCACCTGGGAATGGGTGCACCTCTCCAAGGGCTGAACAGGATTTCATAAACCCAAGAGCCCACAGCCGCCCTGCTCTGGTATTCTCAGCAGCAGCAGGACAATGAAGCTGGGAGCTTCCATCTGAAGGAGCCGTTCATTCCCCCTCCTCCACCTCCTGGCAGTGGTCTTCAATGACAGCCTGTGATGCGCGGACGCAGAGAAGCTAAGGGAGGCGAGCAGAGAAGTGATCCCCAAAAATGCGCCCATAGAAGCAGATGAAGGAGCTTCCCACAGACACTGGAGCAGCTCCTGGCTCACAGGGGGGAGGGGAGTAGGGGTGGGGGAGAAGAGCAGAGAAACATCCAGCCCCTCCCTGGGCCTGATGAAGATTAATATCTCCTCCCTGACTAGATGAGGCGGCTTAATCGCTGCTATTAATACAAAATTACCGAGGGCCAAAGATGGGGTGTGGAGGGAGGTGGGGGACGGGATGAGAATATCATGCTGAAGCTACAAGGATGCGCAAACATCGGAAGCACGAAGACGGGATTTCTGAAGACTGGAGAGTTAGCACAGGCACCTGCTGCCGAGTTCAGAAGTTCTTCCTGCTTTTCCCACTAAGACCCTTTGACCTACTTGGTTGAGCAGGCTGATCTCAGAGACCACGGCTGGGTGATCTCTGTGGACAGACTGACCACCACCCCCATGCAATCCCATGATTCCAAACACGACAGTTCAGATGTGGGCTTCCAACCCTGCTCCCCATGACCTTCAAGACCCAGCCCAGGAGGCCCTTCTTCAGGAAGCTTTCCTGACATCCCCAGGTAGTTACCCATCCTTCCTTTTCGACTCCCAAAGACAGGCACGCCCACTTCTAGTACAGTCGTTATCTGGGATTGCAATTGGAGTCATCGCCCCAAGAAGAGCCTGCTACTCTCAGACTTAAATTCTTGCTTATCATCCTGCAGCCTCCCTTACCCATTAGGCAATGTCTCCATCACTTAATATGTTTCCTCAGAAGACCCATCATTCCCAGCGAATGACCACATGGGGGAAGGTCAGTATCACCCAAGACCAAGAAGAGAACAATTTGTCTTGAGGGCAGGGACCATGGCTTAACCCTATTGGAGTCTTTCTCAGACTCTAGTCCAATACCAAGCACATACTGGGCACTTACTCGATAGCTGCTTCCACATCTCAGGAAATGGAGGCTCAAGATCAGGTGGCTGTTGCCCAGAGGGGGCCTCAGCACCCATGGGGAAATATGCAAACACATCACGGGTGACACAGGTCCTACCTGCACAGGCCTTACCTGCTCCAAGTATTGGGACCTTTCTCAAGGGGGAGGTCATATAAGAAAAGGCAGCAAAAGGGGTACCCCTGCACCCCACTCCCTACGAATCCTCACTCACTCCAACTCTGGGTGACTTTTCATCTGAGATAAGCTCAGGATTCCTGACTCCCTCGATCCCACACCATCTGACCTCTGGGCTGGAGGGCTGGGGAAACGGGGAACTGGCCTGGAGAATCCCAGGAGGGCGGCCCTGGACAGCTGTCATGCTTGGAATCATGGGATTGCACAGGGGTGGTGGTCAGTTACCCCCATGTTTCACAGAAAGAACCAGAACCATCTCATTAGGTGGAAGAAAACTTCCCAATGTGAAGGGGACTCACTTGGCATTCATTCAAGAAGTCAAATCATCGGGAAAATGTGTCTGATGAACCAATACACCTGCTGTGTTTATGACCACCAGCACACTGCGACACAGAGCACACATGTGTGCCATAAACGCTGCGGCAGCCCAGGCCCCACGGAGGCCTTTGTGCCCGGCTCTTCACTAGATTACAGTCTCGACAACACTAGCGCTCACCTACACTTAGAAAAAAAAAAGGTGATACATCATGTAATAACATGCCTCCCAGGTGGGTTAAAGAAGACACATTTACAAAATGACGCTATCATCCCTACTGTGTGCGATGCACAGTAGGGGATTTAAAGAGGCCCCAGAGCCACTCTGAAACCATCGAGGTGCTTTCATGCTCGCAGGAATGGAAACATCTACAAAAAAAACTAGCAGGTGAAAGATCCTGTGAGAGTCGCCTAGGGTTAGCGACAAACGTCTCCAGTGGAATGGAGGCTTTCCTGACGGCACAGGTGTGCTTGAGCCAAGTGCAGAAGTGCTGAGCCAGCATCACACCGACCCCGCTGGGCAGAGTCTTTGAGCAGCAAGATTCTGGCCGATGCACCAATACCCCCCACACACACACCCAGGACTGAGTTTCCTCATTAAGCCAGGGGCCGGGCAGACCCTGCAGGAGGGGGTGCGGAGGGCCAGGCGTGCTGAGGTGGCACAGCCAGGGCGCCTGGACATGCAGCTGGGAGGGGGAAAGAGCGCTCTCCGTCTCATTTTGTGCCTCTCTCCATGGCGCCCTGCTGGCAGCCAGTCCAGTCCAGTCCAGTCCAGCCGCAGGCCCAGTGAGGCCTCTGCTTTATATTTATTGGGCAACAGCTATGTGCCAGAAGGGATTCTTTATCCCACATTTCATCTGCAGTTACAGACCTGAAGTGTATCGATAAATGACTCATCAAAAATAAAACCAATAAACAGCTAGCTGCGACTCACTGAGAGCCCGATATGCGTCGGCTGCCTGCATAAATCACACTTGGGCCTCGGGATAAACCGATACGGAAGGTACAGTAGATCCCATTTCTATACGAGAAGACTGAGGCTTAGAAAAAGTAAGAGGTGTGCCCGTGGTCACACAGGCCGAGTGGCACAGACAGGTGTCCAGCCCAGAGATTCCGCCTGCAGAGCCCTGGCTTGCTGTCCTCCCTCTCAGGCGACGGACGCCCCTCTCAGATAAGCGTGGCAATGCTCAGCACACGCGGGAAGCCTTCCTTGCTTCCTCCTGCCCAGGCTTTCTCACGCTCCTCTGTGCCCTCCCAAATGACGAAATGCCCCCTCATGGGCTCAGAGCACTCTCACCGCCCTGCCAGACCTCAGGCCCTCCTTCCCCACGAAGCCAGTCTCCGACCTCTGGCCCGTGCAGGGCCCCATGGCCTCATGCGCTGCGTCATCACAGTGCCAGCAACACGCTGGGACGTCTGTAGTCCTGTGTCGTCCCTACATCCAGGGAAATGCCCTACTCATCTCTGTTCACTACATACATGCTACTGATTATAATGACGGGGGCGGGGGGGGGGAGGGGGTGGCGCGGAGAGGAGCCGTGGGTGGGCTCTAAGCCAGACAGGCCGGGTCTGCACTCGGGGCTGGGACCTGGGACGAGTTCTCAGCCTCGTGCGCCTGAATGATGAAATGGGGGATGATGACGGGACCTACCTGTCTCGAGAGGAAAATGCGAGCACTTAGAACAGGGCAGGAGGCGAATGCTCCCCACGATCACTCTCTTCACCCTGCGGAAAGACTGGCCGCAGGAGCCTGCTTCTCTCAGCTGGCACTGCACAGTGCCGGAGCAGACACAGCCCGCCCTGCCAGGGCCTCGCTGCTCCGACCTGCCCCGGGAGCCTCTGGGAAGCACTGCAGAGCTCACCTGGGGCCAAGGTGGAGACGTCTGAACAGGACGCCACTAACAGAGGCTGCTGGGAGCAAAAGATAAAGATTTTGTAATACTCACTCCCGGAGATCCTCACCGGTCCGCCCCTTCATGCCACTCACCTCGGAGTGTTCACTCACAACGTGAAATTAAGCAGCAGGCGGGGAGATGCTTTCCTCCCCCTGAGCCATCTCACCCCTGGGACGGCCCCGCCGTCTGGGCACGGAGGAGGGCCTGCCATCGGGGCACGGGGTTCATTTCTGGAGCGCTGCTTTAGGGAGTTCAGGACCCAAAGTACCCCGATTCTCACTGGAGCGAGGCAGGCACGGCCTGCTGGGAAACATCCATCACAGGGACGGCTTCTGGGAAAGGACAGGCAGGGAGGGGCAGGCACCTCTACTTCTCGGAACAGGCTGACCCTGTCCACTCCTGAAGGCTGGACCAAGGCAACCACAGGTAAGCCCAGGGGCAAGCAAGGGAGACCCCAGGTGTGAAAAGAAAGGAAGATGAGCACATGCGGGTCTGGAGAAGGGTTGATCTAGTACATTTTCCAGGTATACGGGAAGGGTTGTTCATACACGATAATGCCCAGCTTTTCCCCAATCTCCACGGACAGTGAAGGCACTGTGGACAAAAAAGGGTGCTGTGAGAAATCATAGACGCCGAACTGGCAGGTCATGGTGTGTAGCCACGCCCCAGGCCTGTAACCTCTTTCCTGGAGGGTTTTAAGCCAGCCCTGTCCATTGTTCTAGTGCATCGTTAACACACCTTTGAAAGGCCAGAGGAAGTGCCCCTGCAAGGCGTAAGCACTCTCCAGGGAACACATTATTTTGTTAACCATCTGTAATCCAGTTCCCACCTCGCTTTCTCCCACCTCCACGCACTCTTCCTTCTGTTCCCTCTTAGGTTCACACGCATATAAGAAACTGCAAAACTGTTACTCTCTGAGCATCTGAGGTCAGCAACTGTCATCATTAGTTGGCTCAAATAAACACAAAAATTTGCCCCAGGTGTGGAATGTTTCTTATGTTGACAGGGCCTTCCATAGAAAAGAGAAAGACCTAGAATCAAGTCAGCTGAACAGGTGGACCAAACCTTGGAGAGGTCAGGGGAACTCGACTGCCTGAGCTACATCTCAGCTCCACCACTTGCTGGCTCTGACACCTTGAGCACAGTCTGGAACTTGCCTGTGCCTCAGTTTCCTCATCTGCAGAATGGGACTATCAGGAAGCACCTTACAAGGCAGTCGTGAGGAACAAAGGAGTTAATACAAGTCAGGGATTTAAATGCTCCATAAACAGTAGCTAATGAAGCTTACGAAGACCCTAATTTGAACAGATCCGCACATCCCTATGTTCACTGCAGCATTATTTACAATAACCCAAATCTGGAAACAACCTAAGTGTCCATCAATAGATGAATAGATGAAGGTGTGACATATATCTCACATAGGCAGAAAAAGTAAAGGAGAATAAAAGCTACAAACTTCAGTTATAAGATACATAAGCCATGGGGATGTAATGTACAGCATAGGGAATATAATCAAGAATACTGCAATGACTTGCACAGTGACATATAGGTACGAACTGACCGTGATGATCACGTCGTAAAGTATGTAAATGTTGAATCGCTGTGCTATATACCCAATACTAAGAGAATACTGTAGTCCACTATAATAAACAATTTTTAAAGAATAAGGATTCAGAGGTGACTACAAAAAGGTGAGACCTCACCATGCAAAGGGTGTGGAAAACGGTAAATATTAATAATTTATCTAGCACTTCTCTAAGCAGAGCACATCATTATGTCAGTCTATGTGGCAACTCTGAAAAAGAGGGAAGTTACGTAATGAGGTGCCGTTAACACGAGAAGTGATTCACAGGAGTGGAAACAATATTCTGGCTGTGGGTAGTTTCTCCTGAACATTTAAGGGTCAAAGGAGATGAAGTCCAAAGGCAGGCTGCCCTGTGAGACAAACTGTAGGCGCTCAATCAGTGCAGTCCTTGCCAACCTGGTCATTACCGAGTCCAAGTGCCGCCCCCCAGAAGCTTCACTTGATCCCATCAAATTCCCCACATTTCCCGGAAGGGTCACCTGAGGTGCTTGTTAAAATACAGACCCCTCCCTGCACACCTTGCCTGCACAATCTCCTCTGCACACCTGAGCCAGGCCCTGGAAGTGTATTTTTCCTAAGGGCCCCAGGGTGGGCTGGGAGTCTATTAACTGCCTCAGGTGATTCTTATTTTTTTAAAATATGTTTTTATTGATTTCAGAGAGGAAGGGAGAGGGAGAGAGAGAAACATCAACGATGAGAGAGAATCATCGATCAGCTGCCTCCTGCACATGCCACAATGGGATCAAGCCTGCAACCCAGGCCTGTGCCCTTGACCGGAATTGAACCTGGGACCCTTCAGTCCTCAGGCTGACACTCCATCCACTGAGCCAAACTGGCCAGGGCAACCCCAGGGGATTCTTAAGCCAGAGATCTAGCTGACATCTTTACAGGCAGGAGGAGAAAATTTTCGCTCAGGTGCCTCTTAGCTTAGCAGCCAAAGGCAAGTCCAGCCGCAGGGATGAAGTCTGAGAGCAGGGTCCAGACCACGCCTGGGTCCTGAGGGAGGAGCCCTGCCCACCTTCCCGGCCTCCATCTGCCACCCCTTCTCCTGCTTCTCTCCAGCCCAACTTCTCCTTGCTGTTCTGCAAAGGCACCGAGCGCTCTCCACTTCCTGCCTGAAATGCCCTTCCTCCTGACCCCCGCCCAGCTCAGAGAGGCCGGTCCAGCCGGTGTCCTCCCCATCCCTCACCAAGCCTCGCCCCTACCACTTGCACAGTCATCTCAGGCGGCTTTATTTCTCTGTGGCACGTCTCACCACCCTCACTTTAACTGGTTAATCTTCTCTGTCCACCGGGAAATGAGCTGCATGAGAAGGGGGACATGCAAATGGCATACCCTCCGTCCCTCCTGGGGCTGTGGGAGGATTCCATGTGCATGAGAAAGCTTGTGCTCAATAGCACCGCTACCTAATCAGAGCTGCTACCCAGGGGTGCCACAGACAGGCTCCCTGCCCGGGGTGTCCCTGCAGGCACCCGCATGGGCTCTGCTCCATCAAGAGAACTCAGGGACTGCAGGACAAGGGGCATGGAGTGCCCTCTGCTGGAGCGCGGATGACAAATCCCCACCAAGGACCCTGCATCCTCAGGTCTCTTCCAGGGAGTCCCTGTGTGAGCGACTTTGTGCTTCAGAGCTCAGGCAGCATGTCAAACACAGCTAAATCCTGCCCGACCAGTGTAGCTCAGTGGTTGAGCGTCGACCCATGAACCAGGAGGTCATGGTTGGATTTGTGGTCTGGGCACGTGCCCTGGTTTCAGGCTTGATGCCCTGTAGGGGGCATGCAGGAGGCAGTCGATCAATGAATCTCATCGATGTTTCTATCCCTTTCTCCCTCTCCCTTCCTCTCTCTAAAATCAATAAAAACATATATTTTTTTTAAAAGTTCGTGGACCTACTCTGTGCTAGGCACGATGGACTCCTCCTCATCTGCACAAAGACCCTGTCCAATAGGGAACAGCATCCCCACTCCTGAGGAGCAATGTGGGCTCAGAGAGGTTAAGTTATCAGCTAAGGACACACAGCGCTTAAGGGGAGGTTGGGGAATAAGAGCCATGTGTGCTGACTCAGCTACGGTCCCATCAGACAAAGCTTCTGTTAGAGAAGCGACTGAACTCTGCGTCAGAGGGTGGTCCTTTCCTCTTCCTTCCTCTTACAGTCCTCACAACAGGTCCTCCAGGTGGAATTTAATTTTTTCCAAACACGGCCACTGGGCCCACAGTGAGCTGCAGGTGCACTGTGACTGTGGCTACGGTCTATCTCAGAGCCCCCTCCTCCCACCCCTGTCTCCTGCACACCTAAAGGGAGACTGCCGGTGTCTGGAAAAGAGATGGCAGAAATGAACAAATGTGACCTCTTCTGTCTTTACAAAAAGTAGTGATGAAGAAGAAGGTGACAAGCAGCGAACCAGGTTGGTGACACAGACGATCTGGGTGGCGGTTCCAATGACATCATTGTCTGGGGCTCTGCGCCTGGTTTGGTCAGTTCTCCAGGCCTTGGTTTCCTTATGTGGACCAGGCGGGCGACCTTTTGCATCCCTCCCAGGAAGACCTTCCAACACTCTCAGAATCAGGAAAAGCAAGCGGACATTTAACTGAATGACTGCTACTCTAATCGGGACTTCATAGCCCTTCTAACAGGTGCGTGAGCTGCGTATTACAGTCCCCTTTTCAGGAGAAGACAGACCTGCAGGGATGCTAGGTAACTTGTCTCCTGTCACTCTGGGATTTAAACAGTGCCACCCATCACTGAGGGACACGTCCGCCCACCATCAGCCCCTGACCCAGATAAAGTCCTTGTGTTGTTTTCAAAGGCTTCATCTGCTTAGGCTTCAGCCTGCCTAGATGATTCCGAAGGTCCATGCCTGCTCTTAATTGCATGAGTCTCTGGCAGAAACAAAATGCAAATTGCATTAAAGGCCTAATCGAATTTTCTGCTTCTATTGGCTTATAATAATCCCCAAGCCACGGAACATGGTGTGCCTTCTCGTCCAAGATGGCCTCGTTCCCTTGTCTGGGGATGTGTCGGGTCCTTATCTGAAGCCTGAGCATGTTGACTTTGAAATGTCATCCACCAGTTGTTTCTATATAAGCAAGTTGTGCGCCGGGCCCAGGCAGGCAGGGCCTGGTTTGCACACCGGCTCCCTTATGTACAGGCTGGGTGACCTTGGCAAAGACCTCAACAGCCCTGAGCCTCAGTGTCCTTATCTCCAAAACAGGCCAAGTGTGAAGCTATCTAGAGGAATAAATGAGATAATGTGTGTAAAATCCCCAGCCCAGCTTTTGGCTCAGTGCATAGAGCATCGGACTGCGGATTGAAGGGTCCCAGGTTCGATGCCAGTCAATGACACATGCCCGGGTTTTGGACTTGATCCCTAGTAGGGGATGTGCAGGAGACAGCTGATCAAGGATTCATTGATGTCTCTCTCTTCCTCTCCCTCTCCCTCGCTCTCTCTCTTCCTCTCTGAAATCAATAAAAACATCTATACTAATAAAAGCGACCACTGGGCCCACAGTGAGCTGCAGGTGAACCTTCCGGACAAAGCTGCAGTGGTGGGGTCCAAGGCAGAGGTGGTTGGGGCAATCAGGCAGGCAGGGGAGCAGTTAGGGGTGATCAGGCAGGCAGGCAGAGGCGGTTAGGGGCAATCAGTCAGGCAGGCAGAGGTGGTTAGGAGCGATCAGGCAGGCAGGCAGAGTGGGTAGGGGTGATCAGGCAGGCAGGCAGATGAGTGGTTAGGAGCCAGCGGTCCCAGATTGCGAGAGGGATGTCCAACTGCCTGCATCCGGACATCCCCCGAGGGGTCCCAAATTGGAAAGGGTTCAGGCCAGGCTGAGGGACTCCCCTGCCCCCTTGCACAAATTTCATGCACCGGGCCTCTAGTATTTTTAATAAAATAAAATAAAATAAAATCCCTGGCCCGGCCCATGGCAGGGAGTAAGTTAAAAGATCCAAAACCAAAGTCTAACTGAGCGAGACAGGATCAATAAGCAATATAAACAAATGCCAGCAGTTCTTTCTTCTCAATTCAGCCCTGTATAGATGACATGGGGACCAACCAGCTTGTCCTGGGACTGTGACAAGCCAGAGCGAATGGCCATGCCCCTGCAAAGGGACAGTGACTGCTCAGCTCAGCCAATGCTGCTGGGATGGAGCGAGGGTGGGGTTTGCTAGACCTTTCCATTCTTGTGTGGAAAGCCAGAAATATTGATTTTTATGTGCCATCTCCCATTTTTTAACTATTCATATAAATTTAAAAATGGTAAAAGCAGTGGGCAGGCCAAACCCAATACAAATGCATGCTAGTTGCAGCCCATTTCTGTTTAACAAGCTATAAAAGGAAGCTATTGCTGAATAATATACAGGAGAGGTGAACCTAGGTTAACAGTTGCGAGTATTCGAAGCACAGAGTTTATTCTTGTATTTTATTTATTAATAGTTGTATTATTTTCCATACGAACAACTACAAAACTACTTCTGCCCCACCTGCATTTCCTCTTTGTGCTTCCACATCGCCTACAGTGACAATACCAAATGCTGTCTGTTCCAGGCTCCTGGAGTTTACGAAGATGCAAATTTGTTGATGAATGCAGACAGGAACATTTGTCTAATGTGGCTTGATGTCCAGGTCAAGAAGTAATATCGCTTTAATTTTTTTAAAACATATTTTTATTGATTTCAGAGAGGAAGGGAAAGGGGGAGAGAGAGATAGAAGAAACATCAATGATGAGAGAATCACTGATTGGCTGCCTCTTTCATACCCCCTACTGGGTACCGAGCCCGCAACCTGGGCATGTGCCCTGGACTGAAATCGAACCTGGGACCCTTCAGTCTGCAGGCCAACGCTCTATCTACTGAGCCAAACCATCTAGGGCAGTGGTTCTCAACCTTCCTAATGCTGCGACCCTTTAATACAGTTCCTCATGTTGTGGTGAACCCCAATTTCATTGTTACAAATTGAACATAATTAAAGCATAGTGATTAATCACAAAAACAATATGTAATTATATATGTGTTTTCGGATGGTCTTAGGCGACCCCTGTGAAAGGGTCGTTCGACCCCCAAAGGGGTCGCGACCCACAGGTTGAGAACCGCTGATCTAGAGCATATTGCTTTAATATTAATCAGAGCTACATCATTGCTAGAGTTCTGGTAGGAATAGAGGCATACCCCATATACCTCATTTTATTGTGTCTCACGAAGGTTGCATTTTTTTGTTTGTTTTTTTAAACAAACAAAGGCAAGATCCTCCACCAACAAGAAGATCATGACTCCCTGTATTTAACACTCACTTTACTGGGGTGGTCTGCAGCAGAACCCGCACTATCCCAAGGCACGCCTGTCCTGGTCTTGTTTCAAACTGATGGAAACACCCTATCAGAATTAGGGTTCTCTGAGCGAATGTCAGACCTTGAAGTCAGTGCTGTGATCAGACCCTCCTGGGGGGAACCTGTGTCCAAATGGTGAGGCCCATCGGGAAGGAAGAAAGGAAGTGAGGTTAAATAAAAATGGTCAACATCTATCCCAAAAGGGAAGTTTCATGCTTAGAAAGCATTTGAATTTCAAAGTTCAGCAGTGACATAGATTCGAAATACCCAAAGGCTCAGAAAATTCCTCTCATCCGAACAGAATACAAAACCCACAAAAGTCTCTTCAAATTCAGATACTTATTGAACTATCAAGACTGGCATAGATTTTTTAAAAAAATAGCATAACATGCAGAAAAGTGAACAAATGATAAATGAAGAATGTTGTAAACTGTCACAAAATGAACACCCATATAATTATCACACAGGTTAAAAAATAAATTATTACCAGTACCCCAAAGTCTTCCTTATGCCCTGCCCTGGTCTCTACCCCCAGATTAATTTTTGCCTATTTTTGTATTTATATAATTGGAGTCCTACAGTATGTTCTCTTTTGTATTTGTCTTTTTTATTTTTTATGTTTTATTGATTTCAGAGGGGAAGGGCGAGGGAGGGATAGAAACATCAATGATGAGAGAGAATCATTGATCGGCTGCCTCCTGCATGCCCCCCGCCCCACCCCCGGGGACAGAGCCCGCAACCCAGGCATGTGCCCTTGACTGGAATCGAACCTGGGACCCTTCAGTTCGCAGTCCGATGCTCTATCCACCGAGCCAAACCCGCTAGAGCTGTGTCTGCTCAACACTTTCTGTGAGTATATTCATGTTTATTGCTCCATAGTACTGCACTAGATAAATATACCACTAGTTATTTAACTTTTAAATAATATTTTAAAAGCTATTTTTACTTATTTCAGAGAGAAAGGGAGAAGGAGAGGGAGACAGAAACATCAATAATGAGAGAGAACCATTGATGGGCTGCCTCCTGCACGCCCACTACTGAGGACCGAGGCCACAACCCAGGCATGTGCCCTGACCAGGAACTGAACCCTAACCTCCTCATTCACATGTCGACATCCGACCACTGAGCCACACCAGCCTGGGCAAGACTGGCCCTTTCTAACTCACGTTAAATACTTAGAAGCATAACCTCACAGAATGTTAACGCCCCACGAGGAGTGCCTCATTTTTACATCATTTCACATCAGGGGAGATACAGCTCTAGGAAGGGGAGTGGTTGGGTCCCTACCCGCAGCAGATCCGGCTGATTCCAGGGCCTGAGACGCACGACCCCACCCCGCGCTCCCTCAGTTCATCCTGCAGCTGCTTGTCCCCATCTTATCCATCTTATGCTCAGAGTCCCCTCTCAGGGAGCGTTCTAGGCTCGGCTCTCAGGAGACCCACTGAAATTAAACAGGGTGGGAAATAAATAACCCCCATTAAGAATGAACAGCACTGCCATGAACGCAGACAGCAACTCTGTACCTTATTTATGGCCACACCGGCCTTGACACAGAAAACTCAAGGTGTCAATAAATAGATTGCAAAGTTGTGTTTACCAGACAAGAATGTCTCCGCAGGACCAGCTGGGAGTGCACCTATGTCTGCAGCAACGGCTGGGGCTCCACGTAGCCTCCATGACCCCACAAACACTCAGCCTTTACTAGTCTCAGAATGTCTGGGTCAGGAGGTCAGCAGGTCATCCTGTCCTACTGTCCCCCATGCTCACTCCCTCCCCCCAGGTCCTCCTGTCCTACTGTCCCCCATGCTCACTCCCTCCCCCAGGTCCTCCTGTCCTACTGTCCCCCATGCTCACTCCCTCCCCCAGGACATCCTGTCCTACTGTCCCCCATGCTCACTTCCTCCCCCAGGTCATCCTGTCCTACTGTCCCCCATGCTCACTCCCTCCCCCAGGACATCCTGTCCTACTGTCCCCCATGCTCACTCCCTCCCCTGTACTGCCTCGTGTTTGCACACGCCTCATGGCATGCATTTCACTCCTCCCAGGGCAGCTCAGGCCAGCACGGGACAGAATGATCCTCATTATGATAAGCTGGACTTCGGGCTCCCTGCCACACCCCTCCATGGATTCAGGGCCATCAGAGTCATCCTGACCTCTGGCAGGTGACAGCCCTTTGACTGTTTGCTGAAGCTGACACACACACCCGGAGCCTCCGCTTCTCCAAGGTAAACAGCCTCAATTCTTCCCACTGTGTCTAGTGGAGCCAGGCTTGAATCGGCACAATCATTCACCTGGATTCGCCTAAGTGTGCGGCCGTACCTAGACCATTCTGACAGTACAGCATCAGGAAACAAATGCCGTGGCCTCGCTGTGGACTGCTACCTGTAAAGAAATCTGTCACCTCTACCATTCTAGCTAGAACATGTCTGTTAATGTACCCAATCACCCACCCCCGACTTACAGCAGCTTCTGATTTGGTCCCAAGGTAGGACTTCTTAAGCTTCACGGTTACAGGTATAGTGCCTACCCCAGTCGGTGCGTGTGGTTGCAGAGTATTTCCTCAATCCTCCCTGTAACCTACCTGCCAGGCTAATAAAATCACTCAGCGTCAAGGATCACAGTCACCCCACCAGCCAGCGTGGGAAAGACAGCGAGATGCTGGGAAGAGTCTTCAGGTGGACATCAACACACCACAAAGCACAGCCAGTCATGAACGCTCCTAACGCAGATCAGCTTCTATCCTCTCCTCCAAGAAAACGTACCGTTCGCCTTTGGGGCCACCCCTCCCTCAGGGGAACTCCTCTCTACCCCATGACCAGAAACAGGCACAGGGCTCAGGGCTGCCATCCCCAGCCTCCCCAGTCACTGACTGGTCTCTGGACAAGCAACTAGAGGCAATCCAATCAGGGGCAAGCCTGGAGGGTTAGGGGAGGGGGAACTCCTCTTTCTATAGGGTCTGCAGAGGATAAGTCATAAATAAAGCTTTCTTCACGTAGGAAAAACTACCCTGAAAGAAACCACAGAAGAGAAAAGCAGAGCAAAGGGATGAAGAGAGACTGAGCTACACAGATATCACTTGAGCCCCTGGATTCAACCCTACCTGAAGCCTGCTCTAGCTCCAAACTTACAAGTTTTGTTAGCCCCCAAATTCCCTGTTTGCCCAAACCTTTTAGGGTTGAGTTTCTATCAATGAGTGCAAATAAAAATTCTGCAATTTCCCTCACAGCACCCAGAAATGTCATGTGACACCCTGTCAAACCCCTTGCCAAAGTCTGCTACCTCCCTGAGGCCCCAACTATAACATGGTTTTAGAGTTAAAAACTCCAGCTCTCGAGTCCAATAATCCAGGCCCCATCTTGACTGGCTTTGGGGCCTTGGGCAGATCCCTGAAGTTTACCTGCCCCGCCTCCTCATCCCTACCTATTACACAGGATTCTTGTGAAAAAATCCTAACGCGTCAAGTCCTAACAACAATGTCTGGCAGGTAGAAATGCTCAGAAAACTAATAGCTTATATTGTTGCCATCATCCTCATTATCATTACAGTATTACTAGAGGCCTGGTGCACGAATTCGTGCATGGGTGGGATCCAGCCAGCCAGCCCCAATTGGGACCGATCGGGCCGGGCTGGCAGGGAGGAGGGGCAGAGGGTGGTTGGCCTCATCCCCTGGTTGAACTCCCGGTCGAGGGGACAACTTGCATATTAGCCTTTTATTATATAGAATTATTAGCAGTCTAGTTATACTATGAAAGTCAATGTTTTAATGTATTAAACCGAGTCAGGCGCCAGCCCTTCATAGCCTTGTTTATCAGGGCTCCTCCATCACCCCTAGAAAAACGCTTCCTTATATCTCTCCTAGGCTGATCACCAGCTCACCTTCCTCCCTCCGATCCCTTTAAGGAAAATTATCCATCCACACCGCCCTGGCGTAATTCCTTCTCTCCAGCCCCTTAGATGAAAGCTCCACCACCTGCAGGGATGCAGGGGCAGGGAGGGGCAGGGAGGGGCAGGCGAGGGGCAGGGGTGTGACTTGGGGGGCCCCCCCCTGCCATGCCCGCACTCAGTCCCGCCTCCTTTATATTCAGTCTGGCTCACTCGGGGCACATCTTGGAAAGTGAAGTGCAACTCCTAATTAAAAGGTAGCCTTGAGCTGTCAATAAAATTATGCATAAAGAACATGTTTAAAAACACAGTACTTGACTTCCTCGAGTCAGATTTCCCTTTGAGTTAATTTTTCCCTTTTAACTCAAGTGTGGGGGTAAATAGAAAAAAGCTGTGCTCGCCAACACTGCCACGCCTTTCCTCCCCGAGCTTAGAAAACCACCTCTGATACACAACGCACAGCGTTTGAAACCGCTGGCTGGGAGAATGGCAAGTCTTGCCTTTGCTAATGACTTCTGCAAAGTGGCAGGGATTAGCGTTCCTTTCTGTTTGTTTGGGGAGGGTCCAGCGTCTGTTGCGTTCCTGTACTGGGCCATCAGATGACTGACCATCCCTCCCCCAAGCCCGGCCGACAGCTCCGACACCCGCCTCCCGCAGCCCCCTGGGCTGGGCTTGCCTCCTCACACCACGCACAGTCTGTGCAGCCATCATGTGTGTCCACCTGTCTGTCTCCCCCACTGAGCTGTGAAGGTCCAGATGTGTTATCACCGCACGTCCAGCACCTGGTCTAGCAAGATGTAAACCATAGCAGCAGCGACGGTAATAACAAATGTTGAACATGTGAATACGTGAATGAAGAGACAGAAGAAAGAATAAAACATCTGGCACCACGAACAGCTAAGTCATCCCTCCAGGGCCCAGCCTTGCCTGTCACCAACACAGCGATCCACTCGCAAAGCGGGTCTTTGACATTTGTGTCACCTCCTCCATGCCACTGCGCCCAGGTGCACCTGATCTTGCTGTTGTGTCTGTTTCTCCTCACATCCCTGACTCCCTCTATCGACCTAGACAAGCCCTCCCCTGTGACGGGGTATGCGTATTCGCTTCTACAAAATGACCAGCTGGGATCAGACGGCTTGGCGGCTCTCCCTGGGACGCTGGGACAGCCAGCGTTCTTCTCCCCCCGCCCAGCCCCTCACTCTGCGACAGCTTCCTTCTTACCTTCGAAGCTCCCGGCAAACAGGTAAAGCCAGGTGATGGCTGGGATGCAGAGAAGAGTCAACGAGGGCAGCCAGGAATTTCCGTCTCCCCCTGCAGATTCCCAGCATCCTCTCGGAAGTGGCAATCCCTAATCCCAGAGCCGTTTCTCTGCCCGGAGCGTGGAGTCCTCGCCTCCCTCATAATACTCCCTGTGAGGAAGAGCAGAGGGAAGGCTGTTAAATGGGATGCAGATTGCAGAGAGACATGCTGTATATCCCGGGAGAGGCTGACTCGGCTACGCTTCCTGCTAACCCGTATTCCCGAGGATG
>NW_005871151.1:1477099-1482253 GCF_000147115.1 Myotis lucifugus | reverse complement strand
CTCACCTCAGTATGTAACCAGAAACTCATGTGCACCTATAAGAGGAATTAAAAACCCAACAGACCATGAGATCCCATCTCCATCACCTCCTAACACAGATGTCACATGGGCTGTAGGTGGAGAGTGAGGTCCACAGGGAAACTGACAGTGCAGAGCCCACAGCTGCAGGCAGCTCCATATAAGGCTTCAGATTCCCAAGGAATGGTGTCCCTTAGGTACTCCCACACGGTCCTTCCCTCTGCCAGGACCCTCAAACCCCATGTGACAAGGGTCTGGGTGAACCGTCTCCCTTCCCCACCAGCCGTGGTCTTTCCAGAAGACAGGCAGCCCGTCGGATTCACCAGCATCTCTAATTCTTAGCGTCCTGTCCGTCACTTTCAGGTGCCTGGTAACTGTCTGCTGAACGAATAAATGGAATCCGATTCTCACCAAAGGTGACCCTCCCGAGCTTCAGGAGTTTGTGTTCAGCAAGTTGCCGGCAATAAACACCTCACGAAGCCCATCTCCACGCCAGAGGCCAGGCTGTCTTCTGCAACCTCTCTGACCCTTTTCTAAATGCTTGAAACAGATGAAAGGCCACAGGGCTGGAGGGTGAGCACAAAAAAGGAAAGCCAAGTCCCTTTAAACCAAGATGCTGACTGCAGAAAAGTGCCCCCAGGGGAGAAGGAGAAACAAACCCCACAAACAAACCTCGCTGGTCACTAAGAATGAGCATCTTCGCTAAGAAGGAGCGTCATCGGGAAATGCTGGTGATCTCAGGAGAGGGCGTGTTGGGGGCAGAAGGCTGTGAGGGAGACATCTGGACTCAAACCCAGCACCACACTATGACCTGGCCCCCGGGTAAGCTTTGTTTCATTCATTCATATACAGCGAAGGGACACCCTCAGTCTGAGCGGGTGGTTATGAGGCTGAAATAAGAAATCCCTTGAGCGACTGGCAAAGCCCCATCAGGCACTTGGCAGGGTAACCCCATCTTCCTAAGGACCCAAGAGCAGTCTTCCTTGTGCTTTTCTCTCTCTCCCCCACCCGCCATGCTCCCCACACAGGGTTTGGTAGAAAACAGATCGCAGCAAGTAGGTACTGACTGACCAGCCAAGTTGCTGGTTTAACCTGAAAAACCTATCTACGCAATTCTCCTTCAGGAGTTACCACCCATTAAAATCACATGGTTTGTGTGGGGTTTTTTTTAAACAGTTCACTTATAAGAATAAAGACAACGAGCAGTAGTAGCACTTATTATGTATAAAGCATTTTTCTATTTTTTTTGTTTAATTCTCAAAATAACTTATTTTTATCCCCATTTTATGGATAGGAAAACTAAGGCCAAAAAGATTAATTAATGGGCCAAAGGTTATACACACCTAAGGCAGGGATGGGGGGCAGAGGGGGCAGCTCTGTTCTCCCTAAGAAATTGACTCCTTCCAGGGGCATCTTGCTTTTGATCTAACCTCAATCCTTTATATGCATCTTATGAGTATTTCCTTCCCCAGAGTCAGATATATCACCGATGTCTGCTCCTGTTCCAAGGGCTAGTCAAGTAGAATAGCTAGAAATACAATCAGAAAGCCATAGATGAATTTACACCTCAGGGGAAAGTAGGGATATACTTAAAACGGAACTCAAGTGGCACTGATATTTAAATAATATTTTTAAAGACTCCTTAAAACACTTATTTTCCTCCCTTTCCTCTCTCCATCTGCACACGTTCGTTTCAACTCGCACAATTTATGTAAAGTTTTAAAACAGAGTCAAGGTTGGCTTGCATTTTATGATAACACTGGCACCTGAAATTAAACTCAGCAGGTGAAAAAATAGTCCTTCATGGATTTGACTTTTAAATGACACCTCTGTGCTCTAAAGACACATTTTAAAGAAAAACCTCCATATTTATCAGAAGTTTCTCCAGGAAGTCAATACAGGCATCAACACAAGAAGAAGAGAGGAAAGAAACTGCATCCCACATGTGTGTAAATGGCCTAGGAACACCCGTCTCTAACCTGCCTTACCCGGTGGAAGGGAGACTGCCCACCTGGCAGTTAACCCAGGGGTTTCAAAGTCATCGCTAACCAAGCCCCCCTCAAATCCAACATACAACTTCTTGACCAAGCTGGTCGATTTCTCCTCCTAAACATCTACTCCACCTGTCTCCTCCCATGTCTGAACCAACAAATGTCACATTTATAGAGAACACTGCATGAGCCAGAAAAATGATCATGACCTCTCGTAAGCCACAAAAGGATTCAAAGCTGAACACAAACTATGACTGCAAGTATCCTTCAGCCCCAGTGTGAAAAACTGTACATCCCTATATAATAAAAGACCTAATATGCAAATCGCCCGAATGGCAGAATGACAGGTCGCTATGATGCACACTGACCCACCAGGGGGCAGACACTCGATGCAGTAGCTGCCCCCTGCTGGTCAGTGCACTCACGCCACTCAGCCAGAAGCCCTGAGCTGGGCTCACAGTTGGCAAGCGCAGCAGCAGTGGCGGGAGCCTCTCCTGCCTCCGCAGCAGCGCTAAGGATGTCCGACTGCCAACTTAGGCCCACTCCCCGCGGCCAGCAGGCCTAAGCCATCAATTGGACATCCCCCAAGGGGTCCCAGACTGCGAGAGGATGCAGGCCAGGCTGAGGGGCCCCTCAGTGCACGAATTTCATGCAGCGGGCCTCTAGTACATGTATAAGTATCTCCATAACCACAGATATGGAAAAGGTATAAGAACTGAGAGTTCTCTCTCTGGACAGAATATGAGTCATTTCAATCCTGTGATTAAATTTTTTCCTAAATTTTATACAAGGAGTGTGCATTGCTTATATAATTTAAGAACATGTAAAAGCTTGAAATCATCACGCCTTCCTGTTATACTGTGTGTGATTCGAAATTCCCCAGCGCAGACGTGTAGTACACATGTGTTAGTTTTACTCGCCTTGCTAGGTGCGGTGAGTTAGCATCAGCGGGACCCTAATTGGGAATACATACCCTGCAGGCACGGCTGGTTACCACTTGAAAGACTCCAGTCAGAAGCCTACACTCCAAACACTGAGCTCCCCGACCGACACCCGAGGCTGCCTTTTAATTAGCATCACGGATGTTCGGAAGGATTTTTCAAGAGTGTTCAAGATGTGTGGGTTGTCTAGAAACATTGCACATGAAAAAGGACTAAAAATCTACGTAACCTTCTAAAAAAAAAAAAAGTTTAAGAAATCCTTCAGAATCACTTAGGATCCCAAACAGATCCTATGGGCACTGAACAGATCCGGGCCATGGATTTTAACTAGATCAGCTGACTCCTGTCAGTCACCCAGTCTCCCTTGACCCGCTCTTGCAAGGTGCTCTCCCGGTTCCTGAAAGTGCAGAGCACTGGATTGAGCTCATAAATCAGGTCCTATAGCAGATGGACCCTCATGCTCGCTTTGCTGTCATCGTTACAGGCGCCATGGCTAGTATAGGTGGCCAGCTTGTGCCTTTACCCAAGCCGTCCACTCACACACACGCCTACAACGCCCTTTCTCCTCCGCTGGGACTAGGGAGGAATTTCCAGTCTCACGGCTTCAAGTCCAGATGCGAAGCCTCCTTCCCCTCCTGTCTAAACTCCCACGGTCACACATTCCTGACACTTAGCTGTGGTCTCACGGTGTTCTGAGCATTAATCTCTCTTCCTGAGACTAAAACCCCTGAAGGGCAGAGGACCAGGATTTTAAATTCTCCATGAGCCCAGCATCTAAGACAAAGGTTTATGCTCAACCATCTCTGTCCAGTGTGTGGTCCGGGACCCAGTGGCATAGGCAGCAGAAAAGCAAACTCCTAGGCCCTGCCCCGGCCCCACTCCATCACACTCTGCATCTGAACAAACTCCCAGGTGCTTCAGTGCACATGACCGTGTGAGAGGGCTGTCCAGTCATGCGCTGCGTAAGGGCATTTCCGTCAACCAGGGAACACACGCCCATGGCATTCCACATAGCCTACGTGTGTAACAGGCTATTCCATGGCCGTTGCGTTGATCGCCTAAGAACGCATTTCTCACTGTCCCCGTCACTAAGCAGCACATGATTGTACTAAAGCACCCAGTGAACAGCTGGTTGACACACTAGTGAGGCCTCTGCCCCTTGAGCTTGGACATCCCAGTGGGCCTCCCACCCGCCTCCCACCCGCCTCCCCGCCCTCCTCACTCCCCCTGCAGGCACTGGCCAGTGCCCCCGGAAAGCCATTCACCTCCAGGACTTCGGGGATGGCTTGTTTACTATAACAGTTCTCTTAACAGATGGAAGCAGAGTTTCTAGAAGGAAAAGTGCCTTTTTCTAATTAGACCAAAGCACCTTCTGGACTAGAGGTGGCTCTGATGACGCCCCCTTCCCATCGAAACAACTCCTCCCAGGTTTGAAGAATGACTGAACCGCACCAACACTACCACCCACGAGGCATCATTCTGTCCCTCTTGTAAAAAGGAAAACTGAGACCAAGAGAGGCTAACAACATTGATTTAGTTGTTGGAAACGCTGGGACTCAAATGCTAATGTTTCCTAAACACACACACACACACACACACACACACACACACACACACGCCCAGCCTGTATTTGCCCAATCACAGCCCGATAACTCAAGGGCAGGCACCCTGCCTGCTGTGGCCATCACAGGTGTGTGTGTGGCTAGCACAGGATCTGGTACATAAGAGATGACCACTAAGTGTGTATTGAGTGGCTCTATGACTATCTCAGTCTCAACCAGCAGGCTCCTTGGATATTCATTACTGTACACACTACCTTGTCACACCAACTCCAGCCCACTCCTTCCTCCCCAGCCCAACTGTGGAACTTCCCCTGTGTGATCAGCAAATCCCCCTTGATCCTCAACTTCCTCGCACTTCATCCTACCTCCTGCGCTTGTGTGGAAGGCTAGCTGCTGCCAGGATCCTGCTTTTCCTTCCTCCCACTCCTCACGGCCTGCCCCTGAGGCCCAGGATGCGGCCTCTGTGCCCGGCTTCCAGCCGTCTCTAGGGAACCTGGCTGCCCCTCGCATAGGAAGACCCTTGTGCTCCCGTGGCTCCCTTCCTCTCTCTGTCCTTGCCAATGTTGTTTGGCAACTCCTCTCATTCCCTGAAGACTTGAGCTCCCACCACACACCCCTCTGTCTCTGCACCTAAATTCCATG
>NW_005871151.1:1459304-1476898 GCF_000147115.1 Myotis lucifugus | reverse complement strand
GCCTCTCTCTCTGGGCCTGGAACATCCGTCCTGAGGCCAAGCCCAGTCACATCCCTCCTACCTCTTTTCTCTGCACCTCAGGCCCACAGCACCTGCCTCCTGCAAGTGACCCTTTGGGTGGATGGCACCTGGCTTTGCAGGCACCGTTTACAAATTCATCACATGCCTGGCAGCAGTCCCTCAGTAGTTGAGCATTGACCTATGAACCAGGAGGGTCATAGTTCGATTCCCAGACAGGGCACATGCCCAGATTGCTGGCTTGATCCCCAATAGGGGGTGTGCAGGAGGCAGCTGATCAATGATTCTCTCTCTCTCTCTCTCCCTCCCTCCACCTCTCTGAAATCAATAAAGATATATTTTAATTTTTTTAAAAAAATCATCACATGAACTACAAGAGTAAAAGCCACATGCAACATGCTTTGGAACAAACATTGCAAACATGGAGTTCACTGTATTTTAAGGACTCTAAGGGTCCATTCCTGCCACCTTAGTTTGTCTTCATCCCACTGCGACATCAGATCCTCTGGCTGCAGGGAAACTTGTCCTTCTGTCCTTGGAACCACTGGGATGTCCAAGCTCAAGGGGCAGAGGCCTCACTAGGGTCTCCAGTCTAGCCTTCAACCACCCATGTCACACAACTGCAATTAGGACACGCTACCTGCAGCCTGAGGTTTGGCCCACCTTGTTTCTGTTATGCTAAAACCAAACTCCCAGGCACGGCTGCATTGCATATGGGCCTCTCAGCATTTACAGAGGACTGGGCGCCAGGATCTGGGCTCTGCACATCAGTGGGAGCATCTACGCAAGTCATCTTTTTTTGTGAAAGCTCATGGCAATATCAAGCACTAGGGGCTGTTGTGAGAGTTGAGAGAGATCCAATGAAATCCAATATCTGATGGCACAGCAACATAAGATGCTGTACTAGCCATAATAACATTAAAATAAATCAGCTGAATTTTAGCTGCTTGACCAAATTCTATGGGTAGCACAGACACGACTGCCCCACAAGGTGGATAGAAGGGCACCTTAATCCATTTGGGCTTCTATAACAAAAACAGCATAGACTGGGTGGTTTACACAACAAATATTTATGTTTCACAATTCTGGAGTGTGGGGAACCCAAGATCAAGATACTGGCATACTTTGATAGCACTTCTGTCAAGGCAGCGGTTCTCAACCCTTTCACAGGGGTCGCCTAAGACCATCGGAAAACACATACATAATTACATATTGTTTTTGGGATTAATCACTATGCTTTAATTATGTTCAATTTATAACAATAAAAATACATCCTGCATATCAGATATTTACCTTACGATTCATAACAGTAGCAAAATTACAGTTATGAAGTAGCAACGAAAATAATTTTATGGTTGGGGGTCACCACAACATGAGGAACTGTATTAAAGGGTCGTGGCATTAGGAAGGTTGAGAACCACTGGTCTAGGAGAAAGCTGCCCCTCCAATTCTCACCCTGATGTCAGGCACGTTAGTTCCCCCCTGGATGCCCCAGGTCTCTTTGTTTAGAATGTTGGGACTTCTATCAGGAGTGCTGGAGAGTTTATCTGGGAACCCCGAGGTCAGGTGTGCATTTTGTGCAGGTGACTCTGGCAGCACTGTGGAAGCTGGGGTGCAAAGGGGTGGAGGCAAGGGGACCAATCAGAAGAGAAGACAGGGGCTGACATAGCAGGGCAGTGAGAATGGGAGGGCAGGGTTTAGAAGACATTTAGAATCCCAATTCTGTTACCCGTGGTGGCAAGCCGATGGGCGCTGTTCGGCAATGAAATACCAATGGGTGAGGGGAGACCTAACTTCTGAAAGAATCCAGAACAAAACCTCATGCCACAATTACTGGAGGAAAAAAAGTGTCCAGGCCTGCAGGTACTTCAGACAGACTGCTTGAGATTGTGGTCCCCCAGGGTCCCAGCAGAAGTGAGCCCCAGGGGCCTGGCACTGACCTACAGCTGCCCATCTTGGAACCCAAGGTTTCCAGGACACTGGGGGAAAGCCCTGAGGAAAAAGAAAAAAAAAGATACCGGCACATTCCATGGCTGGCAAGGACTCTGCTTCCTGGTTCAATCTTTTTGCTGTGTCCTCACATGGCAAAAAAGGTGAGGGAACTCTTTTAGGCCTCTTTTCTGTAAGGGCACTAATCCCACTCATGAGGGCCCCATCCTTATGACATAATCACCTGCCAAAGGCCCCACTCCCAATACCATCTCATTGGGGGGTAGGATTCAATATATGGATTTTTAGGGGGACACAAACATTCAATCCATAACAAAGTGGGAAAAAGAACTAACATGTGGGCTTACCCTGGTCCTGACACAAAGCGGTATATATTTGTAAAGACAGAACTATTAAAAAGGAAAGAACATGCTAACATCGACCAGGGAAAACATAAACTGTGCTTTATCGTTTATTATTATAGTAAATGGTGCATTTTCAATAAGTTATTACTCTTTATGAAAGCACCATTTCATTCTTTAAAAAGGGACTGCCCCTGGAAACAAATTATATTTCAAAAGTTAATACAACCAGGAGATAATTCTCTCATGAAGATCCAATGTGCTTCCTTGAACAAGACAAAGCCTACTCTTGCAGAACTCACCTTGTTTTCCATTGCCACCTTTAAACAAGTTAAGAAAAAATAAGCAAAATTAATTTTAACAATATATTCTGTTTAACCTAGCATAGCTAAAATATTGGCACTGTAACATTTAATCCATATAAATTATTAATGAGATATTTTATGGTCTTTTTCTCATACTGTCTTTGAAATCCTGACTGCACCTTATATTAACAACCAATCTCAGTGTGTGTTTTTTAATTATAAGAGAAAGTTTATTTATTTACAGAGGTAGTTAGTAGAAGTGAGTGGGCTGGGCTGTGTACGAGTTACAAAGGCAGGGAAAGGGCCTTTGGAACTTAGGAGAGGGAAAGGCGAAGGTCAAATGCCTGGGGAAAAGGGGGAAGGGAAAGGCACGGACATGCTCCTGAGAAGGAGAGCGCCTTTATTTTTTCAAATTATAAGAGAAAGTTTATTTAGAAAGCTAGAGACAGTACATGTGAGCAGTAAAGGAAATGGGCTCAGGAAACACGTTAGAGGCAAAAGAAGGGCCCTTGGAGCTTAGGAAAGTACACTCGGAAAGAAGATTAGAGTGGGGTGCTGGGCGGGGCGGGGGGAATATAGGGAGAGAGCCCCGTCCATCTCAATGTGAACTTGATGGCTTTCAAGTGCTCAAGGGCCACAGCGATGAACAGTACCCGTTCCAGTATCTTCTGAGCCTCACAGCATCCGCTTAAGGAGGTCAGTTTGGCCTTGGGCAGGAGCATGGAATTGGAGCAGAGAACCTGGGTGGCTGGATGAACAGCACCTGAGCTGGTGGGGCCCAGAGACCTGGAGGTAGGTGGATGCGAGAGCACTCAGGAAGGCAGACCACATTCATCGGGCAACAGGGTACTAGGTACCACACTGGCACTCCCAGGAGATCTTCATTCCCTCGGGCTCTACAACCAGTCTGTGCGACTCCACTTGACAGACAGGGGCACCGAGGCTCCAAGGGCCAAGTGACTCGGGTCACACAGCTGGGAAGCAGGACCCCGGGGTCAACCCCAGACTTCTGACCTCAAATCCAACATGCTCTTCTCAATGTGGCATCACAGACCTCCGACACCTGCCTCCCGAAGACCTCATCCCTCCCCGTTCCAACGCTGGACCACCCCCTAAAAAAGGGACGCCACACCCACACCTCCCTGACTTCCCACCTGCTTCCTCCACTTCCTACTGGGCTCGCCCCTACTTATCTACGCGGTGAGCCTTTAAGAGTGGTCCTCAGGTGGGGGGAATGTTGCCTCCCGCCCCAGGGACATGTGACGATGCCTAGCAAATTTTGATGATCAAGATTGGGGAGAATGGGGTGCTATGAACATCAGTAGGTAAAGGTCAGGGATGCTGATAAACATCTTCCAAGGACAGCCCAGGACAGCTCCCCACCACAAATAATTACCCAGCTCAGAATGCTAATAGGGCTCAGGCTGCGAAACCAGGTTAAGGCACCACTGGCCCTCGTGAAAGGCACCAGCATGTTTCCACGGGGACACATGCCCAAAAGAACTGCAGCTTCACTGGGAGGCCTCTCCTCCAAAGCCGCCGCCCTTGGCCTGGAGAAGTGGAAGGCACGGACCTACATCCCAGGTACTTCCCTTAATTCCCATCCCTTATATTCCACCATACAACCCAGGTCCTGCTTTTTAAAAAAATATATTTGTTTATTGATTTGAGAGAGGAAAGAAGGAGAGAGATAAAAACATCAATGATGAGAAAATCATTGATCGGCTGCCTCCTGCATGCCCCACACTAGGTACTGAGCCCACAACCCCACATGTGCCCTGACCGGGAATCGAACTGTCACCTCCTGGGTTCACAGGTCGATGCTCAACCACTGAGCCAAGCCAGCCGGGCCCAGGTCCTGCTTTTGCAGGGTAGGAGCGCCAGTTTAACAGAGATGTCAACAGGCGGGCAGTGTGAATGTCACTTGCAGCGCGGAGCTCTCTTTGGGGGGTAACACAGGTGCAGAAGCAAAAAGGGAGAAGAGATCGCCGAGCAATCAAAAATTCCCACTTACAGCATTAACCTCTGACTACGCCTCGCCACACAGATCTTTAATGCAAATGGGTCTTTCCTGAGGATGTGCCCTTTTCCCGGGTCAGACGACGGCTCCGGAAGGCTGATTGTCACAGTTTCCTGCCGAATGTTAAATCAGCTTCTAATCACAGCCACGCGGCTGCCCGGGCAGCCGCCCGTGGGGAGTGTTTTGGTCCCCGTTCTTTGGATTTTCATTCTGGAAAAGGATGACTTAAGCAGGCGTGCCGCACATTTCCATTCTGCTTAAGCAAACACTCAGAAAGCACTTAACCAGGGCGGCTGCCGCAACATGCACTCCTGTCCTCCCCACACTCCCGTCCTCCCCACGTGTCGAACTCGCTGAGTCTGTTCTTCCTCCACATTCCAAGGCCTGTGGAGATTTTATGTCAATACCTCTTGGTAGCACACGGTAAAGAGAAGGCAGCTACGTCTTTCCCTTTTCTCCCCTCCTTGCCGTTCATCCCTTCCCACAGGGCCCGTGCTCCCCAGGCGCATACGCTATTCCAGGCACGGAGGTTGGGGCGGGGGACACAGCGATAGGTGCCACCTGCCCTGGCAGAGCCTTGTGAGAATGCAGGCACGGACAGACAGACCCGGTGCCACGACCATGCATACAAGGTGGGACTGGGGAAGAGATGGTTCTCAGGAGAAAACATCTGAGCTAAGCCGACGAAGGTGGCACAAAGTCCAGAGCTGGGAAGGCAAGCGAGGTCCTCCCTGGCGGAGGGAACCACTAGGAAAAATGCAAGGGCAGGCCTGGCCCCAGGGAGCAGCCACAGGCCACTCCTTCCAGAGTCAGAGTAGGAGATTGACCGATAAAGGGGCACAAGACTAGGATGACCTTGAATGCCAAGTGAAGGAGAACTTGAACTTCATTCCACAGCCCCTGGGCAACTCCTGAAGATTTCTGAGCAGGAATTACAGCACTGTGCTTAAGAACACTAACAACTCTGCAAGGGGGTGAAGCTGGAGGGAGAGCGCAGCCCAGAGCCAACCCGAATGATTCTGGTGGCAGACATGCTGGGAGCCATCCCCGACGCAATATTGGTCCTTGTTTTGGGGAGTATATTTCTTGTTGCCACAATGCTGTTTTTGGTCCATAGGTGGGTGCAATGGGCTGAATGTTTGAGTGTCCCCCAGTTCATATGTTGAAATCCTAATCCCCAAGATGATGGTGTTAGGAGGTGGGGTTTTTGAGATGTAGGGTGGGGCATGAGGGTGGAGCCCCCAGGAATGGGATTAGTGCCCTTATGAAAGGGACTCTTTCTGCCGTGTGGGGACAAAGGAGAAGCTGGCACTTCACAAGCCAGAACAGGGTCCTCACCAGAACCCAGCCCTGGTCTCAGACCTGCAGGCTCAGAGCTGTGGGGAATAAATCTGTTGTTGATAAGCTCAGTTGGCTGGAGTGTTGTCCCGTATACCAAAAAAGTTGTGGGTTCAATCCCCGGTTGAGGTGCATACGGGAGGCAACCAATTGATGTTTCTTTCTCACATCGATGTTCCTCCTTCTCTCCATCTTTTCCTCTCTCAAATCAATGAATATATCCTCGGATGAGGACTTAAAAAAAAATTAAACACAATGGAAAGGTGCCCGGCATGTTATCTGGCACAGAGCAGCTATACAATGAATATTAATTAATTAATCAAGTATGCAATGACAGTCTGAGAATTAAAACACCGAAATCCTGGTAGGGGGTAAGAAGGTAGTCGGCCCTTTACTTCACCCGTCTAATACCGACTGCACTTCCTGACACAGAATGCCTAGTGAGATGTTGCACTGGCTTCCTGGGGCTGCTGCCACAAAGGCCACACACAGGGCGGCTTCAACAAAACTCGGGTTGTCCCATAGTCTGGAGGCTAGAACTCTGAGATCAGGGTGTGAGCAAGGCTCGCTCCATCCACAGGCGCCAGGGGAGGACCTGCTCCAGGCCCGTCTCTGAGCTTCGGATGGTCCCTCAGCGGTGGTGGTACAACTCCAGTCCCCACTGGGCACTCTCCTTATGTTCGCATGGGAGTCCAGATCTCCCCTTCTATAAGGGCACCAGTCATACTGAGTTACGGCCCAACCTAATCCAGGATGATCTCATGTTAGCTAATTGCATCTGCTATTTCCTTCTATGGATTTCCAAATATGAACATGTTCTAAGGTGCTGGGGGCTAGAACTTCAGCTTATGGCCCTAGCTCATTTGGCTCAGTGGATAGAGCATCGGCCTGCAGACCGAAGGGTTCAGGGTTTGATTCCCATCAAGGGCATGTACCTCGGTTGCAGGCTCCTCCCCGGCCTGGGCCCTAGTCGGGACTTGTGCAGGAGGCAACCAATCGATGTGTTTCTTTCACATCAATGTTTCTCTCTGTCTTTCCCTCTCTCTTCCACTCTCTCTAAAAATCAATGGAAAAACATCCTCAGGTGAGGATTTAAAAAAAAATAAAAGAAGTTCAGCTTATGAATTTGGGGGCAGACACGACTCATCTTGTCACAGTGACCTTCACCATCCTGCAAAAGTTGAGACAGGAAAGCAGCATGAGGCAGAGTGAGGAGGGGGCATTTCAGTTCTAGGGGGTCAGGGATGCCCAGTCCCCAGAGGCCACCTGTCAAAGATCAGCAGGACTGACTGGGTCCCTGGAGGATGGACAGGATGGCCTGGGAGCTGGCACCAGTCTCCACATCCCACCGGAGTGAGAGAAGGAGCATGAAACTGGGCTGTGGGAAGTCTAGTTCTGGTCCCGCTCAGCCAGCAGCTCACTGTGCGACCTGAGCGGACGCTCACCTTCTCTGGGCCTCAGCATCCAATCAAAGTAACTGTGGGCTCCCTGACGGATCTCTAACACCCAGAACAGGGCGCCTGCTTATCAGTTCCAAACCCAGCAGGAGATACAAGCCCCGCCCCTGCAGGGATGCGGACTGTTCCCCGCTCCTAACAATCTCCAGGTCGGAACTGTCCGCTCACGGGCCTGCCACCTACAACGCTGGAGATTAAATTTCCAGCATCCAGGCTTGTATAAGAAACATCAAATAGTTCAGCGCTATCCCCCCCGCACAACACATTAGACAGCGGCAGCGCATCAAGTAAACAGCCTAGTTAATAAGTGCGAGTTCATTAGTTGTGGGGCTGTCAGGAGCCCAATAGCTGTGATCACACACAAAGCCGTCCCCGTCTTAGAAGTCAAGCTAAATGCTTTCCATTTTTATCACCCAATTCATAACCTGGCTGTCTGGCTTTGAGAATCAATAGCCTGGTGGTTTTGGTATCCAATAAATTTGTCTTCGTCCGGACGTTTTTCATTTCCCATGCCACTTGTCGAGAGCCGGGTAAGGTGAATTGCTCCTCTCAAAGCATTTGTTTTTCCAAATCTGTAATTTCACACTGACAGGTTCCACACCCAGTGAAGGTGACGCGGGAAAGAAAGCAGAGAGCAGAGGCCCTATTCCCAACACTGAGAAAGTCTCCAGCTGGGGTCTCTGGGGACACCCAATGTAATGGGTTTCACATGGCACATGTCAACTGGTCTACCTGGGATGATCCATCATTCACCTACCAAAGAATTTTTATCCAACACTAAGTGCCAAAGCCTGTGCTGGGTAATTTACAGGAACAATCTCATCCGTCCTCACCAGACAGCTACCTGAAAAAAATGCCACTGCTTTATACGCACACACAAATAAATAGACACATTACATTTATTTCATGTAGACCCCGGACACTGATCAAAGAAAGCCGTTCTGGTTTTGTGGATAAGAGAAAGCAAGGAACTTACAGAACAAGCCCACTGGAAGCAAATATATACATACAGACTCAAAAGAAAGGTTGAGGAGGGAACAGGTCTCTAATCCAACACAAAGGATCCGATTGAGGAAACTGAGGCTGAGACAAAGGAATGACATGTCCAAAGTCATCCAGAAAGCAAAGAACAAAGTTAAATCTATACTCTGAGTTCCTGTCTTCTTGCTCTGCTGCTTCAGTTTTATTTTCTTCTTTATCATCATTAAATCAACACATATTTTATAAGATGTTTAACAGATCTAAACATGGAAAGATTCATGGTTTGGAAGCATTCAAGATGCGAGGGAGAGAAACCCTTGAAAAACCAGGGAAAGAGAGGTGTTTACCTGGGACTCAAGGAAGAGGAGGATGGGAAGTGACTGCTAATTTCTTTGGGGGTAATGAAAATATATGTGCTAGAATTAAACAGTAGTGACTGTAAATTAATACAGCCTTATGAATATGCTAAATACATAAAACCAGTGATTATAAAAACCATTGAATTGTATACTTAAAAAGGGTGAAATTTATGGTATGTGAATTATACCTCAATTAAAAAAATAATCGGTGACATCAGAACAGTCAGGGCTTAATAATGCAGATTAGCTGCTATCAAAATAATTGATTTTAAGAGAGAGAGAAAGGGAGAGAGAGAAGCACTGATGTGTGAGAGAAACATCGATAGGTTGCCTTCTGTATGCACCTAGACCAGGGATTGAACCCACAACCTGGGTATGTGCCCTGACTGGGAATTGAACCCACCACCTTTCCATGCGTGGGACAATGCTCCAACCGAGCCACACCAGTATATCCTATCTAATAACAGACAAACATGGTAATTAACCATACCTCCAACACGCTTCCCATTGGCTAATCAGGGCAATATGCAAATTAACTGCCAACCAAGATGGCGGCCGGCAGCCAGGCAGCTGAAGCGAACAGGAGGCTTGCTTGCTCCAGTGACGGAGGAAGCCAAGGTTCCCCGCCTGCTGCTGCCCAGCTCTGAGCTGCACTCTAAGCAACTATGTTGCAATTATAGAAGCTAAACAAACCCCAGAAACCTGCTTTCAGCCAGCCGGGCCTCAGAGCTGGAGCTGCAACAGTGTTTCAATTATAGAAGCTAAACAAAGCCCAGATACCTGCTTTCAGCAGCGGAGGCCTCAGAGCTGGAGCCGAGCCTCAGAGCTAAAGCCGGCTCTCAGCTCCAGTGACAGCCATAGAAGGTAAATAAATCCCAGAACAAAAGAAAAAAAGGAGAGGTTGGGAGCTTCAGTCACCTGCCAGCCTGAAAACGGCCCTCAGCCCCTCACCCAGACTGGCCAGGCACCCCAGTGGGGACCCCCACCCTGAAGGGGGTGTGACCAGCTGCAAACAGCCATCATCCCCTCATCCAGGCTGGCCAGGCACCCAAGCGGGACCCCCACCCTGATCCGATCACCCTTCAGGGCAAACCAGCCGGCCCCCACCCGTGCACCAGGCCTCTATCCTATATAGTAACAGGGTAATATGTAAACTGACCCTAACAACAGAAGGACTGGGAATGACTGGTCACTATGACACACACTGACCACCAGGGGGCAGACGCTCAATGCAGGAGCTGCCCTCTGGTGGTCAGGGCGCTCTCACATGGGAGGAGCTCTGCTCAGCCAGAAGCCAGGCTGATGGCTGCCAGTACAGTAGTGGTGGTGGGAGCCTCTCCTGCCTCCTCAGCAGCGCTAAGGATGTCCGACTGCAGTTTAGGCCTGCTCCCCGCTGGCAAGTGGACATCCCCCGAGGGCTGCCGGGCTGCCATAGGGATGTCTGATTGCCATCTTAGGCCCAATCCCCTGGGGAGCAGGCCTAAGCCAGCAGGTGGTCATCCCCTGAGGGGTCCCAGACTGCGAGAGGGCACAGGCCGGGCTGAGGGACCCCCCTCCACCCCCGAGTACACAAATACATGCACGGGTGGGGTTCCTTGACTGGGCCGGTGATCAGGGACAATCAGGGCCTGCCGGCCAGGGGGAGGAACCACGGGAGGTTGGCTGGCTGTGGGGAGGTTGGCCAGCCATGGGAGGTTGGCTGTGGGAGTGCACTGACCACCAGGGGGCAGCTCCTGCATTGAGCGTCTGCCCCCTGGTGGTCAGTGTGCATCATAGCGACCGGCTGGTCATCCATCGGTTGTCCAGTCATAACTGTCGCTTAAGCTTTTATATACAGTTTCTAGTTATACAAATTATATATATGTTATATACAGTATACATATTATATACATTCATTGTTTCCTGTCCATTTTGTGAATTAGAAAAGTGGGGAACAAAGATGTTAATAAAGTCACCTGATGAGTCACTGGTCAACACGTATCTCACAGACACACCTTGTAGCGTCCTTTCTAATGCACAGCACCACTTATTTCCAGAATGGCTGCTGTGTGCGAGGTCACCCCCAGGCTGACAACGACACAAATGGAAGTAACAAAACATGAAGAAATCCATGGCCTGGTGGCCACAAACCTGAGATGTTTAAGGATAAAAAAAAAACAACGAACACACAACCCTCTAAAACCCATACATGCCAACCACAGGACCAGTTGGAGGAAAAATAAATTACCGCAATTTGTTCTTATTTACAACTAGTTTTAAGCTGTTTGTCAAACAAAACGAGCTTATCTGCCAGATGAAATCCCAATTTCATAAGTTCATTAGCGGCTGGCGAACAGAAAGGGTCGCCCTGGTGATTTAATAACCTGGCCCTGACTCTTGTCAAAGCCCCTTAAAAAACAAGCTGCCAGGAGAGAAAGGAGGCGCTATCCGATCTCATCTGTGCACTATGTCCGTGCCAGCACGGAGCAGGCACCTAGGACACGCTGGATTAAGTCGCCACAGCCAGGGCAGGATGGCCGGGAACAGGGACGTGCACAGGGCTGGACGCCACGGCGGCTTTAAATTGCCTGGAGAACAACTCTCACAGCCTCTTTTTGTGTTTACTGCTTTTAATCCAGCAGGTAGCACAGACACACTTTTAAATTAAAACTCGGAGTCATTAGGAAATGAGGAATTCCTGGGCATAAGCAGGGCACACTGTTCAGATGCCAGGGGGAAATGAGGAAGGTGTCTTCTAATAAGGCCCTCATTAGGAGGGAGACTCTAGTTTTCTACCATTACATTTATGATATAATGCAAAGGAACACCGCGGTCCTCATTCAAGTGTGTTAACTGGAATAATGAAGCATCCCCAATGCATTTCTCTCCAAATTGCTCCACCATGAGCTATCAAGGCGAGGTTCAATATTGCTACTCTGCAGCCAAAGGGCATTCTCTGTTGAGGAATTGGTCACATTCGGTCACAGTCGCAGCCTCTGGAATTCCATTTCAGACGCTAGAGCTGGGAGAGGTCACCTGGGGAGAGGTGGGTTCCTTCCAGGAGACAGTATGAAATATTCTGCCCTTACGGAGAGGCACCAGGAGGGGGGTGGGGAGCTAACTCTCTCCACTCCCTCCAGAGGGCCTCTGAGCATTCTCCTCTTTCTAGATCCTTCTCTCCTTTGAGCCCGGACATTCCCTTCAGGTCTCACTTCTCAGGTCCTCAGGAAGAGCCTCCCTTCCTCCCGCTAAGGTGCAAGGTGATTTTATTAGCGTCTTTCTTCCCCGGGGAGGGTGCGCCCCCTGCAGGCAGGGGCCTGCTTCTTCCTAAGTGAAGTGAATGGCACACTTTGCTGTCAACTAGTGGATGAGATTATTTTTTACCCCATTTTAAACAAGGACTAGAGAAGACTTCTGACACCTGACTCGCGGGTTAATCCAAACCTCTGGGGAAGCACTGGAGGGGCTAGTTTCAGGATAAGGGGCAATAGGCAGGCTGGTGACCTTAATCCAAGAGGTGACATTGTTCACCGTCAGCAAGAAGGGAGGGCGCAGGGTGTGTGTGTGTGTGTGTGTGTGTGTGTGTGTGTGTGTGTGTTTAATGCTCTTCTGAAAGGCAGGTCTTCATGGCGAAGTCTCAATATTCTTCTGAAATGTCTTTTCATTTCTAGAATTCGAGACCAGATATAAAACAATGCACATTTCAAAACCAAACAAAAGCCATTTTATGACTGGCCTTTTGGAATGCCCTTCCTCCAATTAACCCCTCATTGTCCTTCCAGACCACACTCATTCGTCACCTCCTCCAGGAAGCCTTCCCCAACAGGCAGAGTTCAGCTCCATCAGACTGAGAAATTCAGTGTTGCCCAGCCAATGTGGCTCAGTGGTCGAGTGTCAACCCATGAACCAAGAGATGACTGGTTCGATTCTAGGTCGGGGCACATGCCCAAGTTGTGGGCTCGATCCCCAGTAAGGGGCGTGCAAGAGGCAGCTGATAAATCTTTCTCTCTCATCGATGTTTCTAGCTCTCTCTCCCTCTCCTTCCTGTCTCTCTAAAATCAATAAAAATATATTTAAATAGAAAAGAAAATCAGTGTTTGAAAATCTTCACATCTGAGTCCAGAAGGACTTGGTGAGAAGGGTTACTTCCTCCCTTTCACCCTCACTAGGGCACTGGCACGTGCTTTCAGCCCTCGAACACCTGGCAGAGGGCACTGGGAACCCCGATTCTCGCAGGAGCCGGAGGTCAGCATAGTTTGGTTCCTCTGGCCCCTGGCCACTTGAGAGTGGTATTGGTTTCTCAATTCCATAAATGTGTTCACGTAGGTAACTAGGTCTTAGGAAGAGGAGACAGACACGGGACAGGAAGATGGGAATGGCAGAGTCTAAGAAGCCCAGCCCAGTTGTAAACTCCAGGAGGGCAGGGACCCAGTGCCCAGCCCCTGCATTGAGCGTGGCACCTGGAACTCAGCCTCCATAACTACTTGTGGAGGAAAACCCAGAGGCAGGGACTTAAACTGAACCGTGAAATGACACAGCAGGGAGTGGTTTAAATTCCACGTCTTCCTACTCTAAGTCCAAAATATTTTCAACCTCAACACTCTGCACCAAGCATGTCAAACTCGCAGCCAGCGGGCCACATGCCTTGCTTTTTTTGGCTGAGAGTTTGACAGGCTTGCTCTATACCAGTGGTGGCGAACCTTTTGAGCTCGGCGTGTCAGCATTTTGAAAAACCCTAACTTAACTCTGGTGCCGTGTCACATATAGAAATTTTTGATATTTACAACCATAGTAAAACAAAGACTTATATTTTTGATATTTATTTTATATATTTAAATGCCATTTAACAAAGAAAAATCAACCAAAAAAATGAGTTCACGTGTCACCTCTGACACGCGTGTCATAGGTGCGCCATCACTGCTCTATACCAAACTGCCCCCATGCCAATTAATATTTGGTAAGGGAATAAAAACAAAACAATAACAAAAAAAGATGGTTATTTCTCTTGAGGTTTTTGCCACTCAACAAAAATGCTTAAAATGATCACCACCCGGAGATTTCCAGCTATCTTTACAGCTTCAAAATTATGATGAAAGACCAAGTGATGCCACGCTGGAAGCTGGCGGAGGTTTAAATTCACCCCGCCTGCCCGTCACAAAGGCCGAAAAACTCCACATCCTGAGAGGCAATCCACCATTCTGACACGCCAGCTCCCAGAGTTCAGCGAGATGTGAGATATAATTGACAGGTATTTCCAAAAGCTGTTCTGAGCTTTTTTTGCAGCAATACCTAAGCAGAATATTTATTTGCATTACTTCAGAAGTTTCCATCTTCTTTTTTTCTTGTTTTGCTTTCAAACTTCCACAGGCACATCGCCTTCAAGGTGAATATCAGATACAAACTCTACCAAAAACAACAGCAGTGACTTTTCTTTCCAAACACCACAAACTTTCCTCAGGAGACCCTGAAGGAAAGGACTCTGTTTTGTAGCTTATATTAGCTAGAAAGACAAGATTTTAAAAGGGAGAAATAAACCACTTTTTTAGAAGTAAATGAGAGAAGCTACTGAGTGAAGGGATAGAGGTCAAATTAAGAAGTTGACGCACTCTACCCGGGCCGGTTTGGCTCAGGGGTTAGAGCGTCGGTCCTCAGACTGAAGGGTCTCTGGTTCGATTCCAGCCAAGGGCATGTACCTCAGTTGTAGGCTCAATCCCCGGCCCAGGCATGGTCTGTGCAGGAGGCAACCAATCGATGTGTCTCTCACATCAATGTTTCTCTCTCCTCTCTCCCCACCCCCTTCCATTCTCTCAAAAACAAAAAGAATGGAAAAAATAATCTTGGGTGACAATTAAAAAAAATAAGGTCACCTGACCAGCATGGCTCAGTAGCTGAGCGTCAACCTATGAACCAGGAGGTCACAGTTAGATTCCCAGTCAGGGCACATGCCCAGGTTGCGGGCTCGATCCCCGGTAGGGGGCGTGCAGAAGGCAGCCGATCAATGAGTCTCTCTCATCAATGATGTTTCTATCTCTCTCTCCCTCTTCCTTCCTCTCTAAAATCAATAAAATTATATTTAAAAAAACAAAAAAAGTTGACATGCTCTGTACTTAACAGCTGCAGCCACCTTCAAACTTGACCGAGCAGCTGAGGTGCGGCGAGGGCAGTCTGACAGCTCACTGCGAGGTGGAGAAAGAAGAGGAACACAAAGCCGGCGAAGAGGGACAAGCATGGCGGTGGGGCCGGTGCAGCAGGGCAAGCGTTCTTCCGGCCTCTGCAGCCAGCGGGTGACAGGCTGGTGGGTGGAGTCACATTATGAAAATAAGTTTAAGTAAGTAAGTCTTTCTGTCTGAGAAAGGAGAAACACACAAGTTTGGACCATCTGCCATAACATCATCCTGCGTTTTTTGTTTTATTTTGGTTGTGGAAATTTTGCTGCTTAAAGGGGAAAGCATCCTTTCACCTGGAAATTCACCTGGAAGGCACGTTGATTGCTCACAGCGCCTTATCATTAGGCCACGGGGCACTGTGTGGATACATTTCTGTAGGAATAATTCTGCTAAAGGAGCAGTTACTAGCATCTTCTTATGAGCAAAATATGCTACTAATATGAATATATTGACAATATAATCAATAAATAATAATAGCCTGGTCGGTGTGGCTCAGTGGTTGAAGGTCGACCTATGAACCAAGAGATTGAGGTTCAATCACTGGTCAGGGCACATGCCCCGGTTGCAGGCTCGATTCCCAGTGGGGTGGGGTTGGGGTGTGTGCAGGAGGCAGCCCACCAATGAATCTCTCTCATCACTGATGTTTCTAGCCCTCTTTCCCTCTCCCTTCTTCTCTCCAAAATCAATAAAAACTTTAAAAAATAATATTAATGTTATTAATATATTGTTTGTATTAGTAGCATATTATTTTTCTATGTAGTAATATGACAGGTTTATGGCTCTCATACGGAAGCTAAGCCAAAGGCTTACTGTTACTATTACCACAGTACTAGTACTGTGAGTACTAAGTACTACTGCCATTATTACCAATGATCACCCTCTTCCTAGGAAAAATACTAGAAGTCTTATTTGTGGCTAAGGAAAAAAGGAAATCTTTGTATGGCTTATTAAGTGCCTACTATGTGCTAGGACAGGCACTGGATGTCAACTCATGTCTCTGGGCCACAGTTTCTTTAGATATAAAATGTGATTTAAAAAACTGCACCTACTTCATGGAGGTTCTGTGATGTTTAAATAAGTCAGTATGTATATAATGCTTAAAACACAGTAAGTACTCAACTATTATGCAGGTAACACATAAATAAATGCATCCACTATCTAATTCAATTTAACCTGGGATCGGAACCTTTTCTAAGAGTCCATTTCATTGAGGAATAAAGAACAAACAGCTAAGACTCTGAAACATCAGAAAGGGAGAAGCCAGGAGGAAGCAAGACCTCTAACACATTCTGATGCCCTTGGATGGCGGGGACGCCAGGCAAAGGGGTTGAAGAGACCACCACCTTGGCACCATCTCTAGGGATGAGGGGGAGAAACATCCAAAATAACCCAAAACTTGAATAAGAAACACAACATAAATCTTTAAAATCATAAATCAAGGGAGGAGAGGTGTCAGGAACATCATTTTCTTTGTAAAATTATCAGGCACGCAAAGAAGACCAAAGAAACTAGAAAAATGAATATAGCGAAACAGTTCCTGTGGAAGATCCTGGGAAAATGCAAAGGAACAGAGACGGGTGGAAGAGGAGGGGAAATTTCTACCTTAAAGGTGACGTGTCCTTAGACTGGGCGCTTCTAACCGTGTCTGGAAAGGATCACTAAAGCGGGACCCCAGGAAGAGTGTCAGAAACAGAGTGGGTAGGTGGGTTTCATGTAAACCCAGAAGCAGGCGGATGACCAAGGGGGGAAGGAGGCCCCTCCGGCCAGGCCTTCACCTTCCCCAGCCGGGGTCTCTGCCTTCTCAGCCCCTCCCCTTGTCCTGTCCTAGTCCCCCAGCTCCACCTTTGTGGGCTCTAAGTGACGTCGGAGGCCTTTGGACCTCCTCGTCCGCTTGCTCACAGGCATCTTCTGCTCCTTTCCCCAAAAGGACCCGGATGAGCCAGCTGGTTGGGTCTGGGGAAGGGTCCCACCACTTCCAGTCTCAGGGTTGGTTCCAAGGAGCCTTTACACTCAGTCTCATCAAAGCCCCCAGGTCGGAGGGATTCCCTCAGGGCGGGCACGCGTCTAGAGCCCGCAGTGGCTGGGGGGAGAGGGGAGCCAAGGGGAGAGGACACACTGGGAGTCAGCCTGACGTCCAGGACGTCCAGGACAGTCACTTACAGGGAACTTCCAGTGTATTCCCTGAACTGCCCGAGCCAGTTTGCAGATCTGGTCTCACAACCAAAGCCACCCTAACTGATACGCAGATTTCGAGTTCCGGGCTCCTCCTTCGTGTCTGAAATAGTTCTGAGGGAAACTGTGCCCTGAAAACACCAGTTCTGAACAGCAACTGACCTGAGGTCATTTACAGCTGTAACCATGGGAACAGTTCCTGAACATCCCGCCCCGCCCCCACTGTATGTTGCCCATCCCGAAAAGTAATCCTAACATGTGTGTTGGGGGGGGGGGGGGGGGGTAAGGGGTTGGGGGGAGGGTTGTATGAATTATAAAAAGTAACAAATGTAAAGTACCCAGTGGTCTGACATATGGTGACTATAAAAGTTTTACCTACATGTACACACACACACACATTTATCTTAACAAATGAGCATGTATAATAAAAAAAATTATCAGAGGAAAGGAATGCAGTGAATGCTTAGGAAAGGCATAAGTGAAGCCCATGGTATTCCTCAGGTTTAA
>NW_005871151.1:1457679-1459130 GCF_000147115.1 Myotis lucifugus | reverse complement strand
TTTTTGCTTCAGGAACATTTCCACACAGATAACTGTTGCTCCAAACGCTGGATGCAGGATCCTGAGGCACTTTTCAAAGGTCTAACCTGAAAGGGATGACATGACCATGCAGGCCCCTGCCCCTCCAAGCTCTTGTACACGGGAGAGACGTGCACAAAGGGACGCTGGCATCAGGCCAGCTTCATCGGGTCCAGGACACAGGTGACAAACACAGGCACCGTGGCGCCCGCATTAAACCCTTCACCAGAAGCAATTCTCCGCGAGGGCTTCCCACCCTGCTCATCAGCGAAGCCAGAGAGACACAGGTAGAGAGAACGTTGGTTTAATGGATTGTGCATCTCATGGCCCACTTTTTTAAAAACCCAAGATTAGTGGAGGCACTTGAGCAAATTCCTTAACCCTCCGGTGACTCAGTTTCCTCATATGTAAAATGGGGAGGGTAGTTATAGCACCTACTTCATGAGTTATTTTGAGAATTAAGAGTTAAACTACACACAGCACTTAAGAACACAATGTTTGCTGTGACTATTATTTTTGCTCACTCATGAAAAGAATTCCTTCCTTCCCTGGGACCACCTTATGAAGCCCTGAGCAGAAACGCCTGATAATTAGCTCTGAAAATTCAGGCTGAACGTGTCTGTGTCAGGGAAGATCTGTGAGATGACATGCCTGGAGAACGCTCTGAGCACAGAAATCAGGCCATGTTTCTCCAACAGAAGGTAAATCAGAAACAAAAGGAATTCTGATGCCAGGCAAAGCCAAAACTAAAAGCAATAATCTGGCTTTTTCAAGGCACAACTGCCGGCTCTGTTGCCACTTGGTCCCACTGCAAATGGCTCGAATAGCAAAGAAGGCCCCAGGGAGCAGGTTCGGACCCATCATCACTTAGAGAAGAGTTCTTAGACCCTGCTGCACGACCCAGGGTGCACGTCCCAGGCCACCCGTCTGGGTGTCTCCCTTCGATTCCCACTGGCAGGGGACGGAGGGTTCCTGCCTCGGGCCGGGGGGAATGGCCAGGTCCCCAGTTTGCACTAAAAGTGGCTCTGACTCATCTCACCACCAAATGAAAAAGAATGTTTTCAGTTACCAGCTACCCCTGGGGACTCCGCGAGAGGTGGTTTTCTTCCCTCTTTTCCTTAAAGGGCCGTGAAGGCAGGGACAGGGGGCACTGGTCCTTCCCTTTGGGTAATCTCCTTGGACCTCGCTCATCACCCACCACTGCCCCCACCAGGATGAGTCAGGCACACGCTCCTGTGTGGCCTTAGACCAGTGGTTCTCAACCTTGGCTGCACATTAGAATCACCTGGGAATCTTTAAAATCCTGATTTCTGGGCCTCATCCTCCGGAAATTCTGTTTCTTTGTTACTAAAGTTGTGGCCTCACCCCATAACAAAGAAACAGAATTTTCTTTCGGATACGGCCCAGAAAACAGGATTTTAAAAAGATTCCCA
>NW_005871151.1:1443118-1457383 GCF_000147115.1 Myotis lucifugus | reverse complement strand
AGGTGATTCTAATGTGCAGCCAAGGTTGAGAACCACTGCCTTATCCCCGCCCCCCCCCCCCCCAGCTCCTTCCTGTACCCCTGACACGTACACTCAGTAAGGTAGCATGTTGCCTGGCAACACTGGATGCATGGGTGGGTGAGTGGTAGACAGGCAGATAAATGGATGGACAAGAGGGTGGATGGATGGATGGATGGACGAACTGATGAAAACTAAAAGAAGAGTAAGGGATATCAGTGAAGAGCAAACTATTCTTTCTCCAAACCATTAAACTCTACCAATGCCTTACAGCCACATCCTTAACTCCCCAAGACAGCAGTCATAACCCTCTCCTTATTCTGTAAAGTACATCTGTATTGATTTCTGAGAGGAAGGGAGAGATAGAAACATCAACGATGAGAGAGAATCATTGATCGGCTGCCTCCTGCACGCTCCCCGCTGGGGATGAAGCTCACAACCCAGGCATGTGCCCCGACGGGGAATCAAACTTCAACCTCCGGCTCAAACCACTGAGCCACGCCAGCCAGGCAGCCCTCTCCTTATTAAAAGTCACCCTTACATCCCGGAAGTGACAGAGCATTTATTTCCCCAAAGTTCTAGGGGTCCTGCTTTTATAGCAGTTACATTTTCTCTCTGAAATGGAGACTTCTGTCCACGCCTCAGTCACCTCTGTAGCTTACACGGTGCCGTGTGTGGAAATGTCTGGGGACCAAGTCCCTCGAGGGGGCTTTTGCTGGTGTGAGTTGGATTCTGAAGACAAAGTAGCCCGGAGAGCAGGGCAGTTTATGGATGTGACAGGTACGTATCTGGGACCCAGCAAAAGCGAATGGGATTCAAGGGTCAGCAAGGTGATAGGACTGATCTTTTTTAATATACTTTATTGATTTTTTACAGAGAGGAAGGGAGAGGGATAGAGAGTTAGAAACATCGATGAGAGAGAAACATCGATCAGCTGCCTCCTGCACACCCCCTCACTGGGGATGTGCCCGCAGCCAAGGTACATGCCCTTGACCGGAATCGAACCTGGTACCCTTCAGTCCGCAAGCTGATGCTCTATCCACTGAGCCAAACCGGTTAGGGCAGGACTGATTTTTTTAATAAGGCAAAGAACAAAAAAGGGCGGGGGTGTCAGAGGTCCCTACGACCAGGCCCAGGTTCCATGGCATACACTCACACGTACACATGGCTATGACTCTTACAGCAGAAGGACGCCAAGCAAACTCTGCAATGGGTAAAGGCACCTAGGGACAAAGTCTGGGGGAAACCAGCACCAGCTTTGAGAGTCCTCTCCCAGTGGAGCCCCCAGGACGCATCTAATGCTCCCAGCGATGAACTGTGATAACACAGTAACATGCAGTCTACCAGGGAAGCTTCTTAAAGACTCGACCTGGGTTTTTCCTAGGGACTGATCAGCTAGGCATCCTTAGCCTAACACGTACCAAAATTCTACACGCCCAGAAGGAAAGCAGGGTTTGGCATGAACTATACTGTTTGCACAACGTTGAGGCCCAATGAGCCACCCATATCGGCGCTGGGAATGGCGGGAACCCTCCTTAAATTCAAGTTCTCAGACGTGAGCCAAGTGCCAACCTTGCAAGCAGAACGTTCTGTGGACAGACGTGGGTCTGCTACATTAACTCTCTTGTGCACAGGGGGATACACCGAAAGGGATTTTGGCCAGAGCAGTGTTGGTGGGAACTCATTCGCTGATTCCAGGAACACGGCCTGTGTTCACAGCAGTTTGGAATTTCTTCCCGGAAATTACCTTAGAGCCCTACCTGCAAATTGTGGTGAATCTTCAACCCACAAAGGTGGACTTTGTCCCCAATCATCAATGTACATACAAGCCTCTGGGCTTCAAACCATGAGTTAACAATAGAATATGAAACTGGATCTTTCTCCCTAGGTCTTCAAGCACAGAGGACAAGGACCACCCAACCACTCATCACACAGACATGTATTTGGCACCTTCTGAATGCTGGGTGACTTCATGGCTGCTGGGGACAAGAATGAACAAGAAGGCTGCAAGGAGAGCTCACTGCTGCTCGGCACAGTAAACATTTACATGCACACATTTACATGCATACACCTGGTACCGCTTCCCACGGAACACGCTGCAGAGCGCCAGCTGTTTATCTGTGTGGTTTGCTACCTCGAGCAACCTACTTCTATATCCCTCTGGGAGTGAGACTGCACCTCTTGGCTTAAAAAAAAAAAACGGAAAGAACGAAAACCATCTGTTTTTTAAACTGGCTAAACGATCCCGAATGCCCCCCGTGCAGTACAGCCCAGAGCTTAGAAAGTGCAGCCAAGTTCAATCTTCTCCTCCAACTGCACTCATTACCCAGCTGACCTCAGCCCGACCCTTGGCCGTAGATGCCACCTAAACACTGGCAACTCCCAGCCGACATCTGATCCCCACCTGCTCTAGAACCCCGGGCTCATATCCAACGGCCCGGCGGTATCTTTGCTTGGATATCTACAGAGCACCACGTACTCAGTGAGACTGAAACCAAAGGACACTACCCTCTCCCCCACTGGTGACTGCCGGGAGCTCCACCATCTGAGCAAAGGGAGGTGCCCCTTCCCTCAGCTGCTCACGTAAGAAACAAGACTGACCGCGGACTCCTCTCTTTCTGTTAATCTCCACATCCAAGCGGTCAGCAATGCCCGTCGAGCTTACGTTGGAAACACAACCAGATTCTGATGACTGCCCACCTCTGTCACTTCTTCAACTCTGGTCCAGGCCACTGCATCTCTTGCCTGAATTACTGCCCTGGTCTCCTGACTGCCCGGGTCTCCCCACTTTTACTCTTGTCCTCAGTCTCTCCTGGACACAGTCGCAGGAGGGCTCCTTTTTAAAAAATATATTACTATTGATTTCAGAGAGGAAGGGAGAGGGAGAGCAAAAGACAGAAACATCAATGATGAAAGAGAATCATTGATCAGCTGCCTCCCGCACACCCCCTATTGGGGAGCGTGCCCCCAACCCGGGCATGTGCCCTGACTGGGAATTGAACCGTGACCTCCTGGTTCATGGGTCGATGCTCAACCACAGAACCACCTCAGCTGAGCCAGAGGGTTCCCTTTGAATAGCTAGTCAGGCTGTCTCCCTCCGGAGCTGGGACCCCTCCGAGGGCTCCCTATGTCATTTGGAGTGAACACCCCAAATGTGATTCTCCCTGCTGGACCTCAGCTCCTAGCAGGGCCACCACGTGACATCTGTATGTTGTGTCTGACCCAGGTGGCCGGACAGAGAGGGCTGACATCCAGTCAGTCCCTCGCTCGACTGTTCCTGGAGCACAACGGGCAGGCTCTCCTCCACCCTCTGCCTTGCCGTGCCCACTGCCTGGGCCCTGCTGGCCCTCCCTCTCTGCCTCAGCCCCTCCGTCATCTCCTTAACCACCCCTGTCTGAAATAACAACCATCATTCCACCGGGCGTGCCCACTTCCCTTCCTTTTCTTCCCTTTCTGAAATTTTCACTATGACCTATATTTAATGTCTATCTCCCCTCACCAGAAGGTTTTTTACTCTTTTTAAAAAATTTTTAAAGTGAAATGCAACGCACCATCAACTTGACTATTTTGAGTGTGAACAACCCATCCATGTCCTTTAGTGCGTCTGCAACGATGTGCAACCACCGTTCTATCTAGTTCCAAATCACCACCACCCCTCCACAATAAAAGTCCCACCCCCTGGGCAGTTTCTCCCCATCCTCGCTATCCCCAGGCCCTGTAATGAACGATCCGTTTTCTGCTTCTATGGATGGCTCATGGAAACGGAATCACACAATACCTGGCCTTTAGAGTGTCTGACTTCTTTGCCTGCCCCTCACTAGAATGTAAGTTCATGGCCACCGTCTTTGTTTTATTCACCGCTGTGTTTGCTATGCCTGGGAACACTGCCCGACTAACAAGAAAATTTTTTAAAAAACATTTGCTTGAAAATAAGCATTTGTTAAGTGAAGGAATGAGTGGACCGGTAGATAGATGAGTAAAGGGATGAGTAAATGGACCCTATCCATCAGGAGAAGAAGGAAAGAGGAAGCTAATGCATATTCCTGTAAGGTCTCTTGGATGAGACAGGACTGTGAAACCAGCTAGATATGCGATAGGACGGCGCAGTCCGCGAGTCTGGCCCCAGCACAGCCCAGAGCCTTATAAATGAACTGGCGCATTTCCAAGACGCAGGGCTTACGGGACCTTCGGCAGAAACACCTCTTTACATAATCATGTACTTGGGGAGGACAAATAGGTACTGAACACTTTCCAGGAACTGGCTAGGTTATTATACTGAAATCATCTGTAATGCGCCATCCCTCCCTAACCACTAGCTCCTTGCAAAAGGAACATAGCTTCTTCACCTCTGAGCTCCAGCCCCCACCACCGGGTTCAGGCCTCTGAGGGTCCTCAGTGAGCTCCCCAGCTTGGAAGGAGACAACGCGTCTGAGCCCTGATTTCAAATCCTCTTCCTTGCACGTTCAAACCATGTGACCTCCAGAAACATAGCTTGAGAGGCAGTTTGGGGTAGGGGTTAAGACTATAGTGAGTCCTTAAGAGTCAAACCTTGGAGACAGCAGCCTGGACAAAAATCCCAGCTCCGCCACTTGCAAGCTGTGTGACCCTGGGCAAATTTCTCAACCCCTCTGTGCTGAGTGTCAACATCTGCAAACTCAGGATGCCAGCCATGGTACCTGATCCGTAGGACTGTTGGGGATTAAATGAGTTAGTTCATATGAAGTGCTTAGAATAGGGACCAGCACCTAATTAGTGCTTAATAAGCAAGGGCTAGCAAAACCAGGTCTTTACCTTTTAAGTTCTTCCACCGCCTACTCTAGAAAGAGAAGGATGAAGCCTCCTCAGAGTGCTGGGCGGAGTCAACAACTCCCGCCCCACCCACCCCCATCACAGGGGTACTTACACAGATAAGTGGGGTAACCCAGGTAACGAGCCTTCCTCGGTGATGCATAAATTTAATCAACCAACACTGGTTGCGTTTTACGAATGGTGAGGCACTTGCACAGCTCTGGGATCACAAACATAAAGAAGACGCAGAATCCCCCGTCCTGAGGATGCTGCGGGCAGTGGACCAGGTCCGAAAAGTGAGGCGTGCCCTGGAGGCAGCAAATCAGTCAGCGGTTCACATTTTCAGGAGACCACCCTTTCTGTATTTTCCCATGAAAATGAGAATGAGATGGAGAGAGGTTCAACGGTGACTGCGGGGCTGACCCTTGGCCCCAGGACTGGGGTGCACACTCTTCATTCTGCCCAGGAGACTCCTCCCCAAACCCCTAGACCTGCTGTCATCCACTCCCCGCCTCCTCCTGTTGGATCTCAGCTACTCCTCCCTCAGCCCCACCCAGCCACCCAACGTATTTAACCCTTTGAGTGCCAACCAATATCCCAGGCACTATGCTAACATTGCCAAGGCATTTTTGCTGATTTTACAGCAGTTTAGGAAAAAAATTATGAATCGCAAGTAAATGAAGTTACATATTCAAAAACTTAAGGAAACCTTTACTACATTTGTTTTCATCTTTGACATATATTGTTTGCTGATTGTATTATAAAATACTAGTAGAAAAAAAAATTGCCGATAGCGCTCCCGGCACTTTTGGCGAAAGACAGGAGGAGCGCAATCTCGCTCCCAGGCACTAAGAGGGTTAAAAATCGGTGTGTCATATGCTTCCCTAGCCCCTGCCTGGCCCAACCTAGCACACAACAGCCTATCCTCATGGCCATGTTCAAGCATATGATAGTCCCTGCCCCGCACTAAGCAGTGAGCGCAGAGGACATGTCTGCTTTGATCAGCGCTGATCCCGAAGAGCAGGACATAGCACCTGACCCACAGGAGGCTGTCAGGAAGTAGATATTGACTGAATGGATAGACGGATGGACAGATGGATGGTCAAACTGAAATCCTAGTGAAGCAGGGACCTCCTTGTCTTCTCTGTGTCTCTAAACCAACACTGCCCAATAGAAAAAAATGCTAGCCACACAGGCAATTTTGAACTTTCTAGTAGCTACATGAAAAAAAAACTAAAAACTAATGGGCAAAGTTAATATTAATAATCTAGCTTATTAAGCCCAATATATCCAAAATATTATCATTTCAACGTGTCATCAATATGAAAAGAGCCCTAGCTGGTTTGGCTCAGCAGATAGAGCATCAGCCTGTGGACTGAAGGGTTCCGAGTTTGATTCCGGTCAAGGGCACGTACCCTGGTTACAGGCAACCAATCGATGTGTCTCTCACATCGATGTTTCTCTCTGTCTCTCCCTCTCCTTTCCACTCTCTCTAAAAATCAATAGAAAAATATCCTCAGGTGAGGATTAAAAAAATATATATATACATATATAAATATACATATATATATGAAAATGAGGTACGTTATTTTTTCATACTAAATGTGAAATCAGATGCAAAAGTGCATCTCAATTCCGATGCTTAATTTTCAATGATTCAAGTGAAATGGAGTCCTTCCAAAACACTAAACTTATATTTAAAGAGAAAATATTCCCCACGGCTCCTGTTTTAAAATTCAAACTATTAACATTAACTAAAATCTGAAGACCCGGTCCTCCGTCACACTGGCCACATTTGCAAAGCGCCTCTGTCACGGGGGGCAGTGGCTTCCGTGGGGGGAACACAGACATAACCTCAGCGGTCTGCACACAGCAGACACGGACCCTGCACTCTGGGTGAGAGCCAGCAGGAGGGAGGGGGGAAGCGAGAGCTCACATTCACGGTGACAAAATTATAGCTGCTTTCCAGCCCATGATCTCAGTTACTTTGCAAACAATCCTATGCAATAAATAGGCTTTGCTGTGTTCATGTCACAGATGAAGAAACCGGGTGAGACAGTTTAAGCATATCGATGGCAGACACATGTGGCACTGAATGGCGTGGTAGACCTCAGGCTGCCGACAAGTGTCAGTCCTCCAGCTCTGAGCACATCACGACAGAATTTCTCTACCAGGCACGGCCACGTGTCTCACCAGGGCCAATAAAGTAAGAACTGGAGCGATCGAGAGGGAGCTTTACGAAGCAGTTGTGTGTCTTGGGCTCTCTGCCAAGAAGACCAGCAATGGTCCTGCTGCAGGCTGCCTCACCTCCCAGGACCCGAGTGAAGACAGCAGCAGGCCCAGCCAATGTGGTTCAGTGGTTGAGCATCGACCTATGAACCAGGAGGTCACAGTTCGATTCCTGAGTTGTAGGTTCAATCCCCAGTGGAGGGTGTGCAGGAGGCAGCTGATCAATGATTCTCCCTCATCACTGAAGTTTCTATCTCTCCTTCCTTCCTCTCTGAAGTCAATAAAAATATGCTTAAAAAAAAAAAAAGACAGCATGGAGTTGAGGAGAACCCAGGTGACTGGCCTCTGGTGGGCGTACAGTTGGGGGGGAAGCTACTATTACCATGTGAAATTTGTTACCCAGCATACCCAGGCCTCCTGACTGACATGTGCATGGTTACCCTGTCGGAGGGAGATGCGTAAATCTGGTGTTTAAGAAACAGCAGGTAACTCAGAGCTCTTCCTTACTCTGACTGCCTGGATCCCGCAGGCTGCTCGCTCCTCCTTGAAGTCAGTGTAAGGACTATTACACCCCCCACCCCGCTGTGGTGGGGTCTGGTTTCATTCCTCCTGGTATTACTGTATTTCTTACAAATAGCTCATTAAGGCAATTATCAGTCATTAGCACAGTAGCCCGAGCATCAGGACAATCACACGCATTAATAAAACACTATTTAGCCGAGCGAGTAGAGACATGAACAAATGAGGCTCCCTTGTGGGGCTCTGGCGGCTGGCGCGGAGGAGAATTTCCACGAAACTGAAGCCCCGCGTTCCGGAGAAATCTAGGCTGCCAGCCGCAGCACCGCCTTAGTCATCGCTGGCATGCGATTCCGTTCAGCCATCAAAACCTGAGCCTTGAAGGATAAGTAGGAGTCTGACAGGCAGAAAAAGTTAATAGGCTTCCTAAGGGGAAAAAAAAAAAAAACCACAAATAAAACCTCCCAAATCTTGGAAACATGGAAGGCTGTGCTAGATTCAGAGCGTGGTCAAGTGGAGACTTGGTATACAGAGGTGGAGCCCAAGGCCAGGAAGGCTGGGGTCCGACTGGGAACAGCTTTATACATCGTATTAAATTGTTCAAACGTTTTCCAGAGGCAATGAGGAGTCATCAAAGAGGCTTAAGCAGGGACCGCCATGAGCTGCTCTGAGATTTTAAAAAAAACACTCTGGCAGGGTGAGAATGATGGCCTCGGAGACGCTGGAGGGAGGAGACCAGGCCGCAGCTGGTGCCACACGCCAGGCCAGCGATGATGGGAACCCCACCCAGGACGTGACAGATGGAGATGAAAACACCCACTGAAGACATCAGGAGGAAATGGACTGAGCTCAGTGCTCACTGGATGACGTAAGAAAGAGGAACCAGCGGAGGGGAAATCAGATAGAGAGAGTGCCTAAGGAAGACTGAGATGTCTACCTGGGGAGCATAATGTCATTAGGAGACTTTTAGAAATGACCGTGATGGGTTTAATCTGGGCAGGAAAATGCAGAAAACAAGGAACACCTGGAACAGAGACGGTGAAAGCTCCTTTCGTTCCCCACTCAGGGGCACTCAATGTCTGCAGCTCCAGGAGCAGAGGCTGGGCCATGCGGTCACGGCTAAGCTAGGCTCCACCATGCTCTGAAATGGACTGAGAACTGTGCCTGCCCCACTCTGCCTGCCTAGGATTCCAGCAGAGAAACTCGCCTGCCCATAACAAGGGACGGGCAGTTCTGCTTTGGGACAAGGCCCTTTTTGGCATGTGTCATCTACTCCTCGTCGTGACTTCCCCCAGATGTGCACACAGGGACAGCTCTGCCATTTCTATCCGCTCCAATCTCCCCGGTAAACTTGGGTTCCAACCAGAGACTCCCAGGGTGCACTGTCCAGCCAGGGTGAGTGGGCCTTGGTGAGGCCTCACTCACTCCCACGCTCATCTCTGATCCATCGGGTCGGAGACACAGATGGCACAGGCCTCTCGGGCTGTCCCTTCCATCTATCGGGCCCTCTGGGATGTTCCCCTCGGGACTGTGGTCCATGCTGAGCTTCCCTCTCTATAGAGTGCTTCATGCCATAAGCCAGTGGTTCTCAACCTGTGGGTCGCGACCCCTTTGGCGGTCGAACGACCCTTTCACAGGGGTCGCCTAAGACCATCCTGCATATCAGATATTTACATTACGATTCATAACAGTAGCAACATTACAGTTATGAAGTAGCAACGAAAATAATTTTATGGTTGGGTCACAACATGAGGAACTGTATTTAAAGGGCCAGAAGGTTGAGAACCACTGCATAAACACAGTCAAGCCTCAACAGCTGCCCAGGCCAACAGCACAACACCGTCCCTTCACTCATCCAGACAAGTACAGCACCCCAACTACACGTCCGGCCCTGCGCCCGCCAATGAAGCTCAGAGACAAAAAGAAAACCATCTGTCTTTCAAGGAGTTCACCGACTCCTCAGGCAGGCAAAGAAAGAAGGAGGCAAACAAAATTCAGGTATAGTTCATGCGACTGGTTCTACCTGCTTCTGGTTTTTTCCCATTAGGTGGCATGTAATTAGAACATAAATACAAAGTGGTATTTTAGCATTGGTTTAGGGGTTATCTTAGCCACTTCCAGCTGCTAAAACTAAGTACCGTAGATGAGGTGATAAGCAACAGAAATTTATAAGCAACAGAAATTTATTTCTCACAGTTCTGGAGGCTAGAATCTGAGGTCAGGGTGCCAGCATGGTCAGGGTCTGGTGACGACCTTCTTCTGGGTTTTGGACTGTGACCTCCTGGTACCCTCACATGGGGGGAGCAGTAGAGGTAACTCTTGTGAGGGCACTAATCCCATTCATGAGGGCTCCACCCTCATAACCACATTTAACTATAATGACCACCCAGAGGCCCCCTCTCCTGATACCATCACATTGGGGTTAGGATTTGAACATGAAATGAAGGGGACACAGACATCGTTTACAGCAGCAGGGCCATTAAATACATCCACTGCATGAGCTGTTCCATTCTGAGAAGCAAAAGCAACAAGCCCTCCCAGATAAGGATGCCACGCTTGTGGAAATACACCAGAATCACACAGGTCCTTTTGTTCATCTTCTGAGAGTCAGGCACCCCAGGACCAGAAAGAAAACAGGGTCTAACACTGTCCCACACAAACATCTCGGGGCAAGACAGTTGTGTCCAGCATGTAGGATGCCCTCTGCCCAACTGACCAGGAGACACAAGAGACAGACTTGAGAATGGTGACCGCTTGTCTTGAGAAAGAATGATGTGTGACAGTCCCATTGGGACATGACCACTGGGAATCGACACTCTGCTTGTGCCCGGCCCGACCTCAGCTCTCAGCTCGGATGACACAGCACTGAATCCGGTGCTCCGCCGTTTCTCATCAACAATCTCCCGGCGAAATGCATTGTTACTGTCAACCCAGGCACCTTGAACACCATACTCTTTCCCATCTTGCCGGAGAGTTCCAGTGTAGCTAACTCGCTTGCATTCTGCAATGCTACCAGTGTTACACTCCTTACAGGAAAAGATTTAGATTAAAATAAATGTGACGTTAAAACAACGCCATGGACACTGGACAGATAGACAGGGAGAGAAACAATTCCTTCCTGAGTGTTTAAATCACAGGAGATATACTCCACACTCTTGTAATAAGCCTAAAAGATATGTATTATTTTCCCCATTTGAAAGGAAAAAATGAAAAAGGAAGATCGCCGAAGTGAAGTGATTTATTACAGTGTGGGGTAGGGAGGCAGCTACGTGGAGGCCACGATTCTCAGCCAGGTCTGTCTGACCTCCAAAATTAATACCCTCTCCAGGACACGGTGCTCGCTGTCACTCAATCATCTGATTCCGGAATGCTCCCCTGGACAGGCCATTCTGATGGACTGTCACCTTCCTGGAAGCACCTCTATCACTCATGTCACGCTCCTCAACCTGACCTCCCACCACAATCTGTCCTACAGCTAGGACTGTGGGGAGCGGGGGGAGGGCCAGCAAATGATGCTTTTCCAATAGCCCCCAAGGGCGTCAAATGCAGTACAGCTGACCCTTGAACTATGTGGAGGTTAGAATGCCATCCGCCATGCTGTCAAAAATCAGCATATAACTTTGACTCTCCCCAAAGTAAACTATAGTCTGTTGACCAGAAGCCTTATCAATAACAGTTAACACATGTTTTGAACATTATGTGTATTATATACTGTATTCTTACAATAAACTAAACTATAGAAAAGAAGATATTATTAAAAGAATCATAAGGAAGTAAAAACACAGTTACAGTGCTGTGGTCATTGATACTGTAAGTTTACGTGGTCTGTTTACAAGATGAAAAAAATCCGAGTAGGCGTGGGCCCACGTACTTCAAATCTGCATTGTTCGAGGGTCAGGGTATTTGGTTCTTGGCAAATCAATTGCCACGATAATGACTGTGATGGTGAGTTTTATGTGTCAACTTGGCTCGCCAACTGTTCCCAGTTATTTAATCAAATGCTGGTTTCAGTGCTGTGAAGTAATCGGTAGATGTGGTTACCATCTATGATAAGCTGACTCAGTCAAGATGACCCTCAATCAGGTGAGTGGGCCTCGTCCAGTCAGCTGAAGAAGCCCTGCCTCAAGACTGCAGCGTCATCAGCTCCTGCCTGAGGTTGCAGCCTGCCGGCTTTACCCTATAGATTTCAAACTTGCAGCCCCAATAATCACGTGAGCCAATCCCTTAAAACAGAGCTTCCAGGCATATGGACATCTACATCTGTCTAGTAAGTCCTCACTTAACATCGTCCATAGGTTGTGTGACTTAATTTTAAGAGAAATGACATAATGAAATCAATTGTATCATAGGCTCACTGACATAAACAAGAGTTAAGTTCCTCTGGTATCCCATCAACATTATCACAAAATGACATTAAAAGAAACGATGGCCAGGCCGGCGGTGTGGCTCAGTAGTTGAGCATCAAACAGTTTAATTCCTGGTCAGGGCTCATGCCCGGGTTGTGGTCTCGATCCCCAGTGGGAAGTGTGCAGGAGGCAGCCTATCAATGATCCTCTCTCATCATTGATGTTTCTCTCTCTCTCCCTCTCTGTAAAAAATCAATAAAATATATTTAAAAAAAAAAAAAAAAAAAGGAAAAGAAATGATGTTATTTGAGGACCTGCTGTGTATCTACATGCCCTATTGGTTCCCTTTCCCTGGAGAATGCTGACTGATACGGTGACGCGCAGGCATAACCTATTTCGTGTGAACTATTTCACTGGATCCTCACATCAGTTCACCGAGGTAGGACTTGTTTTCAACAGATGAGGAAACTGCAAGTCCCCAAAGTTACGTATGGAACACGCAGACACTAAGCGATAGGGCCACGACTTAGACTCAGGCCTAATTCAAATGGTATGCTGCCTTCCCAGGACACACTGTCCCCCAAAGTCACGGCCATCCCTAATGAGAATACTCGAGGAAAGGTGGAGACTTAACGATTTGCCTCTGGCTACATTCTGAGCACAGCCCTAGGAAGATGGACGCCCACGGCCTAGCCAAACGGGTTCCGCTCCCTCTCCGCGGGGGAGGGACAGTCCGGCAGCCCTGAGTCTCCCATGTTCAGTTCCTCGCAGGACATAATGAGGTCAGGACGGTGCTGAGGAGGGTGCGGGCCGAGGCCGGAATTTGCCTGGGTCCCTATCACCTTGGCTGGGCCCCGGCCGGCCTCGTCGGCTCCCTTATCAAGCTGTCCAGCTGTTCGACACGAATGCCAACATCGTTGTTCTTCATTAATTCACTGGAAGCCTTCGTGCAAACCTCATTAACGGACACAGTAATTGCTCTGTGAATATTGCCCATTTCCCAATTATGTTGCTGTCCTCATGCCGGGAGAATCGGCCACCGGAGAAAAAGCTCTGAGCTGCCTTCCTCTGTTCTACGACAAGTGGGTGAGTGATCGATCGGCTTTCGACAGTGGCTTCTGCAACCAAAAAAGAGAGCTCTTTGCATCCGAGACCCATTCTTGGGAACTTAGCAGAGCACAAAGTGCAGGGACCTGTCTGTGGACAGAGCCCAGGGACTCACACAGGTGGGCCTGCAGCTCAGGAGGGAGACTGGATCTGCAGCGAGGATCCGAACACCTTCTCGGCACGTCCGCAGGATGCCCTGCGAGGCTCAGCCTCACACACGGGCAGGGAGCAGCGGTGCTCCCTGGGAGGAAAGCCTCAAGGAAAGGCTCTTTAGAAGCCAGGAACTCAGCTTCTGAACCATTGGTAGACCCTCATAAGCACTTCTTATGAGACTATCAATTGCTCATCACCTCCAAAAAAACCACAAAAAACAGGCAACCCTCTTGAGTCCAGTTATCGCCAAACTTGTCCTCGTTTGCATTCAATTTTCTCATTAAATGAGTCCACAAAGACGTGGCCTGGCGTGTGGAGGCCTGCACTGCTTTCACAAGTAGAAAGGGTCCAAGTGAAGGAAACTCGAGACCCGACTCAGCAAGCATGCCCGTGGCTTGTGTAGGAAAGAAGTGAGGAGTGAAAATCGCCGAGGCCGGCACCTGGATGCCTGTGCCTGCTTCAGTCCAGAGCCAAGGAGCCCCCCAGCCCTGCATGTCCGGGTGCCCTTCCTAGGCTGCCCCGCTGCTTGCCACACTTGCTCTGTTACTCGTCTCTCCCTTCTCTCCCAACAAAAACATCCGTGGCCCTGGCTGGTTGGTCAGTGGTTAGAGCATCAGCCAACGGACCGAAGGGTTGAGGGTTCAATTCCCTGTCAAGGGCAGGCACCTTGGTTGCAGGTTCATTCCCCCCCCCCCACCCAACCCCACCCCATCAGAGCGTGTGCAGGAGGCAACCAATATATAGGTCTCTCTCATGTCGATGTTTCTCTCCCCCCCCCTCCCTTTCCCCCACCCCCTTCTCCCTACCTCCTAATCTCTTTAAAAAGCATTGGAGAAAAAAATTCATGGAATGGAGATTTTTTTATAAAGCATCCTTGGGGGTGGGCCCCAAAGACACCCAGCACGGAATGCCCCAATCCAGGGGATTGCCAAACCCAATTCCCAGAAGAAAGAGTTTTTCGATGGGTCACACGCCCACATACGGAGAGACCACGAGAGGGGATAAGCGCAAGTACAGAAGGCGGACATAAAAGGTGAAACGGAGCCAATGCAGAAGATAGAGCCGCTGAAGCAGAAAACGGCCTCCAAGACGAATTATGAAACCGGAG
>NW_005871151.1:1439250-1442309 GCF_000147115.1 Myotis lucifugus | reverse complement strand
CCAGTAAAGAAGGGTCTGACCTTCTCACCCGCTTCTCAGTGTCCAGCACTCTGCCCACGGCATCTCCCTGTGTGTGGAGACATCCACACAGGCTGGTTCAGCCTCCACTTCGTGTCAGACGCAGGTCCCGGAGTCCCAGGGCGGCCTCCTGGGGACTCAGCTGGCCGCCATCCCTCAGAGAGGCCTGCACACACCTTCTCATCCAACAGGACCCCGCAAGTTGCTCTCACCACAGCGCTGTCTTCAATTTATTTAGGGCAAGGATATGAAGGTCTCAAATCTTCCTATTTGTCTGCTTGTTGATAACTGTCTGTCGCTCCAAAGGGAATGTTCATTCCAGGGGGATAGGGACCCCATCAACTCACCCATGGCTGTCTCTCCAAAACAGCAGGTGTTCAATGTTTCTTAATGAATAAAGGGGGGAAGGGGAGAAGAGAGGGAAAGATAAGATGGGGGGTGGGAGCTGGGGATGCTGCACTAGACTGTAACTGACTTGAGAGCAGGCAGGAGGTGGGCAGGTGCCCGCTGCCAGGGCCGAGAGGGGAACCTTGAACAGGGAGGTTCTGGTAAGTATCTGTCCACAGCCCGTAGGAGCCTGGCTTCCCTCAGCACATATTCATCTTGTTCCTTCCGAGTCCTGAGGGCAGCAGCTCTGTGTCCTACCCTGCCCATGGACCTGACCAGATGGTATGTAGCAAATATTTATTGAATAATGATGACAAAGAAGGCTTGCCCATGCTTTTTGGTTTGTTTCTAAACACATGAGACATGCAAGGACCATTGAGCCCAGGGACTCGTTTAAAACTTGTGCAAGTCAGCAGGTGAGAGTCCAGGCTGTCCCCAGCTTCCAGGGCTTGGTGCACTGTGACCACCATCTCCCTGGGGTGGTTGAACCACCCCCAGGAGTGTCCCCTCTCCACGTCCAGATTCCGGCTGAGGCTGCAGGTTACACCGCCTCCCCATTTCCCACTGCCATCCTGGGAACCGGTGCCGTAAATATTTGGGCACATGGTACGTGTTCAATAAACACACGTTGATTGGCTGATTAATCCGCATGCTAAAAAGCAACTCCAGACACCACCAGTGTGAAGAGAACTGGACTCATGGATTTCACCGCAGCCTGATCCCAGATGTCAAACAACTTCAGAGTTCACACGGCCTCCCGTGGCCTTTGTAATCCGAAAGGATCAATCCCAACAGCCAATTCCTGTCCGTTTCATCATCACATCTCATTTTATCTTCCCCGAGGGGTATGTGAGCTCAAAGCTCCCCATCAGGCTAATATCCTACAACGTGGAGGGCAGGGCTAATAAATGAGTGATGGCCCCTGTATAAATGCTCGGGTGACATTTTCCGAAGTTCAGGCCCCCTGGCCACAAACTCGGGATCATCCCTCTGCTGTCCTCACACAAATCTCAAGTCTCCTCCTTTCCGATTACACAGGAAGCACTAGCAGGAGCCGCTAGCTATTCGTCCCCAACGCTGGTTCACCAAGTCCTTAATTTTCCTGATGCCAACGATCTCCGCCACCACATGTCCTCAGAGCCAACTGCCAGCCCTGGGCATCATCTAAGAGCTGACTCACCGATCCCAACCTCAAATAGTCCTCCTTTATTAATGACTTACTTAATTAACTTTATTACTTAACCCTACTAAATCTACTTCGCTTGACCCATAAACTCCCCCAATCACCCTTCCACATTTCTTTATTTTAATCAATACTGTCATTTTTTTAAATGTCTTTTATTGATTTAGAGAGTGGAAAGGAGAGGGATAGAGAGATAGAAACATCAATCAGCTGGCCCCTGAGCCCACAATCAGGCATGTGCCCCGGCCAGGAACCAAACCAGTGAACTCTTGGTTCATGGGTCAACACTCAACCACTGAGCAGCACCGGCCGAAGCACATTTCCCATACAGGGGAAAGTCTGGCCCGAATGTGAATCTTGCCTTCCCTATAAAAAAGTTACGTGCCCTTAAGGAAATTTATAAGTTTCTCAGAAACTCCGTTTTTTCACCTATAAATCGGGCCATTTGTGGAGAGTGGCAGCTGTTCAACCAACCCTGGCCACAGGGTGAGAGACTGCCCAGTCTCCGGGCAGTGAGGTGTGACCATGTGACTGAGCTCTAACCCTCCTGCCCTCTGCTGGCTGGACATCAGTGTGGGGAGCTTAGAAACCACATGTAGTCACGGACACAGTTCCCCTCAGCCTGAGTCACTGTGTGGAGCAGAGACACCCTACCACCCCTTTATTCTCACAAACATACCCATTCATTCTTGAGGTTATTTGAGAAATAAGTATCCCAGTGGTTCTCAACCTTCCTAATGCCGCGACCCTTTAATACAGTTCCTCATGTTGTGGTGACCCCCAACCATAAAATTATTTTCGTTGCTACTTCGTAACTGTAATTTTGCTACTGTTATGAATCGTAAGGTAAATATCTGATATGCAGGATGTATTTTCAGGGGTCGCGACCCACTGGTTGAGAACCACTGATACATTCTTGGTCTATTCAGCCTGCTCTAACTAATATACCATTTTTTCAGCCCAATTGGGGGGTTACCATAATTAAATAATGAAAATTTGCAAAATACCTAGTATAGGACCAGGCATAGGGCCTGGCATTATAAGTCATTTAATTAACTTTTCCTCCTCCCGTTATTTTCTCCGATAGCATTTTGCCCCAATTCATTAACAAGAAAATAGAGGTTACCAGCCATTAACTCCCCCACTGCACTAAGCTGCACTTTATCCATATTCATCATTAGATATTAATAGTTATCATCAGACAGTATTTACATGTCAAACATTAAGTGCTCCCTTTGCACGATATCATTTCATCCTTATACTCACCCTATCAGGGAGGTACAATTAGGATTCCCCTATCACAGGAATCTAAGACTCGGGGCGGGTTAAGTATGCTGCCCAAGGTGGAAAAGCTGGCACAGAACCAGGACTTGACTCCAAAGGTAATGTTCTCGCCCCTCCCAAAACAGGATGCTCCTGCCCAAACCTGGCCTCTCCTGGGCCACCACTGGTGCAAGCCAGGAATGTGCAG
>NW_005871151.1:1419489-1438079 GCF_000147115.1 Myotis lucifugus | reverse complement strand
CCTGGGGGACATGAACCAGGTCTGATAAATGCTTATTTGATTGATTAGATGGTACAGATCTCCAGGAAAGAGAAAGAAGCTTTCTTCCCAGCCACCTGCACCACAGATGTCTAAGGCCATGCTGAGGTGCACAGAGCACAGGTAACAGGCAAGACCACTCCCCAATCTGACATGCCCCCTCCTGATCCCAGCCAATGCCCAGCTTGCTGAAGCCCGTATCTCTTGTAGCAGAAAGACAGATGCGTGCATACGCACATGTGTGTGTACATACACATATATGCAAACATCAAAGTAGCTCAGTTTTCAATACATCACTGGAAATGCTGAACAATCATGAGCATGAGGAACGAGAAAAAAAAAAAAAAAACAAGCACAAGGGAACTAGACTGGAGTCTGCTGAAATGACCAAGCGCTTACACACCGCACAGGCAGCAGATAAAAAGCTATATCCAGCAAGGCCTCAACTGCCCAGGTTTCATTTAAGTGACTTTTTTAAGTAATGGAAATCCTACTGTTTTTATTGCTAAAGCGTTTAGTTTTAACTAAGTGAAAAGACACGTCGTCCCTGGTCTTATAATCCTTATCATAAATACATTCTAAATTTTTCTTAATAGTCCTGGTTAATTATGTGTCCCCAATCTTGGCACGGTGCCTGGCAAAGGCACCATGTAGCACTAAATTTTCCTGGGCTGCCACAGCATTATGTGTGCCCTGGGGAGCTTCCCAGGTGTCCAGGCAACCAGCCGCACACAGTGATCTATGGCAGCTTGTGGGGTAGACACGGCTCTCCTAGTTTCTCCTAGAGGTCGAACTGTCTCTTCCAACTCACAGTTCTGGGCAGTTTTTCACACTCCTCTTTTAAGTGCTCTGTTGTGTGATATCTTCTAGCTTAGGAATTCACAATAACGTGGAGGTTCTTAAGACTGTTGGGAGTCCTCTGGTTCCTCTTCTCCTCATCACAGGTAGATCTCTCTTGCCCAGATCCTGGAAGTGAACGTGACCCTGTGATGACCTCTGGCCAATGAACTGTGAGCAAAAGCCTTTAAAAGCCAGAACATAATCCCCGAGGTTCCAGCTTCCTCTGGCCACGGTGCTCTATGGCATTCCAGGCAGTGGGACACGCCTGGGTCCCAGGACATGGGGCAGGACCCCTCCCTCCAGATACACATGCCAACCAGACGGTGCATGTGTTACATGAAGAAGAAATAAATCTTTGTTATTTAAACCACAGAAGTTTTAGGGGTTGTTGGTATAAACAGCACAACCTAAGCCAACCTGATGAATATAAACAGTATTAAAGGAGAATAACAAGTTCACGAGTCAACTGTCAAGAGGCCGTCCAATGAGAGAAATCATAGGCTTATATTCAGACCATGACACAGACTGTGGCTGCCCCAAGGCTGTGCTGATGGTTGAGCATACATGTGTGCGTGCGTGTAAACACGTCCAGAGTGCCAGGGTGCACTGTCCGTGTGGCTTCCTGGCAGTGGAGTCCACAGGATCTGTACGCTGCCCAAGGACAGACACCAAGTCTTTTCCTCCCGTTTTTCCAGAACCTAATACAGTGCCTGGTACAGAGTAGAGGTCAATGCATATTCATCTATGCTAACCAGCTTGCTAGATATCAGTAAGGAAAAAATACCCGCAATAGCTTGCCCAAATTCACACGGAACTTGTAACTGGCAAAGGAATCAGGCCCAGCCATCCTTGTAAAGCAGAGCTCCACCCACCCTGTCAGATAGCTCCACCCACCCTGTCAGGTCCAATGACGAGGTGGGTTCCCTGCCCTTGCCCCCACACCTGAGGACGGAGCCATGCCTCAGGCCATGGACAGACAGAGTTACTGTGGACAGACGCATGAGCACACAGCCAACAGCTCCTTCTGCACACTGTGTCTCCCCCTTGGAATGTGAGGAATTTTTCAACCAGGTCTATTGGTGAATAAAGCCTGTTCTGCTGAACCTTCAGGGACAAGATATCCCTGATCCAACTGAGTCAGCTATACTTCACGCTGCCTATCGTGTTTAAAGGGCAGATCTTGGTACAGAACTTCATGTTACCCCAAAGCACCCCATCACCCAAGGACAATGCGTTCCTCATTTGCCCTGTTACATACGCAACAGCTAACAAACACTGCAGCCATGCAGTGAGGGCTCACTAACTTCACCCATTATGCTATGCACGGGGTTAGGCATTTCACTTAAGTTACCCCCTCCAACCCTGCGACCAATTCCATAAGGTAGGTATTATTACCTTCATCTTACAGATGAGAGAATGACAGAACCACAAGGTTCAGGTCACGTGCCCAAGTTCAATACATAGGCCCCTGGATTTTGTTCACCCTTTACTGATGGGTATTTCTTAATTACATGTATTTCTCTGAGTCCATGATTTACCTGTTCATCCACTTATTCCCTTTACCTACAAACAGGTTTTGGGGGTCTGAGGCACTACTTTCCCCATCTTACACAAGGTTTAGATTTAACTAGCAAATGATATTTTCAGAATTGAATCATGTGACCAGTTACCAAGTCTAAACACTTTCTACAGATAATAGAACTTATCTTGTAGGTTGTAATGAGAGTTGAATGCGTTAATATAGCAAGAGCTAATGGCAGTTCCTGGCACATAGTATGACCTCAATAAATGTTCGGTTTATAAAATTAAATGAAATGAGAGCTACTGTCCACCAATACATTTAGCACAGTTTTTGGGGTGGGGAGAATGAAGGCAGGTGGCCAGAAGGACTAAGTTTAACATCACATTCTACTGCCGCTCACCGCAGATACAACACGGCGGGCCTTTGTTTTCTTGAACACAAGAGGGGAACAAATGGATGAGGTCACCTCCAGGAACCAGCCTTGACAAGTTCTGATGTGTGATTCCAGTGGTCGATCAGTAAATGAGCAGCTGTCATGACTAAGCATCCCGGCGATTCCCCAGGTCTGCTCTGCAGAGCACACGGGCCTCCACTACAGAAAACGTGCAGGACCCCACACAACCGGGCCTCCTCGAAGGAAAAGCTTCATAAAGGAACGTTCCAGAGGAGTGTCTTCATTGCAGAATAGATGGTGACAGACACGGGGCAACAGAGCCCACCTGGTTTTTCCCACCACCCCTCCATCCGGACGCGACCCGTGACTGAATACTGCACAATTAGCGAGAACAAAACAGCAGGTGCGGATGTGGGCGGGCGTCACGATGGGAGGAAGCGGCTGGGAATGTGGGAACGCAGGACAGAAACTGCGGAGCGGGGCGGCTCGGAACACCATCGGCACAGAGCTGGGGAGGCACAACGCTGAGGGCGTGAACCCCACCAGCCCGCACCCACGAACCTGGTGCCCAGGCCAGGCACACCCGCCATCCAGGATACATCTCAGACACAGACTTTTAGATCTCTGTTTTTTTGTGTGTGTTTGATGGCAGTGATTTTCTTTTACTTTTTTTTTTACTCTTTATTGTTGAAAGTACTATATATGTCCCCCTTTTCCCCCATTGGCCTCTCCCAACCCACCCGTCCCCCACCCCACGCCTTCACCACCCTAATGTCTGTGTCCATGAGCCACAGTGGTTTGCTTTAGATTGTGGTAAAATTCCCTGAGGGCTGTAACACAAACTTGGTGGCTTAAAGCAACTTAAACTTATTCTCTCAGAGCTTTGGAGGCCAGACAGCCTGAAACCCAGGCGCCGCGGGGCTGTGCTCCCTCCCGGGGCTCCAGCGCAGAATCCTTCCCTGGTCTCCTCCAGTTCCTGGGGCTGCCCACAGTCCTGGACTGGTGGCCTCCTGACTCCCACCTCTGCCTCCACAGGGCCAGCACCTTCTCTTCTGGGAGTGGAGACTCCCCCTGTGCCTCCCTCTTCTAAGGACACCCCTGATTGCGTTTGGGGTACGCCCTGCTGCACCAGAATTCTCTCCTTGTCCCAAAATCATCCACTTGATCCCATCTACAGTGGATCTTTCAAATCCAGGGGCACAGGTTCCAGGGTTTGTGAAGACCTGGTATCTTTGGAAAACGTTTTTCCACTTTTTCTTTTTTTACCTCATTTTTAAAGAAAATTGAGAAATATTTAGCCTTTCAAAGCATGACGAAGAGTCACAGATCTAGACTACCCAGGCTGGGGGCAGCCTTGGAAACAAGCTCATTCCAGCCTCTTTCATCTAAAAAAGAGGAGACCAGGGCTGAGCGTGATGTGCCAGGGATGACCCGGAAGGCCCAGCCTAGCAAACAAACGCTCCTTCAACCCTTGACTTCTGCCGGGACTTTTCAATGAGGTCACTGAGAAGAATATTCCGTGACCCTCCCACACCCCCCAAAATAAAAATTTGCCACATCTCCTGCATACAGTGAGCCATATCTCTCCAAAGAGATAGAACTGACATAAAAAGCAACATCTGAGTCAGCCCAGCGGACTAAAAATAAGAAGTGCAAGAATTCTGGCCTGGGTTCACGCCCGGTCAGTGGGAACCCAGACGTGTCCCCAGGTGGCCTTCCCAGGAGCCACGGGAGGTGTGGGAGGCGGAGGGATGGGATCGGGGCTGCTCTCGAGGAAGATAAAGCTGGCATCCCGGTGCACAGCGAAGAGGAGCAGAGATGGATGAGTCATGGAAACCAGAGGGAAGCGAATTCAGGGGCCCACCTCCGTGGTTCTCCTACCGCAGGGAGCCTCGGAATCACCGGGAAGCTACTGTAAAAGCATAGACTCTGGGCCCAGCCCGGGAGGTTCAGATTCTGCAGGCCGCTGGGCCCAAGGACGTGCATTTCTAACGAGTTCCCGGGTGCTGGGGAGCTGCAGGTCTGGGAGCGACACTTGGAAAGCCACTGTTCTCTGGAGGGCCTGGACGCAGGGGGGTGAGGAGGGGGGAAGAGAAGCTGTAGAAGTGAAACAAAAGGGATGGGTAGCAGAGAGTACTGGGAAAATTCCCTAGCATTTTGGTAGATGAGGAAAGGGGGTGGCAGAAAGGGACAAGGTGGTACCCACCGAAAGAAAGAGTGTAACGGGGGAACCTTTAGGAGGAGGAGAGATGAAGAATTCTGCATGGAACACACTAAGTTTCAAGTTTCCCACAAGACAAGATACACACAAAGCAGGTGAATGCATACATGAGAAGCCACAGAACCTGAAAGGGACCTGCCTCTGAAGGACAGGAGGTGTCCGTGCAGGGGACTGGATGGGTGTGCTCAAGAGCTAGGTCCTAAGGGTTGTCTTCCAGAAAGTATGTGGGGGGCGGGGGGCGGAGGGTGGGGGGTGGGGGGGGAGCGTTCTGCAGAAGGTGGGCCATGGCTGGAATCCGCTACCGAGTTCAGGAAGGGTGAGGATGGAACAGAGGTGTTCAGACCTGACCACCAGGTCACCAACGAGACATACAGCAGCCTGTGGGACAAAGGCCAGATTCTGATGGTCAAGCTAGAAAAGTGAAAGCCCTGCCCACAGGCTGTTCTTGAGGCCTGCGGATGGAGGATGCAGAAGGAAGCCAGGCTGAGAAAGAATGGGTTTTATATCTCTGCAGTGAGGGACCAGTCTCTCTGGAGGTAAAAGAGCCGACTAAAGACAGAGATGGACGAGCTGGGAAAGAGAAGTGATGTGGTATGGCCCACGGTGCCAGAAATCAGTAAATCAAATTGGTAAGAACTCCGAGGTGCCTTCAACGCCAGCACCCAGTATCCCAGGGGCTCCCCCAAGAGGAGCAAACTTGCTTCTAAATTCCCAGCCCCTCAAGTAACGCCTGACACCAACGGCATCCTTAGTGCAGGATCACGGGGTGAATGAGTGAATGGATGAATGAATGCATGCATGGAATGGAATAATGCTAGAATGAGAGAAAGAATTCCCATCCATTATATAATGAATTATATAACGAATATAAAAATTTTATGAAATCAATACAGAAAGGCAAAAGGAAGAGGATCAAACACCAAGGTAGGTTCAAAATATCCCCTATCTGCAGACTTCTGTTGCTTACACTAAGCAAATTCTAGCATTTCTACTTAAAAAACAACTCTTTTGAAACTTAATCCAAACATAGAAAACACATCTGCCGCTCTACCCACCTTATGCCAACACTTTCTTCTTCTCCCCAAGGACAGAGGAATTGCTAACCAGAGTGATAAAGCTCAAAATACTCATTTGCCCCCACTTAAAAGTATGACAATTCATGGGGAGGGGGAGGGGGAAGGAAGAGAAGAATTCTTTGCACATAAAATTGGTGTGACCCTCCCCACCCTTTACTCAAACACCAGAGCCTCCCTGCTAATCACACTTTTCATTCAGGGCCCCTGCACTTGATGTTCCCTCTTTCTGCAATGCTCTTCCCGCTTATGTAGGCAGCGTGCTTCCTCACTTCATTCAGCGCTGTGATCACTTGCTACCTTCTCCAAGAAGCTGTTAATCATCTCTTTCTAAAGCAACATCCACCCCTCACACATAGCCCAGCTGCCATCTGCCCCTCGCACTGCTAACCTGCCTTAGGTTCGCATCTCAGCACCTCCTGCACTTGACTTATTTCAAGCGTATTTGTTTGTTTACTGGAATATGAGATCCACAGGAGCAGAAGCGTTCCTTGTCCATTCCTGTATTCCCAGGGCCTACTGAAGTTCCTGGTCCATAGTAGGTGCTCAGTAAATGTTTATTAGGTGAATAAACCCACTACCGTACCTCCATGGAATTCTCCCAGCCTTAATGGTCCCTGTGAGGGCTCCTGGAGAAATCTGCGGGAACAGTGGAAGCTTGCACCGGCGCTGCAATCAGATGAAAACTGATGACTGGCAGAAAAATCCAGCCACCATCTGGCTGTTCAAGGACCCCTCCCGGGTGCTGACAGCATTGTCATTCAAGATAATGAAGATGAAAACCAACAGTGATCCAGGGGGACAGGTTCCCAGGAGGCAGCCTGGCTGGACTTAACTCTTTCCAGCCCTGAGAAGGAGCCGCCCTTCCCGAGGCTGGAGGCAGGCGGCGGACAAGGTCCCTGCTTGAGAGATGGCAGAGGACCTGTCCCGGGAAAGGCTGAGATGGAGAAACTCTGAGCAAAAGAGCCTTGGCGAGATGCTGGCGGCGGGGAGGTGAGGAAGGCTATCGCGATGACGGATGGAACACACCATTTGCCCATCAGTCAACAAGGTCCTTCGGGCTGGGAGCCAACTATGCTCTCAGCTCATTTATTAAAGCGCTGGTGTGTGCTTCTACCCTCAAGGCCTGAGACTCAAGGCCTGAGAACAACAGCCACTTGGTCTTCAAGGGACATTCCATCGCTGAAGTTTACAGAAAGAAGTGTCCAGCGTAAGCAGTTTCCATGAGCGAGTGCTGGCCACCCTTGACTAGAGAATAAAACTTAGGGGAGTTCCAGGAGAAGAGGAAACCACCGCCATGCAGTTGCCAGGCGAGGGAGCTGGGTGCTGGGCATGACCTCCTTCTTTCCAGCCTTCGAGTGAAGAAACTGTCAAGGACACATTTCCTGGGTGAGAGGCAAGGATGGTCTGAACTAGTGCCACATGGTCTAGTTCTGAATTCCATCCCTGCCTCTTGAACGACTTATTTAACACCTCCACGCCTCAGTTAAGATAAAATGAAGACTGTAACAAGTAATTACCAGAGAATTACATGTGTTCACTTATGTCAAGCAGAAAAACAAGCATTCTAGAGGCCAGAGATGATGAGATGATGATGGTGAGGTGATGGTGATATGATGGTGAATTATAATGATGATGGTGACGGTGATAATGATGGTGGTGAGGGTGATAATGATGGTGATAGTGATGATGCTGGTGATGGTGGTGGTGGTGATGGTGGTAATGATAGTGAATTATAATGACAGTGGTGATAGTGATAATGATGGTGAATTAGAATGATGGTGGTGGTGATGGTGACAGTGATGGTTGTGAATTATGATGGTGGTGATGATAATAATGATGGTGAATTATGATTGGTGGTGATAGTGATCATGATGATGATGGTGAATTAGAATGATGGTGGTGATGGTGATGGTGATGGTGGTAATGATAGTGATAGTGGTGAATTATAATGACAGTGGTGATAGTGATAATGATGGTGAATTAGAATGATATGGTGTTGATGGTGACAGTGATGGTTGTTAATTATAATGATGGTGGTGATGATAATAATGATGGTGAATTATGATTGGTAGTGATAGTGATCATGATGATGATGATGAATTAGAATGATGGTGGTGATGGTGATAATGAGCACAGAGCCTAGAATAGACCCCTGGGCTCCAATCCAGACTCTAGTACGTGCCGTGTGATTCCTGGGGGAGTTGACAGAAACCCTGGATGGGGGTCCGCTAGGAACTGCCCAGCGGACAGTAAGTGCTCAGTAAGTGTTGCATTAGACCACAGTTGTTGGAACAGCCCAGGCCCAGGCAGGCACCAGTGTCCAAGGTGTGGCCCTGCCCACAGTGAGGTAACTCCAGCCACAGTGATTCAACAAGCCCCAGAGACACATGCCCCCTCAACTGGAAATACAACCCAGAAACTCCCCTCTGTGTCCCGCTGCAGTGAGTGGGATGAGGTCTTCTCAGAACCCCATAGGCACCTTGCTCCCCAAGGAGCTTAGACAGTATCAGCCCACAGAGCTGACTTCTATGTTGTTAATTACGTTATCTCCTCAATTAATTCCAAGTTCCTCAGTAACAGCTAAACATCTGAACAGCACTTCACCAATTACAAAGTATAATCAAATCAGGAACCCCATGTAATAGGCTCAATTGTGTCTCCCCTTCCCCCCTTCCCTCCCCACCCCTTAAGAAACTCATATGTCGAAGCCCTAACTGCCAGTAGCTCAGAATGCCGCTGTATTTGGAGACAGGGTCTTTAAAGAAGTAATTACGGTAAAATGACGTCACCAGGCTGCTCCAATATGACTGTGTCGTTATGCAAAGAGGAGACTAGGACAGAGACACATGCAGAGGGGAACATGTGAAGACACGGGGAGAAGGTGGCCGTCTACAAGCCAGGAGAGAGGCCTGCAGACACCCTGATCTACTCCCAGGCTCTTTGAGAAAATGAACTTCTGTTTGTGAAGCCACCCAGGCTGTGGTACCTGGTAACGGCAGCCCTAACTAACCAGGACACCCCGTGAGGGCAGTCCAGATGCATGATTAATGTTATTTTAACATGAGAACAGCAGAAGTCTCAGACCTGCCTGAGCCATTCAGTCAGCAAGTGGTCAAGCTGGGATTCCAGAGCATGAAGCCTGGCTCCTCCCACCACTGCCCAAGGATTTGACACTTACTCAGCAATATTTATTGAGCATCTACTATGCACTCAGATCTTTTTAAGGCGCTAAAGATACTACAGTGATCAAGAAGTCCCTTTTGTCGTGAAGATAAACAATAACCACCATCAAATAAATATAAAATATCTACTGTTAGAAACAACTGGAGAGTGTCAGGAATATAAGCACATTTTTTTCTCATTCTAGCCTATAATTTTTGGTACAAACATTTCAGCCAAACAATGAAAGATTTCTTCAAAAAAAATACTAAGCCCTAAAAGTGAATATTCAAAAGGAAAGTTCCAGGGAAGAGGGGAGAGTATTGTTCATTCATTTCACTCTTCATTAAGAAAATGATAAAAATCAGGCAGGAGAGAGTCACAAGCCCTGAGTAAAAGTTTCCACCATGTTAATAAGGGTCAGTGCAGGAGGCAAAGACCAACAGTAGTTAGCATATTAATTCGATATTCAGCAGGGCTGAAAATCAGCATAATATTGCCCTGCTGTTGGCCAAATGGCTCAAGGCAATCCCCTAACCCAGTGGTCGGCAAACTCATTAGTCAACAGAGCCAAATATCAACAGTACAATGATTGAAATTTCTTTTGAGAGCCAAATTTTTTAAACTTAAACTATATAGGTAGGTACATTGTTATTAACTTAATTAGGGTACTCCTAAGCTGGCCTTTATAAAAAGGTCCTCAATCTGATTGAGGTACATTCGCTGAGGCCGACCCCTTCCAACTCTCCCATCTACAATCGTCTTGTATACTTGTTTTGTCTACCTCCTTTCATTCATCCTCTCTATATGTCCAAACCATCTCAACATACCTTTCTCAATCCTCGACACTACATCTTCTTCCACTCCACAACGTTCCCTAAAATTAACTTAATAAACTTTAGTTAAGTTTTAAGTCAACTTCGCACTGTACATGCGCACCCGCACGTGGTATTTTGTGGAAGAGCCACACTCAAGGGGCCAAAGAGCCGCATGTGGCTCTCGAGCTGCAGTTTGCCGACCACTGCCCTAACCTGATAATCCTTTCACTGTTCACCAAACTTTACCTTTGATATGCCTGTATGCATTCCTAAAGGGCAAATGTATATTCAAGTGAAAGCTAACAGGACCCAGAAATCAGGGAGCCTCTCCACTGGAGAAAGGTTTCCGCCTGGCCCCCAATGCCTTCTAAATTCATATTTCTTGTCTAGTGCATTCATTTGTGCGCAGCCCCTTCTCCAGATCCTGAATCCTCGCTGCAAAAGGTTGCGGCAGGTCAGCATCAAAATTTCCCTCTAAAGGCTGAGGCCAAAGCTCTTTCAAAAAATAACCAAGCTCAGGGAGGTGTGTTTTGCTCTTCACTCAGATGAGAATTCACACCAGGTCCACCTCAGTTACACTGGTCCACTCACCACCAGAGAGAATTCTGGCAGAGCTGGATGGAGCTCCATCTCACTCTCTCACTGCTAAGCTTAAATCATAACATGTTTACAAAGGTTTCCTGTTGATATAACATTGAATTGCTAGAGAAGTATTTACACAATATGTGTCATCTTTTAAGAATTTTCTTCATTTTCAGTTCTGCATTTTGGGGTCTAGAACGGCAGGCACGACTGTGCAAACCCCTCTGACTGTCAACCCCCGGGGCCACCTGGGTCTGATTCGGCACGGACTGACCTGCTCTGCTGCCTGCGAGAGGCTGCAAGGACTTCACACCTGTGACCCTCCAGAGGAGGGGGAGGGGTGCATTCACAGTCACGTTAATTAATGCATCGGATGGCATTCGAGGCAGAACCAGAAATCCAATAGTGCTCCCCAGGCTCACAGGTCTGAGCTGCTACCAGAGGCAGGTGAGGAATGACATTTGAGGGCCCGGCAAAGCTACGGGGACTCATTTATTCACGCGAAGACACACTGGCTCTCACTGCGGCTGGACTACAGGAGAGTCAGTGCAACTAAGACTATAATTCCGAGATTCTAATAACTTAGAACCCAGGCTTGGCAGCTCATCGGCAGCTCATCCCTCCCGCTCTAAGCTTTGTGCTACCACCTGAAAATACAGGAAATGACAATGTCCACAACAGAGGATTAGAGGACAGGGAAGTGGGATCAAGCGTGTAAGCTCTTGTTGCCTAGACCTAACACCTGCTAGGCACTCGCGTGATGCTGTTTAGATGAACAAGGTCACTGCTGATCGGGAAGGAAGATGCAGGCAAGACCAGCAGTCAGGGATCACTCCATCACTCTCATCCTCCCAGCTGTGTGAGTGCTGATCCAGCAGACATGGCAGGTAAGGAGCAGGGTTCCGGACCCCTAGGAGGGATTCCGTAAAGCCCTTCAGTGTGTGTGTGTGTGTGTGTGTGTGTGTGTGTGTGTGTGCGCGCGCATAAAGGAGCACTTCTGGGGAAGAGGCTGAATTGTAACAGGCCTTTGAAGGAACCCACATCCAGGCAAGGTTGCCAACGACCAGTGTGGCGTCCAGCACGCTCCTCTAGGAGAGAAAGATGTTTCCTGAAAACCTGGGAGAGACAGTCCCCACTGTACATTTGTTGAATGAACAAATAAATGATGAACCAATAAACATCTTTTTAGCGTGCAGGAACAGAGAACATTCTCATCATTCTACCAAAACTTGTCCAGATCACAAAAACAGACCATGCGGTGAGAATAAGATTTGGTCGCCTACAGAATTAAAAGATGAATGCTACAGGGACTCATTGATTCTTAATTCCCCAGATCTAGCCCGTCATCCTTAAAATATCTCATTTACATGAATAAAAAAGTTATTACTGACTACCCACTATGTGGGAGGCACCTTCACACACACACACACACACACACACACACACACACACACACAATTTTTAAAAATGTATTATTACTATTATTATTATTATTATTTTACTGGTTTTAGAAAGAGAGGAAGGGAGAGGAATACAGAGCTAGAAACACAGATGAGAGAGACGTTGTTTGGCTGCTTCCTACACACCCTCTACTGGGGATCGAGCCCGTAACCTGGCATGTGCCCTGACCAGGAATCAAACCAGTGACCTCTTGGATCATGGGTTGACGCTGAACCACTGAGCCACACCGGCTGGGCCACATCACCTCATTTAATCCTCACAACAAACACACTATAGAGAATCAAGATCCTTCATTTCTTCAGATGAGGTCACCCAGACCGAGGGAGTGGGGCTCCGGGCTTTAAACTCAGATCCTTCCAACCTTAAATCCCATTCCTTTTCTGCTGCCTCTGACATAAAAATGTCATCCCAGTCACTGAAGGATTACAAAATCATTATAAAATGACCCACGGGCCAGATCACTAGAGAATACGCCTGTACAATGCCTCTGAATTGCAGAAGGTAAGAAACAATACAAGCCAACAGAGGAAACTGTATAATGTGAGGAACACACATCCCATGAGGTTTAGGATTCTACCCTACTTCATACTTAAATATAAAAATATTCAACTTAATAGGTGCCCCCCCAAAATGGACAGTCCTTACTTAAAAATCTGGGAAAATTAATAGAGGCTGCATACACTCAAAAATGAATGTAGCTCAGAAAAACAAACATGGTCCTAAAAATAAAGACAGTGTTTGAAGTTTTACCCACAGTCCCTAAGAACTGCTTTTATATATATTCTGTTAAAACGATTTCTGGAAGCCAGCTCACTTTGGGACAGTACCGAACATGTTATAATATGGTCTAATCTCTTATGCCAGCTTTGATCGCTGAAATGAAGTTACTGCTCCTTGTCTGATAGGAACAAAGTCAAAATGTGGTTCGAAAGGTTATAGCATATTTTCCTTTGCAAATATCTAATCTCTGGCATGGTTTTCAGCACTTTCAAAATGCTTTTGCAGCCCTGGCCAATGTGGCTTAGTTGGTGGGAGCATCGACCCGCAGTACACCAAGGGCACATACCCAGGTTGTGGGTTCGATCGCTGTCAGGGCACATGGTGGAGGCAACCAATCGATGATTTGCTCACATCAATATTTCTCTCTCCTCTCTCTCTCTCTCTCTCTCTCTCTCTCTCTCTCTCTTTCACTCTTCCTCTCTCTCAAATCAACTTTTAAAAAATTTTAAATGAATGCTTTGGATATGTCACTTTCCTTCATCTTTGTCTCCTTTTACAAATATGTAAAAAAATAAATAGATAAGACTCACAGACATTGTAAAGGGCCTTTTCCAGTTGCAAGTGATGGAAAACTAATTATTCTAAATGAAGCAGGGAATTTAATGGCTTCTACCCTACAAAGTCCGCAGGTAGACAGGCAAGGTTTGATCTAGGTGCAAGGGATGCCCGGACTCTCTCCATTTCTCAGCTCTCTGCTCTGATCCATATTCCCAGATGCCAAGCTGTGGAGAGAGAGCTGTTAGGCAGGGTGGAGCTAGACTGTGCATGGCTCCATCCTCCAAGTTCAAGGCCAGTGGAAGAGAACACACACACCTTTCTCAACCGTCCCTGCAGAAGTCTTATCGCACCTTATTGGCCCTGCCTAGGCCCTGTGACCACCCAACTCACGATGGGCAGGGGTAACCTGAGCCATAGGTCTCCCCATGAAGTCAACCACAGTATGTCCCCCAAAGTTCACAGGCGGAAGGGTGGATTTCCAGAGAAAAACTGCGCAGGATGAGTGAAGGTTGCGTTGGAAAACCAAGAGGCACCCGCCACAGGCTCTGGGACTCACCTAGAGTCCCACAGAGACTAAAAGACAAAATTAGGACCCATGTCCAAGCTTCTGAAACCAAGAACTCCAACAACAGTGACAAACCTTTTGAAAACACATGGAATAAGTCACAGAAAGCCGTCCACACTGAATCTCTTGGTCCCGACATTCTGAAACATTGATCTACTGCCTCCAGAACTTCAAAGGAAGCCAAGTTCCTCTCACAACATAGAAACTGTATAAAATTAAACAAGGTTTACCATTATCTAAATCAAAATCCCTTTACAGCTCTAAATGGCTCCTCACCATCTGGAAAGCCAGGACGCTGTACTCCAACGTGAAAGGGAAAAGCTTTTTGACCCAGTTCTGTCCCGGCTCTAATGTAAAGCGTCGAATGCTATTTATTAAGTCCCCCCGATGAATGCTATTGCTCTGCCTATTTGCAACTCCGAAATGACACCTATTATTCAACTGGAGATTAGAATCTCAAGCAGTAGGGTGTTTTTTAATAAAAAATAAAATTAAAAATAGATTCGCCATTGCCTTTTTAATGAAACGAGTAGCTCTGCCGGCTTAGAGGGGAAATGACATATTTCTTGGGATTTTTAATATACTGATTTGAGCGGTGCCAACAAAAAAGTTACCAATAATATTCACCTCCTGGGAAATTGTACACTGCTTCTCCCCTCGCCATCCTATCGCCTTCCCCCCCCGCCCCGCCCACTCCTCCACTGCGCACCTGGGCTGCCCACACAGCCCTCCCACCAACGCAACACAAACCCTCTGAAACTGACACATGCAGGTGATACGGAACATCAGGTGCAACTCCACAGGTGTGTGCCAAGGAAGAAAAATGATGGAGCCCAGCACTGTGTCCAACAGCATTTGCTGTGATGACGTGAATGTTCTACGTTTGTGCTATCCGATGTGGCAGCCTCGCTGCGTGGGGCTCCTGAGACGAGAAACGGGACTTTTTATTTTATTTTAATGAAAGTAGCCACAGGTGGCCAGTGGTTACTGAATTGGAGGGCAGCGCAGAGGTCACCCTCAGAGAATCTCTCTAGCAGGTCGTGTGTTTTCCACCCCAGCACAAACCAGCCGCCTGCCGTTCTCCAGACAGGGCACCTGTTTGTGCCCCTGGGCTCCCAGCCTGCCTGGGAGACTCCTTTTCATGCACAAAGCCCAGCCCTGGTTTCACCTCCTCTGGGAAGCCTTCCTGGACTTTCCCTTCGCTCCTCCCCACTCATGAGAGTGGGGCAACCCGCTCCTCCAGCACCTCTGTGCGTAGGGCTACTTCTGTGGACGTGCTCACCACACTGCAAAGGCTGGGGAGCCTGTGTCCTGCACAGCGGACAGCACATGAGCTTGGGGTCAACTCTGGGGAGAGTGGGTGTTCTGGAGACAGCTAGCCACCTAGTGTCAAATCCCGCCTCTAGCACTTACTCCCAGCTCCATCACCACAGGCAAACTCCAGGACGGCTCTGGGCGGATGACCCATCTGTAAAATGGAATGATTGACAGTAACTCTCCTTCAAGGTTGTTGCAAGGGCTCAGTGACCCAATGCAGGTCAAACATTAGCCTAGTGCAGTGATGGCGAACCTATGACACGCGTGTCAGAGGTGACACGCGAACTCATTTTTTTGGTTGATTTTTCTTTGTTAAATGGCATTTAAATATATAAAATAAATATCAAAAATATAAGTCTTTGTTTTACTATGGTTGCAAATATCAAAAAATTTCTATATGTGACACGGCACCAGAGTTAACTTAGGGTTTTTCAAAATGCTGACACACCGAGCTCAAAAGGTTTGCCATCACTGGCCTAGTGCCTGGCAAGGGGCAAAGACAATAACATTGAATTCCTGTGCTTTACTTTTCATTAAATTATTAGACTTCGCACCTCTAAGTGTGCACTAGGTCTCAGCCATCCCTGTAACTCAGAGTCAGAGCACACAGTAGGCACTCGTTAAAGATGAAAATGATTACTGATGCCTCCAGGGGACGGATGCCAGTCCTGAGCTCAGTTCTGAGTATACTCCATGAGGTTAACCAGCCTTGTTCTAAATGTTCAACCAAGACACTAAAAAAAGTGTCTCAACAGAAACAGGATGCGAGATTTGTATGGAGCTTATTCAAACTCCACCCAAACTCACTGTCACTGCCACCCACCCTGTATGTCCCATTACTATCCCAGACAACCCCAAGCTAGCCAAAACTCTACCAAAATGTTCCTGATGGAAATAAGCCCTATCCTGCAAGTTTGGGGGACAGTAACAAAAGTTTAAGGGCCACTGGTCTAACATCAATGTGAGAGATACATTTAAGCAACTCTAAGCCCCAACCATCTATTCCTGCGTCTCCCCCGCATCCTTCTAGTTTACCCACTGCCCTCTTGTCATAGGTGGGTACCTAGATAAGGGGGGGGGGGCACTTCAATAGACAGAACTAGTGCTACGAGCCTGCATCCTAGGTGTGCTGCACCTGTGCACCTGCCCTAAAAGGGGGGAGGGGGGAGGGCACCTCTGGAGGCCCTCAGAGGCCCCTGGGTTTCACTGAAGGCAAATAAAGATGAGCAGCAGGTGAAAACAGCATTAAAAATGATTAAGTGTTCAGTACACAGGCTTCCCAGCCTGTGCAGAGTCCCAATGAGACTGTTCATTTCCCAAATTCAATGTTATCCTCCTGCTACAAGGCTCCCTGGCCCAGGCACTCAGCCAGGAGGTGACAGAGAGCAAGCGGAGAGCTTGGAGCACACAGCAGGCGCTTTGCATGCAAGAGAATGAGCTCAGCCCAGCTTCCGCTTCCGCTTCCGGGAAAGAAGCTCTGGAAACCGGAACTCCAGGGGCCTATCTCCTGGGGGCCTGTGCAGGAGGCATGACTGAGAGGTCCAAGGACCCTCTAACAAAGGGCTGGGGCTCTGAAATTTGCCTACTGTGTGAACTTGGGTTTATCACCTTCCCTCTCGGGGCTTCAGTTTCCTTGTTTATAAAATTACGGGGTCGTTTCCTAACTTTTTCCCCCAGAGGCAAAAGCACCTGTCTGCCCCAAAACAAGTCTATGAGGAGACTCCAAAATATAAAACAGGCGAGCAGAACAGCCGTGACGGGAGTACATTTGTGGGGTGCGTGAAGCCCCACCTATGTGAGCCTGCCTCCCCCTATCCCAGATGCTAGGAAACCCAGAACCCTGGGAACTCAGGGAGCAGAGTTACAAACTAGATTAACTCTCTAAGATCACAGCAAGGGGCAGTATTTCAGGGTGTTGCCTACAACAGACCTTCTGATGCCTATCTCTATGGAATGGATCAGAAACAGACCAGATTGATTATTTGAAATTTGTAACATGAAAAATGTCAAACATATTCATCACACCTATGTTCCAGCCTCAACAATTATCAAGTCGTGGCCAGCCATGGTTCATCTCTACCCTGCCCATCCCCATATCCCTGGGATTCTTTTGAAGCAAATACCCAATATAATACTATATATAGTCAGTGTCATTACTACACTAAGAAAAGCAACATTAATCCCTACATTATTGGCTGTACTTTACATCCCTCTGACTGATTTATGCTATCACTGTAAGTTTGTCCACGTTTTGCCCATCCCCCACTGCCCAAACCTCTGGCCACTATCTGTTTGTTGTATCTCCTGAGTCTGTTTTGTTGTGTTGTGTTTGCTCATTTGTTTAGTTTTTTAGATTCCACAGACACTTCTATGGGGATCACTTCATAAGGTATGTAAATGTCAAACCACTATGTTGTACACCTGAAACTAATATTGTATGTCAACTATACTATAATTAAAAAGAGCTTTACATTTCAGAATAAAGGTTAAAAAAAAAACCCACACATATTAATTCCTGAACATCATCTGACATCTAAGGTGCCTGCTCCATCCTTTTTTTCCTCCTTACAATTAATTTGATGAAAAACTGAGTCGCTTTTCTATAGTTTCCCACTGCCTGGATTTTCATGGGTGTCACTGTTTGTCACTTCACATGTACCTCTGCCCTCCACGTTCCCAGTGATCCCATCACTAGATCCAGGTTACATCAGGGGGCACATAACGCCTGGTTGTTTCTCTGTGAAAACTGCCACAGCCATGGATGACTACTTTCTATATTGGACTGACTATTGTTCAGTTTCTTACATATTCAAAAATGCATCACACATATACTTAGTTATATTTTTTTCATTTTACCCAAATTACATCCAACCCTACTATCCTAAAACTTTTCATTCAACATGAAATTATTAGTACTTTTTAAATTAGAATCCAATAAGATACATTTAACACCTGAACAATATTGAGTATAGTTTAAATTCCAACAATTCACAGTTTAAATTCTGGGATTTGTCCAGAATAGGGCTTTTACCACATGTAGGCGATGATAACTAGTCGCTGAATAAATCAGCAATACTGCTAAGTCCTGTTGTCGTCTAAGAAATACCTGTGTGTATACCATCAATTGACCTGCACACGGGCTCCGTCCGATGTACTGTGCGACAGTCACCTAAAAATTCCCAATTCATCAGTTTTCTCCTCCCCTAACTCGTCTAAGTATAAGCCACTGCCCCTGATCAATAATCAAACCAGCAATTCCTGCTGCCCCTGCTAATGCTCACTGGTGTCAACAAAATTAACAGCCTGTTCTATGTGGCAGAGTCTTCATGCCCAAATGAC
>NW_005871151.1:1366692-1419060 GCF_000147115.1 Myotis lucifugus | reverse complement strand
TCTTTAAAAAAAACATCCCCCACAAGTCTACATCTGCTGGATGATCACGTCAAGGTTCCTATGGCAACCCTCCTTTCTAAAGTTTGGGTAGGGAAGGCAGAGGGGTCACTGAGCACCCGGCTTATGTGTGGTGAGATGCCTTAAGACTGCCCGTGACTTTCTCCTACAGTTACAGGGAGGCCTCACACATCCACAGCACGTGACCATGACCATCCATCAAGGGCTTCCCCAGGTGGGACCTACTGTGTAAATTAGGAGGAGAGATCAGACTCCATTTTTTTTATTTTTTATTTTTTTAACAAATGAAGACTCTAACAATCAGAGTTAAGTGCTCCTCTGTAAAAAAGCCAGCATAACACCTTGGTCCCCTGCCCTGCGTCTCGGAGTCCGACCTGCTCTCTATCCACCCAGCCCACCAGGCTCTCCCTTCTCTCAGCTTCCATGCCTTCAAGCATGAGCACCCAACCCCTGCATTTTTATTCTACCACATCTGGGTTTGCTTCAGCCATGGAGTGTGTGTGTGTGTGTGTGTGTGTGTGTGTGTGTGACTAAGCCCCCGATGAAACTGCACGCTTTAAAGCAGGACTCATGCTGAACACGACCGGACATCCCTGAAGCAGCAATCGCCTCAGTGCACAATTAGTTCACAGAAGTGCCCTGATTACGAGTTTGAGCTAGGAAGTCACAATATAATCTCAGGTGACTTAATATGACAAAGACCTAAGTTTGAATCCCAGTTCCAATGCTGCTTAGCTGTGTGGTCTTAGGAAAGTTACCTAACTTCTCTGTGATGACTGCACTTCCTCGTGTTTCATGGAGTAACGGCAGGTATTTCATTGGGTTACTATGAGAATGAATGAGAGCTTGATTCAGGTAACACTGTAAATGCCAGAAAACTCAATCCTATTGCTATCGTTAATATTGGGATCCCTTATTGTTCATCATCATCATCGCGTTTTTATAGTTAATAAAACCAAGTGTGGGGCCCAATATCTTGCCCAGCATCACACAGCAAGCCAGCGCTACAGCCCAGGAGGGAATTCCAAGATGCCACCTCCCACTTCTCCTTCCTTTACAGTCTCCGCAGTGTCTATCCCACAGCAAGTGCTTAGTAATACGCAGAAATTACTGAACGTGTCAACTGTATGGAAACTCAGTGAGTCATCTGGTCAACCCTCTCATTTGGCAGATTAGAAAATTCAGGCCTGGCAGATAACACATCTGTTCAATACCGTTCAGCTAGTAATAATAACCTACACATTTGTGTAATGATGCCTAATTACGACGTTTTATTCACCATGTGACGCTGAAGCCTCCAGGCGAAGACCCCAGCAACACAACCGAGGTCAAACAAAGTTGAGGTTATCATGCCACAGAGACTCTCAGGGGTCTCGGTAAGGGGATGTCAGGAGGTGCTCAGTATACAGTCTGGGCTTATTCAGTGATTTGGGGGAGGGTTCCAGGAGGTGGGTGCTGCCATAAAGCAGGAACTCTGCGGCCAGGTGTCCTTACGATGCTTATCCAGCGGGCAGGAGGCACAGGGCAGACCTGAGCTGTAATCGGTAAAGAAGCAGCCGGCGTCTGTGGGGCTGAGAGGGCATGATTGCAATTTCTGTGGACGGCAGTGTTCTGGCTTTCCTCTGGGCTCACTCTTGATTACGGAGCCGCCTTGTTTTTGTCTTGTTTTATCACCATCACACAGTGACCCTGCCACAGGTCAGTGTGCTGTGAAATTCTTCACGTCCAGCTCTCAGAGCCCGGCCGGCGCCAAGCCCACAGCAGCCGGAAGGGGGTGGGTTTTGTTTTCTTTGCTCGGGGATGTGGTCAACTCCTCACAACACCTGCTTGTGTCGGGGAATTTCAGGGAGGACTAGATGCAAAGTAAATAAAGATCCCAACCCTTACTGAGGTTGCATTCCAATGGGGGGAAAGAGTTCATTAAAAATAAACATAATACACTGCAAATATCCATCCTATCCTACGTTAGAAAGTGGTAAGGGCTGTGAAAATAGAGAAAATGCAGAGCAAAGGGGATTGGGAACAGCAGTGACATTGCAAATGTGAGCACAGACCTACAGGAAGCGAAGGAGGTGGCCCTCACAGGACCATCCATCTGAAGAGAAATCAGCATCCTTGTCCCAGTTTGGAAATGGGAAAAGTGCAACTTGGAGAGGTCACGTGACTGCCTAGCGATCACCTGGTGGCAGCAGAGAGCCCCGGGGTCTTCAGATTCTCCTCCACCAGCTGCCTTTCCAACACAACCTGGACCAAAGGGCACCCTCGTGCAGGTTGGACCCCAGACTTACATGAGACTGTGCGAGCTCTGAAGCTCCGGAAACTTCTGCTTTCTCCCGCCCACCCAGGTTTGCAGCCCGCTGTGTCCCCTACTAGGGGAGCAGAATATGCCACCCCGAAATGACCCACTCAGAGGGCCTATCTGGAGCAGAAGCATTGAGAAAAAGCAGACACAGGAGGACTCTGCACCACACGCCCCCCCAACCCCCCCAAAAGCAGGGAAGGGAGATTCCCCTGTGAAGGCACCCTCCTCCCAACCTTGATGAAAAACAAACAAAGAACAACAACAAAAAAAAACACCATATATTTACCTTCTCTAATAAATACAATAAAGAGAAAAAGAAAGTAGTGTAACTGGATTCTGCCCGAGAGAGAACTCCGCCTGACCCCAGCAATTTAAACAATTTCTCTGCTTTCCTCCCTGTTTTCCATGTGTACAGCAGTGGCTACTATAGCCATGATAACAAGATCTCATTATTTTACGTTTCTTAGCCTCAAATGCAGTCCTGCCCACTCACTTCTTCTGAAAGGGCTCAGCCCATATGCAGGCGTGTGCACTCACCGTTCCCACCAAATGACTTGTTTAGGTTGGAAACATTTATTTGTTTGAAGTGGAGTGTGTCAGTGTCACTCTGAAAAGGATGCCAACATTCCTGCTTCCTAAAGAACCAGGGTATTCTTTAATGAAGACACATAGCCCCAACAAAACCCCCTTCTTAGTGGCATGTGATCGTATCTCAAGGTCTGGCTGGGAAAGAAAACAAGTTGCAATGATGGACAGCCTTCTTGTACTGGGCGGGGCATGTGGCGACCGCAGATGGACACAGTGACCAGATGCGACTGCTCCCGGCTGTCCCCTCCCTCCTCGAAGATCCGTGCAGGAAAATGGGCTCTGTGTCAGGGTGGGTGATAGTAAAGAAAGCAGAGGCACTAAATGTGGTTCCACAGTGGAGGTCAGCTGTAGTTTGTGATTAAAATTTGTCAGAATGTGTTCTGCATTCGAGGCTGGGGCTGTCATCTATGTCTCATCTAAAAACTATGAACCAACCTGGAATTACAACTAAAATACAAAAAAAAAAACAACTTGCTGAATTATCAACAGAAGACTCGCTGGAGAGAACCCTGATAACCAAGGACCGAAAGTGGAGACAGCACAGTGGAGACTGGTAGGAGAGGTGGAGGTGTGAAAGGGCTGGCCAGGCTCCCACAGACAGCAACTGAAGTTCTGGAGAGATATCTCAGCTGTGGGGGTTTGCCACTGAGAACTCTGGGGTCTGATCCCCAAGCTGGACCCCACAGCAGAGAGCACCAGAACTGAGAAGGGTACCCATATAACATCTGGCTGTGAAAAGCAGCGGGGTTGCTGTCTGCCAGGGAGAGATGGCTGAAAATTCAGGCCCCCTCCTAAGTGGCCAACACACAAAATTCCTTGTGGAGCTACCCATCTTGTTCTCTGACAGAGGAACAGCAGAGTGGACTAGAGCTGGGTGAGCAGAAGCCAGGATCGAGGGTTCTGGGGTTAGAACTCAGAAGGCAGACACCCCATTTTCCAGTGCTGAGCCATTCCCTCATGCTGTGGAGGTAATCTTTCTTATGCAGACAATTGCTATACAGGCGGCATTGCCTGGGGGGAAGAAAGTTGACCCACCCTATTGGAAAACATCTTGATCCTTAGGAGACTGAGAATAACAATTAGCCTCCAGGCAGAAACAATGACCCCACCCAGTTGAAAAAAGCATTTGCCATACCTGTCGATGATTGCCTGAGGGCAGATCAAGAAGAATCCTATCAGCCTGCAGCCAGAGGTAGTCTCTGGAGGCCTTGAGTCTTTACCTGATCTAATTAGTCAGAAACAGCCTTTGACACTGTCCTACACTAGAGATTGAGAGGCATAGCAGATATACCTAATATATAGTCACAAATCCAAACAAGCAACTAAAAATGAGGGAACAAAGAAACAACCCACAAATGAAGGAACAAGAGAATTCTCCAGAAAAAGATATAAATGAAACGGAGATAACAAACTTATCTAAAACAAACTTCAGAATAATGATGGTAAAGATGCTCAACAGCCCTAACCGGTTTCGCTCAGTGGATAGAGCATCGGCCTGCGGACTGAAAGGTCCTAGGTTCGATTCTGGTAAAGGGCATGTACCTTGGTTGTGGGCACATCCCCAGTAGTAGGTGTGCAGGAGGCAGCTGATCGATGTTTCTCTCTCATCGATGTTTCTAACTCTCTATCCCTCTCCCTTTCTCTCTGTAAAAAAATCAAAAAATATATTAAAAAAAAGATTCTCAACAGCATGAGGAAAGATATAGTAACTATGAAAAAAGAACAGTTGAAATAAAGAATGATATAGCACAAATAAAAAACACATTGGAAGGAATATACAGCAGATTGGGGGAAGTTGAGGACCAAATCAGTAAAGTAGAAGACACGGTTGAAAAAAATCACTCAATCACAGAACCAAAAAGAAAAAACAATTAAAAAACAGGAGGACGGCTTAAGGGAACTGTAGAACAACATGAAATGAAACAATATTCAAATAGCAGGTGTGCCAGAATAGGCAGAAAGGAAGAAAGGGATAGAGAAGGTGTTTGAAGAAATAATGGCAGAAAACTTCCCTAACCTGGTAAAGGAAAAAGTCACACAAGTCCAGGAGGCACAGAGAACCCCAAGCAAGAAGAACCCAAACAGGTCCACGCCCAGACACATCATAATTAAAATGCCACAAATTAAAGACAAAGAGAGACTCTTTAAGGCAGCAAGAGAAAAGCAAACTGTTAACTACAAAGGAGTTCCCATAAGGCTAACACCTGATTTCTCATCAGAAACTCTACAGGCCAGAAGGGAATGGCATGAAGTACTCAAGGTAATGGAAAGCAAGGATCTGAAACCAAGATTACTATATCCAGCAAGGCTATCATTCAAACTAGATGGTCAAATAAAAAGCTTCCCAGACAAAAAAAAAAAAAAAAAAAAAAGGCTAAGAAGTACATCACCACCAACCCAGCATTATAAGAGATGCTAAAGGGACTGCTATAAAGAGAAGAAGAAATAGAGAGAGAAACCTAGCCACACAGAACTAAAATGGCAATAAACAAATACCTATCAATAATAACCTTAAATGTAAATGGCCTAAATGATCCAATCAAAAGACATAGGGTAGCTGAATGGGAAACATGACGCAACTATATGCTGTCAGCAAGAGACCCATCTCAGAACAAAAGACACACACAGGATGAGAGTGAAGGGATGGAAAAAAATTTTCCATGCAAATGAAAAGAAAAAAAAAGCTGGAGTAGCAATACTCATGTCCAACAAAATAGACTTCAAAATGAAGGCCATCACAAGAGACAACAAAGGTCACATAATACTAAAGGGATCAATCCAACAAGAGGATATAACCCTGGTAAACATACATGCACCCAATATAGGAGCACCTAAATATATTTTTTAAAAATCCTAGAGGACTTTAAAGGAGAGATCGACAACAATACAATCATAGTAGGGGACCTTAATACTCCACTGACTTCACTGGATAGATCTTCCAGACAAAAAATTAACAAGGAAACAGTGACTCTAAAGGACACACTGGATCAAATTGATTTAATTGATATTTATAGAAGATTTCACCCCAAAGCTGCAGAATATACATTCTCCTCAAGTGCACACAGGTCATTCACAAAGACTACATGTTAGGACACAAAACAAATTCAAGAAGATTGAAATCATATCAAGCGTCTTCTCAGATCACAGTGGAATGAAATTAGACATCAACTACAGAAAAAAAAACACCCAAAAACATTCAAACATATGGAGGCTAAATAGCATGTTATTAAACAATGAATGGTTTACCAGCGAGATCAAGAGAGAAATAAAAAACTTCCTGGAAACAAATGAAAACGAACACACAACAATCCAAAATCTCTGGGACACAGCAAAAGCAGTCCTGAGAGGGAAGTTCATAGCGCTACAGGCCTATCTCAAAAAACAAGAAAAATCAACAATAAACTATTTAACCCTACAACTTAAGGAACTAGAAAGAGAACAACAAGAAAAGCCCAGAGTAAGAAGGAAGGAAATAAGAAAGATTAGAGCATAAATAAATGACATAGAGAATATATATATATATATATATATATATATATCTCTTTGAAAGGATAAACAAGATTGATGAACCGTTAGCCAGACTCAAAAAGAAAACAAAGAGAGAGGACCCAAATAAATAAAATTAAAAATGAAAGCAGAGAAGTAACCACTGATACCACAGAAACAAAAAGGATTGTAGGAAAATACTATGAACAACTATATGCCAACAAGCTGGACAAATTCCTAGAAAAATACAATCTCCCAAAACTGAATAGGCAATAACAACTGATGAAATAGAGGCAGTAATCAAAAAACTCCCAGCAAACAAAAGCCCGGGTCTGGATGGTTTCACAGGGGAGTTTTACCAAATATTCAAATAAGAACTAACACCTATACTCCTCAAACTATTCCAAAATATCCAAGAGGAAGGCACACTTCCAAGCTCTTTTTATGAGGCCAGCATTATCCTAATTCCAAAACCAGATAAAGACACTACAACGAAAGAGAATTACAGGTCAATATCCCTGATGAACATAGATGCTAAAATCCTTAACAAAATATTAGCAAATCAGATCCAGCAAGACAGTAAAAAGATCATACACTGTAACCAAGTGGGATTTATTCCAGGGATGCAAGGCTGGTACAATATTTGCAAATCAATAAACGTGATACATCACATAAACAAAATGAAAGACAAAAATCACATGATCAATAGACGCAGAAAAAGCATTTGACAAATCCAACACCCATTTTTTATAAGAATCCTCAATAAAGTGGGAATAGAGGGAGCATATCTCAACATGATAAAGGCCATATATGACAAACCTACAGCGAACATCATACTCAATGGGCAAAAACTAAAACACATTTCCCCTAAGAACAGAAGCAAGACAGGGATGTCCGCTTTCATCACTCTTGTTCAACATAGAGTCCTAGCCACAGCGATCAGACAAGAAGAAGAAATAAAAGGTAAAGGGCATCCAAATTGGAAAGGAGGAAATAAAACTCTCATTATTCGCAGATGACATGATATTGTACATAGAAAATCCTAAAGACTCCACCAAAAACCTTCTAGATTTAATAAATGAATTTGGCAATGTAGCAGGATATAAAATTAACACCCAGAAATCTATGGCTTTTTTAGACACCAATAATGAATACTAAGAAAGAGAAACTAAACAAGCAATCCCATTTACCATTACAACAAAGAAATTAAGATACTTAGGAGTAAACTTAACCAAGGAGGCAAAAGACCTGTTCTTGGAAAACTACAGGACGTTGAAGAAAGAGATAGAAGATATAAACAAGTGGAAGAATATACTGTGTTCATGGATTGGTAGAATCAACATTATTAAAATGTCCATACTACACAAAGCAATCTACAGATTCAATGCAATCCCTATTTAAATACCAACAGCATACTTCACAGAGCTAGAATAAATACTCCACAAATTTATATGGCATCAACAAAAACCCCGAATAGCTGCAGCAATCTTCAGAAAGAAAAACAAAGTTGGAGGAAATACAATACCAGATTTCAAGTTATACTACAAAGCCACTGTAATCAAAACAGCCTGGTACTGGCACAAGAACAGGCATATAGACCAATGGAACAGAACAGAGACCCAGAAATGGACCCAAGCCATTATGCTCAATTAATATTTCACAAACGAGGCAAGAGCATACAATGGGATCAAGACAGTCTCTACAATAAATGATGTTGGGAACATTAGACAGATACATGCAAAAAAAAAAAAAAAAAAGAACCTAGACCACCAACTTACACCATACACAAGAATAAACTCAAAACGGGAAGAAAAAAAAACACCTAAATGTAAGTCATGAAACCATAAAAATCCTAGAAGCCATAGGCAGCAAAATCTCAGACATCTCTCATAGCAATATGTTTACAGATACATCTCCTAGGGCAAAGGAAACTAAGGAGAAAATAAATGGAATTACATCAGAATAAAAAGCTTCTGCACAGCAGAAGAAACCATCAACAAAATGAAAAGGGAGCCAACTGTATGAAAGAATATATTTGGCAATGATACATCTGATAAAGGGTTAATATTCAAAATATATAAGGAAATCATACAACTTAACTAAAGGAAGACAAACAATCCAATTAAAAAATGGGCAAAGGACCTAAATCAGGGGTGGGCAAACTTTTTGACTGGAGGGCCACAATGGGTTCTTAAACTGGACCGGAGGGCCAGAACAAAAGCATGGATGGAGTGTTTGTGTGAACTAATATAAATTCAAAGTAAACATCATTACATAAAAGGGTACGGCCTTTTTTTTTTTTTTAGTTTTATTCATTTCAAACGGGCCGTAGTTTGCCCACGGCTGACCTAAATAGACACTTCTCCAAAAATGACATAAAGATGGCCAAGAGACATATGAAAAAATGCTCAAAGTTACAGAGATGCAAATTAAAACGACAATGAGGTATCACCTCAACCTGTAAGATGGCTACCATCAACAAATCAACAAAGGACAAGTGCTGGTGAGGATGTGAAGAAAAGGGAGCCCTCATGCACTGCTGGTGGGAATGCAGACTGGTGCAGCCACTGTGGAAAACAGTATGGAGTTTCCTCAAAAAATTAAATATAGAACTGACATTTGACCCAGTGATCCTACTTCTAGGAATATATCCTAAGAAACCTGAAGCACCAATCAGAAAGAATGTATGCACCCCTACGTTCATAGCAGCACAATTTACAATAGCTAAGATCTGGAAACAGCCCAAGTGCCCATCAGTAGATGAGTGGATAAAAAAGCTGTGGTACATTTATACCATGGAATACTATGCAGCTGTACCATTCCTACAAGACAGCATGGAGGGACCTGGAGAGTATCATGCTAAGTGAAATAAGTCAGTCAGAGAAAGACAAGTATCACATGATCTCACTCATATGTGGAATCTAAGTAACAAAATAAACTGATGAACGGAGTGGATCCTGAGACATGAAAGCATGGAGCAGAGGCGGGAGCAGGTGGGTGGGTGGTGGGAGCTAATCAACCAAGGGCCTTGTATGCATAACCCATGGACACAGACAATAAGGTGCTGAAGACCTGGGGTGAGGGTGTGGGCAGGCTGGAGGTGGTCAATGGGGAAAAAGGGGGACATATGTAATACTTTCAACAATAAAGATTTCTTTTTTAAAAAAGCTAATAAATATGTGCATTATAACATTCAAAAAAAAAAAAAGAGCTAACATCTTTGGTTTTATATGTCGTACAAGTCACAACTGTCTCCCCTGAGATTCCTGGTGTTCTTTTTCAGACCAGTACCAACTTTGTTAGATTGATCTTTTTTTTTTTTTTTTTAAATCAACCAGAGACACTTAGGGAGGAAAAAGCAGTTTACTTTCTTTATAATTAGCCTTGATGATTAGACTATCTTTTCCATTACGTTTTATTTTTACTTTCCTGGAATTTACCAAGTGGCCTCTTTTCGGTGAAGGTCACCCTTCACATGAGGAAGGCTGCTTGATTAGAGCACTGGGGAGTTTACTGTGGGTTTTTTTCAAAACTAAGGAGGATGGGGGAGAGGGCTGATGTGAACAGATGGGTGAAAGGTCAGCCCTTGAGCGACAAACAGGGGCCTTCACGCTGAGAAACCGAAACCGATGCTCCCGAGATAAGAGTTTTGCTGCTGCTGTTGCCAGCAACTGCTAAAGTAATTAATAATCACTTCTGTTTTTGAATTTGTTTTATATTTGACAAAGCTTTCTGACCAATTCCTTGTGGCCTGTCATCTACGCCCAGGGCAAGTTTCTTTTAACTTTTTAATGACATTAATAATTGCATTTAATGACATTAATAATTGTAACTGTAACTGTATGTTGTTACCTATTTATCGTAATGCGATGTTTATTTTGTTTATTTGATACAAATGGACTTCATAGTCCATTTTAGAGCCTCTTGGTAGACTAATCCCCAGGAGGCAAACTCAGTATCTAAATGCGTGTTCGGTAGAGGCTGGGTCGGGCACCCAGCTGGCCCCTTCCTGCCTGGTGGATTGGGACTCAGCTGGGGACGTGCTGAGAGCAGGTTCATTTTCACACTTACGTTCTCAGCTGAGCCAAGAGTTATTGGGGGGGGGGGGGGTAGAGTGTTAAGAGCAAAGAGCAGAAGGAAGTTCACTTCCATCCATCCATCCATCCATCCATCCATCCGTCCGTCCGTCCGTCCATCCAGTGATTACTTACTTCCTACCCCAAGGCGGGCTCTGAGGATGCAGAAGACAAAACAAAGTCCCGTCCCTGTGGACATGCTTCTAACACTAAGCTTGTTTCAGCTCCTTTTATGTGGGGTGGGAGGCATCCTTGCTACCTTACACATACTGACTTAGGCCTCACAGATCTTATTAGGGCTTGTATACATACACACACACACACACACACACCTGTAAACATTACACTGGTGTGTGGTGTTTTGCAAAAACAGTTACAGCTAAAGAAACATGCATCCAGGTTTGAAAATAAACTGCCTCCTGCCAACCCTGAGACGTTGAACAAGGGACTTCAGTGTTCAGAGCCTCATGCCTTTGCTGAGTGAGGCTAATGGCTGGACCTGCCCCTCAGGGTCACTGAACGAGGGAAGTGCTTCGGAGATGGCCTGACTGTACAGGGTAAGCGCTTAGTAGGTGGAACTATAAAGGGAGGGACATTTTCCTCTACTCTCTTAGATTTAGAGGCCGGGCCTGTGAAATGAGGGGACAGAAGACAGATTAACAGGGGGAAAGTGCACACATTTAATTAGATGTTGAGTTTTACGTGGCCTGGGGGCAGGGTGCGGGGGCTTCATAGAAAGGAGAAGACCCCACAGAAGCAGCTAGGAGGGAAGGCTGTTCTAGTATTCTGACAAAGGATACACTTGTAGAGAACTGACAAGACAAACAAAAGGGGCTTCTGGACTTTTCGGGGCAGTAAGTTGTGGGTGACACTGGTTAGCAAAACTATACAGGACTCAGGTGCACGATTCCACAACACATCATCTGCACACTCCATTGTGTGCTCACCACCCTACGCCACTTTTTTAAAATATATTTTTATTGATTTCAGAGAGAAGAAGGGAGAGGGATAGAAACATCAATATTAAGAGAAAGTCATCAATCTGCTGCCTCCTGTACACCCCACACTGAGGACGGATCCTGCAACCAGGGCATGTGCCCTGACCGGGAATCAAACCTTGACCTCCTGGTTCACGGATAAATGATCAACCACTGAGTCACACTGGCTGGACCGCTTTCTTGAAGTAAAATCTTGGGGATGGGAAGAGGTACTTAACCTCTGACCCCCATTAATGATTATCAGGATTAACTTAAATCATTTGCTACATGTAAAGCATTTCAAAAATCTAAGGACTCAATTAATGTGAGATGTTATTATTTAGAGAGAGCATAGTAGGGAGCTGTGCTATCCAATGGTAGCCGCAAGACACAGGTGGCTATTCAACTTTAAATGAATTAAAATTAAATGAATTAAAAATTCAGTTCCTCAGTTGCACTAGCCACCCTGCAAGTGCTCAGTAGCTACCTGTGGCTAGCGGTTACTGTGCTGGACAGCGTGACACAGGGCACTTCCGGCATGCACAGAGTTCTACCAGGCAGTGCTGGTGCAGAGGCCCACAGAAATGGCTTGAAGCTAGAGGGTCTGTGCAACCTTAGACAAGTTACCTAGCCTCTCTGTGCCTCACTTCCTCTTCTATAAAGTGGGGAAACAGTAGCCACATTATTCAGTCCAGATGAGGATTATCTGCTATGCAAGGCCTACAATAATGGCAACGGGCAAATGCTCACCTAACCTGGGAGACAGACAGGTAAGTTGCAGGATGTACGGTCAGGAAAATCAAAGATTTTTATGCAAAGCACCTCCCAGAGGGCCAAACACATAGCCCACATTCAGTTCATTCACTCTTTTTGTTCAGCAAATGTTCACTGAGCACCTACTGTGTGCTAGGCATGATCCTAGACATGAGAGAGGTAGAAATGCACAGAGGCCCTGCCCTCATGGAGCTCACAAGCTCACAGTCTCGATAAATGGGGGCTATTCTGATGCAAACAGCAACACCACAATTTCCATTTTTGCCACATATTTAGCATGCCTAGCGATGAAAAGGAAATGCTGCTAAATATGAAGCTATGTCCAAACAGGTGCCTAATAAAAGTGCTCGAATAAACAAATGATCAAATGAAAGTTGGGAGGACACTTGATAATGCACAGTGAACTGGGCCCAGGATGATCCAGTTAATTACTCTACGGTGGGTGTGGCTAACTCAGAAAGCAGTTGCCTGGCGACACTAATAAATGATCCTAAAGCAATCTGCACACAGTGTTATGCATAAACGCTTCATCATCTCCAACCAGAAGGACTGGGATAGAGACGGCATTCACATTCATGCCCTCCGGCTTCTATTCTGGGCTCTGCTCTGACTCACCCTGTCAGCTGGGGCCGCTCACTCCCTCTGCGGCACCCAGAGAGAACCGAGCCCACGGGGAGGCCAGCACTCACCTCTCCCACCTGGCAAACAGCCTTTCGCTGGTCCTGGACAAAGAGGGCCAGCCGCTCCAGGGCACCCCTGCCCCAGCCCTCAGACCCGCTCGCTGGCCTGAGCAATCTGCACTCTGGCCCTGGTTCTACTGGTCACGGGGCACAACCTTCCCAGTAGGAGGCAAATGGCACCACGTCTCTAAGTGTGTTTGTTTCCAAAACCTAAAAGCTCATGTTGGTGGGTTTGCAGCTCCTGACAGAGTTCAGTGCCGTGGGAGGAGCAATGTGGAATCCCTGGGCCTTCGTCTCACCAGCAGGAAAGGCCTCAGCGGTTATCTCAGTCCTGCAGTGTGGGCTCCCCTCACTGTGTAGTAAAGAGGAGCGTGTTGGCTGCACAATGATGGTAGTGGAATCAAACGCGATAACTTCACGTGCCCAAGTGTTCGGTAGGAACGAGTTTGCATTCTATCTAGAATGTCAAGATGGGCCGACAGGAGGAAGAGGTGGGGCTCAGCCCCAAATGCTCTCATTCACGGCCATCTGGTCGACCTTTGCATCATTCACAGAAGGGGGCTGAAATGGGTCCCTACCGGCCACCCTGCAATCCCTTGCACACAACCTTCCCGATTTTACCAAACCGTGTTGCTTTGCACCCTGCTGAAAAGAATACAAGGCATAGGGGAAATTCAGTATAAAAATTCATACCAGAGCCCGGCAGGTGTGGCTCAGTAGCTGAGCATAGACCCAGGAACCAAGAGGTGACCGTTCGATTCTCAGACAGGGCACTTGCCTGGGTTTCGGGCTCGATCCCCAGTAGGGAGCGTGCAGGAGGCAGTCAATCAATGGGAATACCACCCTGCAATCCTTAAGGTCTACAAGAGGGACCTACCATGACCTGCCATACCATAAGTGGTAATACCTGAGAAATGGCAGGTCTGGGAGGCTAGTGCCATATGGTTTATATATGCACATTAAAATAAATCAGCAAGTACTCATGCAAAAATGCTTGTCTTGAATATCACACTTAAAAACACAGAGGACTGCCGAAACCGGTTTGGCTCAGTGGATAGAGCGTCGGCCTGCGGACTGAAAGGTCCCGGGTTCGATTCCGGTCAAGGGCATGTACCTGGGTTGTGGGCACATCTCCAGTAGATGTGCAGGAGGCAGCTAATCGATGTTTCTCTCTCATCGATATTTCTAACTCTCTATCTCTCTCCCTTCCTCTCTGTAAAAAATCAATAAAAAATATATTAAAAAAAAAAACACAGAGGACTGGATAACATCTAAGGTTCGTCCTGTGTTTGATATTCTACAAGGATTTCTGCAAGGAGCTGACCTAGCCAGCAGGGCGGGGTTGTCATGATGGAAATGATGCTCCTACGTTACCTGAAATGACCTCCATCCGTTTCTTCCCAACACACACCGTACCAGCCATGGCCTCCTCTTGCCTGTGGCCTCCCCAGCATGTCCTTATTCAAATTAAGGCAATTTCCATACCCATCCAAGTAGATTCTTCCCATCAAAAGTGTTTCTGTAGACTTTCTGATAGTCATTTAATATCCCTTTCTAGTAGCTGCCCAGGCCCTGGTCTGGTACACTGAACATTACCAATCATGTCCAATGCCACTGGTTGCTCATTTTCTGCATGGCTGCTCCATGGCAGCTCCGCTTACAGACTCAACAGTGGCTGTGGCTGACCTTGAGGGGCTCAGAAACAAATGGGGGACATGGATTAACCTCAAAACTAAATGAGCTGCTTAAATGCTTCAACAGAATTGTAAAGATGATGGAAAGTCAGGGCGGGAGTGGCTGATTCCACAGGTGAGGAAGTGGAAATGAGGTCTAGAACCGGGCTGGCAAATGAACATAATTCAGGCAGAGAGAGCGAGAAGGGGAGGTAAGGGAGATCCCCTCGTTCAAAACACTAGCTGGCTGCTGATACGTGCTCCTCTCTCCAGCCCCTTCAGAGTTACGCCAACTGCTTAGATTTGGATGACACCCTCCCACTGGCTGCCCCGTGCTTGTTCTGACCCCTACGTCGGCTCACCTTCCCCACTCCCTGGGCCCTGACCCAATATTGCACTCTCCAAGTTGGCATTAAGTGTGGCAAGGCTAAAATTAGGACTGTTTCCATAGATATCTACATGTCTCCGAGGCAAATCTGCTCAGCTCCCAAGTGGAGTAAAAAAAAAAAAAGAAAAAGGTTGTTGTTATTTTTTTTTTCCATTCTGACTGTAAAGCAACGGGGGCCTGGAAAATCCAAGCTGGCTCAGGTCTGGACGCGCCTCTGAGCCTGCTGACCCCGTGTCGGGTCGGTGCAGGGGCAGTGTGGGGGTGCAGGGGCAGTGTGGGGGGCGTGTCCTGCTGAGCTATGAAGCACCAGCAGGAGAAGCATAAGGTCTGAGCCTGCAATCCACACTCACCCTCACTTCATCCTGGGAGGGGGTCCCTCCGGGAGGTGGTCCTGCTTCCTCCCGTTTCAGAGACTGCAGACCAGGGAGGTTAAGAAGCTGTGAGATGGGCCACACCATTCACAGCTGATACGGGGGAACCTCCCATTCTAATACACAATTAAAACATGAGCCCCTATAAAAAGAAGGAACTTTTACCATTTGCAACAGCATGGATGGAACTGGAGACCATTATGCTAAGCGAAATAAGCCAGTCAGAGAAAGATAAATATCACATGATCTCACTCATATGAGGGCTATAATGATCAACATAATTTGATGAACAAGAATAGATCCAGAGACAAATGGCAAGGGGGGAGAGAGGGTTAGAGAGCAATCAAAGGACTTGTATGCATGCATATTAGCATAACCAATGGACACAGACACTGGGGCAGTGGGGGCTTGTCCGGGGTAGGAATGGCTGGGGGGGGCGGGGGGGGGTGTTAGTTGGGGAAAAAGGAGACATATGTAAAACTTTAGACAATAAAAAAAAAATTACAAAAACAAAGAAACAAACAAACAAAAAAAAAACATGAGGTTCAAAGATGTCCAGAGAACCACCTGGGCCACCCAGCGAAGGGCAGTCCCGGTGATAAGGATGACAGGTAACAATACCAACAGGCACAGCTAATGTTTACTGCTTTGTCCTTGTTTCACGCTCCTTGTTTCTCATGGAATCTCTCATCCCATCCTCCTAAAAAAAGACATGATAAAGTCCCAACCCCTAATTACTCAGAATGTGACCTTATTCGGAAAGAGTCACTGCAAATATAATTAAGATGAGGTCATACTGGAGGAGGTTGGGCCCTTGATCCAGTATGACTGGTGTCCTTACAAGAAGATGGCCATGTCATTCTGGCCTGTGTAGTTCAGTGGTTAGTGTGTCAGTCTGCACACAGAAGGGTCACAGGTTTGATTCCCTGTCAAGGGCATATACCTGGGTTGCAGGTTTGATTCCGGGTCCCAGTTGGGGCACATGCAGGAGACAACAGATCAATGTGTCTCTCGCACATCGATGTTTCTCTCTCTCTCTCCCTCTCTCTCTCTCCCATTCTCTCTCCACCTCCCTCCCTTCCACTCTCTCTTAAAAAAAACATAAAATCAATGGAAAAAATAAGCTCAGATGAGGATTTAAAAAAAGAAGATGGCCATGTGAAGACAGATACACAGAGACAATACCATATGGTGACAGAGGATTGGCGTGATGTGTCTACAAGCCAAGGGACACCAAAGACTGCCGGCAAATACGAGGCTAAGAAGAGGCAAGAAGGATTCCCCCACAGGTCACAAGGGAACAGAGCCCTGCTGATACACCTTGATTTCAGACTTCTTGTTTTCAAATTCCTATTCTTTTGAGCCATCCAATCTATGGTATTTCCTTACGGCAGTCACCAGAAACTAATACAATCTGAATCACAATTCTATGAAGACTTAGGTACCAAATCCGTCGGGTTTGACACAGGAGGGCATCAAGTTTAATTAACAGCAAACAACAACAGTAACAAATATCAACATGCTACTAAGTGCTTTCCGTATATTAACCTGTTTAATCCTACAAAGGCTCTAACCCCACAACAACCCCAAGAAGCTATCCCATTTTAAAGAAGAAGAAAGGGAGGCACAGAAAGGTTAAGTAATTTACCTCAAGTCACACAGCTTGTAAGTGATGGAGCCAGGATCCAAACCCAGGTCAGGAATCTGTGCTTTCACTGGCTACAACCAGCTAAAGCCAGAAGCGACTTGCACTCCGGTGGTCTGGTTTCAAAGCCCACATCCTTCGCTTCTCTCTCAACTTTGTACTCCAACTGCCAAATAGAATGCTTAGTGGCCCTTAAAACGCTTATTTGATGACACAAACCAATTAACTAAATGGGCAGTGACTTGCATACATCCCATTAGTTCAAACTAAATTCAAATTAGTTCATTTTAGCAGTTAAAACGGACCTAGGTCCATATGGGCAACAGAAATCAGGACAGGAGTGACTGGGCTACTTAGAGCACTCAGCAGGCAGAGTGACATCAAGCTCCCTCACTCACAAAGCTTTCGTGTATTAAGTCATCTCAGTAAACACTGAATGAGCACCTACTATGTGCCAGCACTCTGTCAGGGAACAGGAGTACAAAAGAGAGAGCCCCAGACCAGGAAGGGCATGGACATGGCCAAGCTGCCATATATCCTGGCCATTACGTTCTACCACTGAGGTCAAAGAAGAGGGGCCATTGGAGGAGAGGACAGGTACCCAGGTCTACCCAGAGCAGGGGACATCTGAACTGCATCTTCAAGTTCAAGTCCATTCTTACTTTAAGGCTTAGTCAAACCCCAGCCCTGCGTGCACACACGCGCGCACACACACACACACACACTCATACAGCTCCTTCTTTCCTCCCTTGTTCTTTCTCTCTGCAACTTTTCCCTGAAATACTAGATTTTTCATAAAATGAACCACACTGGTGACGTATAGGATCTTCAACCATATTCAGTTTGCATAATTAATCACTCAGAATGAAGGGAATGGAGCTCATTATTCTCCTGAAGCAAAAATGTTTTCAGGGCCAGGGCCTTGCAATGCTAAAATTAATAGGTAACTAGTCATTGGTTATGAGTGTTAACTCAGCTAGTCTCCCTCATTTGCTGATACAGAAATAGACTATTTCTAATGTCAACGAATGAGGAGAAAACAACACTGGGAAAGGGATGGGGGCAGGGATAGACAGGGCAAGGAGGGCTGGGCGCCAAGGAGGAAGGATCTAGAACAGAGGTGTCCTGGCACCCACCTTCCCACCAGCCATTCACCCTCCACAGGGTCATTCCAATGGCACGGTCATTGGGCGGCGTGTGGCCCAGTGGAAAGAATGCAGGCTCTGACGTGACCCTTCCTCTGTCACTCACCCTGCAAAAGGGACGACAGGTCTGCCTACAGAGTCCTTCCCAGATCAAGTGCAACCCTGTGTGTCACGGAGAAGACACCCGATAAATGTTAGCCGTGTGCTACTAACACCATCTTCACCATCCCAGGATGTATCACGGGGCCTGGGCAGAGAGCAGCTGGCCTTCTCCGTCACCATCACCGTCACCGAAGCTGTCGTACACCCTCTGAGCGAGTCACTCAGCCCCTGGACCTGACTGCCACGCCTGTGAAACAAGTTCTCGTGCGACGATGGGACAGACGCTGAGTGCCGGGCAGCGTGAGGCCAGCTGGGCTCTCGGTGGGCACTGGTCCTCCTGGGGAGAGCGTGGGGCCCTGGTAAAGACTCACAGGACTGACCCAGCTGAGAACACAGACACGCAAGCCTTTTACATGAAAACCGGATCTGCTGACTACAAAACATGCCCACTCACCTCTGCCTGGTAAGAGGGTGGCCCTGGAGGGCGGGGTGGAAGCGGCCGCCACCCCCCACCGCCAGGCCGACTTGGAGCTGGCCGGATCTAGCCCCGCTGGGCGCACCACCTCGCTGCTGAAAAGGCCGGCCTGTGTTTGGGTTATTATTTCTGCACTGCCCACAAACAGCCCTTGGATCGGGCATGAGTACGTAGTTCTTTTTTTAACCCCCTTGGCACGAGCAGTGCCCGACGGAGGACGCCTTGATTAGCTTGAGCTGTGCCCGGGCTGATGAGCCACACCGAGGAGCTGGTGTGGTCTCTTCTGAACGGTGTCCAGTGGGGACCTTGCCCTCCCCGCTCAGCACTGGAGGCCGGGCATCCCCGGGAAGCTCTGGGGCCTGACCACAGTCGCCCCAGGCAAACCACTAAGCCGATCGGGTCAGCGAGCGGTCTCCCTCAGCCCCCCAGCCGCCACCAACATCTTGAGAGGTGACGGCTCAGCCCAGAAGCACTGGATCAGAGGGTAGCAAGCACTGCAAGCTCTGCCAGGGGTCAGCTGTGAGGCCAACAGTGGGCCTCAGCTGGCCAGGCGGGGGCACTCATCAGGTGCCCGTAACCAATCCTGGCGCTAAGGCCTGCAGGACCTGTTCACACCCGCGTGCCATTCTTTACCCTCCCGCTGCCTGCATCTCGCATTCTTCCTCCAACCCTCCCGCCAGGCTGGGGTCTGCCTCCCACTCCAGGCCTTGCCTGCCCTTCTCAAGGCACAAATATCCAAGTGCAAGTCCCCAGTTTCACCTCTCCCTCCTCCGCCGCTGCCCCATCTCCTGCCCTCTCACCCCCACCCTGACATTTCCCCGCCCCACCCTCCTTTCTTATCTCTCCCTCCTCCTTTAGGCCTCACTGGTCCTCTATTTTCCTGCCTCCACTCAGGGAGCTTAAGTGAAAAAGTGGTACATTGGTCCCTCAGACTGTGCTAACTTTGTCAAAGCAGAAACCTTTGCAAGGATCCTGAGGATGAGCCAGAAAAGGGGCTAAAGGTCAGAAGGGCGCAGCAGCGGGGGCTGCGGGCACACGTCCCATTAAGGACATGAGAGCAGAGGTCAGAGTGGGTCTCCACTGCCACCGTCCTCACTCACCCACGGGTCTTTCAGGAGCATGTCAGCCGTGACTCGAGGGGACACCCCTCCCCTGTGATCCCACCTCAACATTTTTCCACAGCCAAGACAAAGGAAACACAGCAACAGATGCAGGGCAGTTCACTCAACAAACACTAGCGATGTTCATTATTTTAAACGGAAAATCAAATAAAGTCTGTCCTGTTTGCACTGGAATGACTGTGTGTGTGTGTGAGGGGGTGCTTTTTCTGAAATAACTTTAATCCTTAAGGGAGACATCCTGGGTAAGCCAACAGTAGGGCAGCTCTGGGTTCAAATGCCACCTCAGCTACTGATTGGCTGTGAAACGGTGGGCCAGGAACTGACCCTGGGCGTGCCTTCATTTCCTTGTTTGTAAACTAGGAATACTAACCTATCTCGCACACACCAGATTGCTCAGAGCCCACAGTGGACTCCACATCATCATCATCATCATCATTATATGAACGTTTACTGGGACTTCAACACACCAGACAGCCATCTGAGTGCTTTACATTAACGCAACGCTAAGAGGGAGTGGCTGTTGTGATCTGTTTGTTTTACAGATGCACAGAGACATTGAGTAACTGGCCCAAGGTCACACAGCTGAACAGAGACTGCTGGATTCACCCCTAGACACCCTCGCTCCGGAGTTACACCTTCTGATCTCTGATGCCAGGCCCGGTGGCCAGCAAAGAGTAAACTGTTCAGCAATGCATTTGCCAGCACTATTATCATAATGTTGGCTTTATTTTTGTAAGAACCACTGCCCAGAAGGGCGATTTTCTTTTGCCTTTTGGAATTAAATTTCAGTCCAGGGTAGGGGCACTGAACCCAGTGTAACAGCTTCTCTCTCTGCCTGCTGTCTACTCCCCTCATCCTGGAGGGAGAGCCAGGCTGAGGCCCGGCCTGCGTGGGGCTTTATGGGTCAAGCGGCATTCTCTGAGCCAAGGAGGCTGGGGGTATCTCCATTCCAGCACAGTTGGCTAATCTCTCTGTGGCCAGGGCCAACTGCAGAATGACAGCCACCACCTGCCCCACTTGACTGAGGAATGGTGGGGGCAGAGGGCCATGCCACAGAGAGAGCAAAGCCTGAGATCCACATGCCCACCTCCACCCACTTCCAAGAGGCCCCAGGCTGGGCAGGGACACTTCCGACCTGTAGACTGACCGCCTTCGTGTGCCTTCGCTTTCCAGCAAGTCCCAACGATTGGGGTTTGGGGGGCCCAGTTGTTTCAGTCCTGCATCCCTGACGGTCTCTGAGGTTGGGGTTCTGTCTACCCTGGTTCTTGTGTCCATGGCACCGATGAGAAACAGGCTCATGGAAGTCGTACAACTTGCCCAGGTCTCATGGCTTGAGAATGGATGAGTGATTCATAACCAAGCGGCCGCAGGTTGGGCAGGGACGCCCGCCTGCCACTCCAGCTTCATCCACTGAGCGATGACTGTGCCAACATCCAAGGTGCTCCCAGGCAGCGGCCCGGCCAGGCCCCAGAGCAGGAGACGGTGAAGGTAGCTCACACCTGGCAGCATCCGGGTTCTCACTCTGGTGGAAGTGAGCTGGTTGACTCTATTTAATTGAGAGCGTCCTTCGCCAGAGCCCAAGCATACTTGTCAGCAGCAAGCAGAGGTGGGGTCAGAGGGCAATGAGGACCCTGCCTGCCCCGAGTGCTGAGCCTCCTGCAGCTCCATCTGGATGGGCTCTGCCAGCCACATCACCAGCAGCTCGGGTGTGGCCATCCGTCCCCCTGGGCTTGGGAGGTGCCTTAGGATACATCCCGCACCTGGGCTCTGAGGTGGATGGCTGGTCCCTCCTCCGCAGCATCATAGCAGCACCCCAATATTGCTCAGTCCAGCAATCAACCTCAACCTTGGGATTTTAGACAAAAGGTCACGGAAGAAAATATGTGGGCTGCCAAGGAGCACCACAGCTCTGGTGTGAACCACTCATCCATCCTCAAGCCATGAGACCTGGGCAAGTTGCACGACTCCCATGAGCCTGTTTCTCATCGGTGCCATGGACACAAGAACCAGGGTAGACAGAACCCCAACCCCGGAGACCATCAGGGATGCAGGACTGAAACAACTGGGCCTCCAAAGCCCCAATCGTTGGGATTTGCTGGAAAATGAAGGCACAAGAAAGGCAGTCAATCTACAGGTCGGAAGTCAGGAGAGCAGCTTATCGAGGACTTTTCCTACAAAGGTAGCTCCCTCCCCTTCCAAGGCATCGTCATCCCAGTTCTTAAGATAAGTGTTTCATCTTGACACATAATACATTTTGGACAAAATTCCACGGATGCAGGAACTGGGAGTGATGGAAGTGACTTGCCTAAAGTCATGTGACCAACAAAAGGTGGAGCCAGAATCTGACTCCAGCTCTAAAGAGAGGCTGAGTTCTCCCCAGTACTGGACACACTAACTCACTCATATTGCTGAATCTATTCCTTAAAGCAGTGGCCTCTCCATGCCATCACCCCAGCAAAGAATGAAGAACGGACATTCAATTACTTGCCACCAGGATCACCAATGGGTGGCTGCGTGTTAAAGGGTAAGACTGTTTGATACCTTGAGGGGAGACACGGTATACACAAGGTGTGGGTGACCTTTTGCAGAGATGAAATCATGATGTATGACATCTAATTGCTACAGGAGGGGTCACCATGAGCCAAGCACACTGTGCCTCACATGATCTAAGAAGGAATCTTCCCGCTACCCATTGGGACATGGATTGTTTTAATACCCATTTCACAGATGAGAAAACCAACTCCCAGGAAGGCTCTGTGATTTGCCCCATCACTCAGGAGTAAGTGGCCTCTGCCTTTGTTACGGTGTCCCCTGTGCTGAAATACCCTTGTCCACCTGCAAGGTCTGGCTCGCACCACCCTTTCTGTAAAGTCATTACTGCTCGCTCTCTTCTCACCCCCCTTGAACTTTAAACACCATCTCTCCTGCACCCACCACAAAACGTTCAATGCACTGCTTATGCGTCTGTTACCTCCACCCCCAGTCTGGCCTCTTCACAGGAGAATTATGACTTGTCCGTATATATATCTTCGGTTCCTGGCCCAGTATCCGGCACGTAGGAAGCACTCAAAAAAATATCTGTTGGTTGAATGAAATAATCAGCCAACCAACCAACCCTTCTTGACAGCCTGGCTTTTGTTCTGAGTACCTTTTCCCAACCAGCTTCCTTTCTCTGTGTCCCGATGTTCCTCCCCACGGTGGCTTCTCCACCAATCTGTTTGCATGGAGAGAGGCCAAGTGCATTCTTTCGACTGCAGCTTGGTAACACCAATTGTCACCTCTCCACTTTTATTAATTGCTGGGTTAATCAAGCACTCCAAATTGTGCCAAACCCAGCTAACAGGAGAGCATTTCTCGAGGGCCAGAAAAGCAGGTTCAAGCGGAAGCGAAAGACAGAACCTCACAGCCTTTTTGGACCCTGAACGACTGCCACGTTCCTCGGAATATTTGGGCCTAAGTCAGAGCAGATGGAAGAGGAGTCTTGACCGAAATCTGAGCCACGCACGGCGTCTGCGCAGCAGATGGGTGTGCGAGTGAACTTTGTTGTATTTCTCCTTGGAGCCCCTCCTGCAATGACTGTACTAGGCCAGCTGTCAGATAAGGAAACTGAGGCTCGGGTGAGAAACAGCCTACAGCCTTGCCCAGGGTCACCGAGCTAGACAACAGAGCTAAGATACAGGCCTGCTTCTTCTCATTGCCCACGTCACGCCTGGTCCCCGCTACCCAGGACCTAAAGATCACACTCCCGCCTCTTCCTGGTGGCCTGGCTCACCCTCCCACACCTGCCAGCCACAGTCTGGACTCTCCAGCAAGACGGAGCTGCCCCAGGCGATGGAAGTTTCCTTTCCTCTGCAAAAGCTTTCGCAAACCTTCCAGTCAGAGCCGGTGAAGATGTTTTCCTCTAAACCCTTGGGTAGGTCTTGCTTTCAAATTCCGGAAAATTTCTGGAAAAACTTTTTTCCCCACTACCTATTCTACTTACAACATAGGCAGTAAGCACAGAAGCAAAGGGACAGGAGAAAAGAGAAAGGTTTTATTTTAGATGTTGATATATTTTTCAGGCTCCTGATTGCAAAGAATAAGTATTATCCTCCCAAATTATCCCCTTCTACTTTATAAGCAGGTTTGTTTGTTTATAGGTTCAATAAAGATGCCATGGAGGCTGCCGGGCCGGGCCGGCTCGCAATGACATTCCCGGACAGGCTCCCATATGGAGAGCCTGTAGCATTCCAGATGCCTCCCCGCGCAAGTACCAGGCCTCCAAAGGCCCAGTGACGAGCCCCCTGGGGCTGGGAAAGGAGTTCCGGGCACCAGACACGTTGCACGGCTTACTGTCCTGCTGAATGAGCAGAACTGCTCGCAGCCGGCCTGGGGCCCAGGAGCCATCCCGCCATCCCCTGCCCGGTCCCCATGCTGAGCTGCCAGGCGAGGTCACCTGCAGCTCCCAGAATGAGCAGGTGGGAAATGCAAAGGGAAGGCGAGCATCTGTGTGGGAAGGCTGATCCAAGCCTCACCACCCAGACAGGAGTTTGAGACATGAAAGGCAAAACAATTAGGACTATAAGCAAGCGGGTAATAAACCGAGCCCCTCCACAGGGAAGGGGGACACGGGACGCTGGTTACAAAGCACGGGTCTTAGCTTATGAAAACACGTTTGAATTGCAAAAGATCACAGCAAAGAAACATGGCGAAGTTCTTTTTGTTGGTTTGTTTTTAGTGTGTCATCAAGGTATAAATCCCCAATTTTTAAAGTGCTGTCGAATCAGCATACGGACTCCAGACCCGCAGATCCCAATTTGGGAAAGACGCATCTAATTTGCCGAGGTTAAGCGTGAGGGTCAGGGGAATGAGCTTACAGGGAGCAGTTCAGGAAGTAGCAACCCTGAAGCGGGTGGCCCCTTCCCTTCCCGTGTGTGACCGTGTCAACACTGACATCCAGGCTCCTTCTCCAGGACACCAGGCTGGTGCAGGACAAGCCCCCCCCACCCCCCCACTGGGGGCAGCAGCAGCAAAGACTGAGGGCTGACATGGAAGAAACACCTCCCACAACACATGCGGCGTGGCTGCTCACACCCTTCCGCACCAGCAGGTCTGCCTGTCCTTCTGCTTCATGAGGGAGGACAGTGACCTAGTGCAAATGAAACGCCTGTGGCTAAAGCCCATCTAACTTCCATCCATGACTTGCCAAGTGGCTACCACCTCAGCCCCCAGCAGTCATAAAGGGGGCTGGTGAGGGAAGCACAGCCCACCGGGGGCCCTCCAGCAGGGGGCGCTGTTAAAGCTTAGGAAAAACACCAGAGATGACATTCACCCAGACAAGCAAGGGATGCCAGAACAGCAAGGCTGACCTTTGTCACAGAAAATAACTAAAGATGGTAACTAATGCGCTTTGCCAGTAAAAGTTCCATACATCCCACAGGGCAATAAAATGCACTTAATTACCTCGCCAAGCCTGTCTAGTGAGCTCCCAGGATCCCATCTTGCAACAACAGGTGCGCGTAACTGAGCAGAAATGTTAATTTTCTCCCCTTGTTCTTCTACTTTCTTTGTTAATATTACCTTGAACTCCAAGGGTCCAAAATTATGGAGATTTCAGCAGGCTGATGGAGCACTCTTTTAATTTATCGCTCCATAATCCAATTTTCCTCACATTGGACCACAAATCACCCCGGCCTCTTCACAAATCCACAGGGGCCATGAGGCATGACACGAAGGCTGGATGAGTTATGCTGCAAATGGGAAAACTCGTTACTTTGGGCCCCCGTTTCTGAATCATTAACACAAGAAGGTTGGGTCAGAGCATCTCTGAAGATCTCCTTGGCAGCCGGCACGGGAGGGGCGGGTGCCGAGGGAGGTGGCTGTTATCTTAATGTTTCAGTCTTAGCAGCTTAAGACCCTTTCCTGTGAGATGATGGAAGGGGCCATGCATAAGCCTCCAGGGCCGGGCTGAGTGAGGAAGGTGCCACTCCGAGCCAGGTACTTGGCTACTACGGGGCAATGGCCCTGTGACCCTGATAAATGCCCCTCCAATGGCCCCCAGCCCGCCCACCAGACCCTGAACAACGGGACCTCCATTTCTCTCTGACCCCATCCCCATTCTATTTTCCTCCATACCCCTCTCCCTTCTAGCCACTGACCCTCCTTGAGGTCTCTCAATTAGCAACTGAGAAATGGCCTCAGGGCCTTTGCACTGACCTCAGCCTGCTCTTTCCCCAGATATACCCATGACTCATGTTTTCAAGTGTTTGCTCAAACCACCTCTTCTGAGAAACCCTCCCTGACCAAGCTAAACCTGCAAGCTCTACCTCCCCACTCATCCCCAGCACCCCTTCCTCCCTCCCACCTGTGCTTTCTTGCACTCCACGGTGCTTATGATTCCACAAGAGACTCCGTATGTGTTAGTTTCTTTATTTCTTAGTCTGTCTGTCTCCAACTAGAATACAAGGTCCCTGAGGACAGACTTTTATCACTGAGTTTATTAAGAGACCCTCTGCCCTCAGAGCAGAGCCTCATATACGTAGTCACGCTCAATAAATATTTGCGTGATGATCAAAAAAATGAAGATCTGACTGCAGGTCCAACCTAGGATGGTCTCTGCTCACCACACCAAACACCAGCTCATCCTCCACTACAGCGTGAGCTCCAGGAGGGCAGAGCGGAGCCGCACAGTGGGCCTCACAGCCCTGCTTCCCTCCGTTTGCTGGTCCTTCTGAGCCGACCCTCCAGGCTGCTGGGAACACCTTAGGGCAGTGGTTCTCAACCTCCCTAATGCCACGACCCTTTAATACAGTTCCTCATGTTACAGTGACCCCCAATTTCACTGTTACAAATTGAACATAATTAAAGCATAGTGATTAATCACAAAAACAATATGTATTATATATGTGTTTTTCGATGGTCTTGGGCGACCCCTGTGAAAGGGTCGTTCGACCCCCAAAGGGGTCGAGACCCACAGGTTGAGAACCGCTGCCTTAGGGTAAAGCACTTGTCTATTTGCAAAGATCATCCTGGGTCACCGTACGTGGGACCGCCTTCCTCGGATGGCACTGACGAGAGTGGTCCCCCCACACAGCCTCGGTTCAGGGTGAGTCAGCCCGGGGAAGCTGCCAACTTATCACACCCCGCATTTCTTTGGCAGCACCAACGCGGTGCCAGCCCAAGCGAAGGGCCCGACGTGGGAAAGCACCTGCCACATCCGAGCAACTGTTGAGTTTGGCTGGAGTGTCACGATTAAGCAAGGAATAAATCCGCGGGAGACCAGGCCGGGCCATATGGGGGAGGCCCTGAAAGGCTAGATGCCACCACCCCGCAGAGCCGCCAGATTCTGGAGGTCACCACTCACACCGCCGGCCGAGGGTTGGCAACCCAGCCTTCCATCCGCCCGCCCAGGGAAGGGAGGCCTCCCGCCTCCCGCCAATCCCCGTCTTAGCGAAGCACACACAGTGACTCGAAAACCAGCCGCTCGTCTCCAGGGGACAATGACAGGAGCACCTCTAGGCTTCCCGACTGCTCAGGCCCACCCCCTGCTCTCCTCTGAAGCCTGAGCTCCCTGTGGCTTCTCCAGCGCCTGCCAAGCATGGAGGCAGCCCTCCTCCACCCCCCAAACACGAGCCCATGGCGGTACCTACAGCTCGCGCCTTCGTGAAGCTTCCCACCGAAAAGAATCCGCTTAATAGAAGGGCAGTGAGGACCAGGGGACGAAGAATATTCACCGGAACAGGTGTGAGAGCCGAGCGAGGCAGTGTTCACGTGATACCTCCTTTTATCCTAATGCCTAGTAAGCCCTTTACCCAGGTGGAAACCGAGGCTCGGACGGTAAGAAGTAATTCACTCCAGCTGGAAAAGGACAGTTTGCGCTCAAACCCAGTTCTCTTTGGCACCAGGGTAGTATTCCACAGGCAACGGTGCCTTCCACAGACCTGGCAGAACCATCCCTCCTCCCCTTTTTTAAAAATATATTTTTATTGATTTCAGAGAGGAAGGGGAGATATAGAAACCTAAGTGATGAGAGAGAATCATTAATCATTGATCAGCTGCCTCCTGCACACCCTCCCCCAGGGATCGAGCCTGACCGGGAATCGAACCTCGTCCTCCTGGTTCGTAAGGTCGATGCTCAACTACTGAGCCTCGCCAGTCGGGCCAGAATCTCTGTCTTTTTAAGTTGCAGAAAATACAATTAGGTTGCTACTGAGCCACTGGATTGCAAGCTGGTACCCTCAGCGACCCCTCCGAGACTTGCGCCCAGGAGCCCAGCAGAAGGTAAACACCCTTTCTTGATGGTCAAGGTCAGGACAGAAGTCCTAAGCCCCAAGTTCAAATCAATGGCCTCTAAGCCTTGGTCTGTTATTCATCTGAGAAATGGGATTGTTTTACTCACATTGACATCACAGGGCTGCAGGAAGGGCCTTGTGATATTGACGGAGCAATAAAGGGCCTGTTATCTGTGCTCTGTGGCCTGTGGATGCCTCTGAAGACAAAGTATGATAAAATCTAGTGAGCAATGCCCATGAGGAGACTGAGCTTTAGTTGTAAGCAGCCAGCTTCCCCCAGGGCTGGGTGTGGTGGCACCTGAGCTACAACCTCCTGCTCACCTTCCCCTCCAGCCACAGTCTCCAAATCTTAAAAAGACAGGAATGCCGCCTTCACCAGGATCTCTCAGGAGACACCAAACCCAGACACGGTGGCCCTACATCACAAGGTCCTCCCATCGGCATCTCAGGTAAGTAAATGGCCAAGGTGAGTTGTAGGCTGGGATCCTGACCCAGGGCTCAGCAAGGACACCTGGAACCAATACATTCCTACTTCCTGCTTCCCTTCCCCCTTTGTCAATTCCTCTTACACAACTTGAGTAACCAGGGCCACAGGTATAGAAAAGAAGTTGGCAAGAACCTGAGTTTTAGCTTAGTATTTATTCCAATGTTATTTAAACATTAAAATAAAAAATTATTTAAATAACAAATATTTAGCCCCAGCCGGTTTGGCTCAGTGGATAAAAAGTCGGGCCCTCGGACTGAAGGGTCCCGGGTTTGATTCCGGTCAAGGGCATGTTGCCTTGGTTGTGAGGCAACCAATTCTTTCACATCGATGTTTCTCTGTCTTTCTCCCTTCCACTCTCTCTAAAAATCAATGGAAAAATATCCTCAGGTGAGGACAAAAATATAATAAAAATAAAAAATGCTTTCTAAAAAAAAAAATAAATAACAAATATTTATTGTGTTTTAAGTGCCAGGCACAGTGCTAATCACCGCAGATGAAGGGAGTGAGAAGCTTCAGGTCCAGCGATTAACCAAAGAAAGAAATTAACCAAAACATCCCACAGAAGCTGTCCAAGTCATCTGGGAAAAGTGCCTTAAAAATCTTTAAAAACACAGGTCAACTTTCACCTGGGCAAGGTGTTGAGAGAAGGCTGAGGAAGGGGTAAATACATTGAGTGAAGGGAGAGCAGGATTTACCCAGGAGGAGCGAGGGGGGAGGAAAACCGAATTCCTGGCACAGAGCCCATGAGCATCACCTGAGGGCACGTGACCCAGACTCCTGGCCCAACAACAGCCTTGAGAGCAAAACAAACCCACAAGGTTCCTTTTTAAAAAAATTCAACATCAGTACAAGTTGAGATAAACGTCACTGGACAGTCAATGTGGAACCTACATAAACCCCCACTGTGCCGGGGAGGGAGGTTCACTCTGCTTGGTCTGCCAGGCTGTTCTGAGGGTGGTGCCCCCACCCAGGCCTTCTTCACACAGGAAGCCACCTGCCCCCTCCTTCCTGAGCTTTCCTCAATTGAAGAGGTGCCATTTGGTGCCAAAGCCGTGACTCCCTGGTGCTAATGCAGGGCCAGCCAGACAAGGTTATAAGGGGTCAGGCTGATGACCCAGAAGATAGTCATGTTAATCTGAGATGACATCAAAATGACGTTAAAAAAATTTTAATGAGCGCGACTGGCTCAGCTCAGTGGTTGAGCATTGACCTATGAACCAGGAAGTCATGGTTTGATTCCCCGCCAGAGCACATGCCTGGGTTGCAGGCTCAATCCCCAGTGTGGAGTGTGCAGGAGGCAGCCGATCAATGATTCTCTCTCATCACTGGTGTTCCTATCTATCCCTCCCTCCTTTCCTCCCTCCCTCTCCCTTCCTCTCTGAAATCAATAAAAATATATTTTTTAAAAATTTAATGAAAAGTATTTAATTTAAACAAAAAGTCTCAGAGAACACCTGCAAGCCCACCAAGGAACACTGTTTGAGAAACAGACTCCTAGAGGCGGAGTGTCCTTCTTTTCTTCCCTTCCTTTTTGTCAACATCTTCCAGAATCTACAAAAAAATCCCTCCCTGCTCCATTCTCAACTGCCTCTCCGTTTTCCTTGCCATCCGAGCACGTGGTGTGTGTAGAGTGGGGAAGTGGAGTAACGTTGCTTGCAGTACAGAGTACCCGAGTCACAGATGGGTGAAGGGGCTGACACTCACCAAGCTCCTCCTACCTACAAGGCTCCATCAAATATAACCTCACACATTGCGCACACAGTCTTATAAAGCATTTCATACACGGGAGGGATGAGACAACCGGCGGTGTTTGCGGCAGCTGACTTAAGCGTCAGTCGCACACTGAGACAGGCGCCCGATTTAAATGGAGGTCTGCCTGACCCTGTCCTTGAGCTTCGTCCAGCATCCCGCCTCATCCCCCCAAAGGAAACCCTGGACACTGGAGTAGAACTTGGCACGGTGAACCGCAGGGGCCATCTGCCTCTGAAATTCCTACACGGCTCCCTTCTGAAGCGCCTCGGTTCCCTTTTAATTAAACGAGCTTTCCCCTCCAGCCTCCTCATTCAATAGAAATGAAAAAGACTCTTATTCAATTGTATCATCTTCCCATTCTAATTGTCACGTTTGCCAGGGTAGCTGTCTGACAATTGCGTGGCGAAGGCCCAGGAATCTCGCTCCCTCCTGGGCCCGGCCGACTTTTGCGAGTGACTAGCAGGCCTCCGGACCACGCGTGACATCTTGTTCAACGAGAGAAAAGAAAGTGATCCTCTGGAGCCCAGCCGCTCCACAAGCTGAAGATTTTGGGAGCTCGAATAACCCATATTTGGAAACTCTGCAAAATGGCTTCCTTCAACCTTTTTTTCTCGGCGCCCTCTGAAGTTCTAGGGGAAGTCAGACTCTTCTCAAACAGGGTCTCTGTTCAATCCAGGGAGGGAGGTGGGCTCTGGGTCGTGGTGTTTGCTGGGGTCCCCCAGGGGCCTGGCCGCAGGAAGGAGACCTCACAGAGGCACCTGCGTAAAATGCCAGCGGGACAGACGGACTCAAGCTGCTGGCTGAGTCAGTGGCTCTCGAACGGGGTCTCCCGTGAAGACCAGACTCCAGTGACGGGAAGACGGGAGGAGAGAAGTGAGCAGGCATCTATTCATTCATTCCATATTCACTCGGCGCTCCGTGTGGGAAAGGTACCAAGCTCTGGGCCGGAAATACAGTGTGTCCGGGAGAAGAGACACGACCCACTCCTGGTGAAGCGTGCAGCCTCAGGGGATGAACTGCAGGCAAACACAGGTCACCATTAGTAGCTATGACTATTTCCTAAGGTGGTGATGAGGTCACCTGAGGTCATGCCTATGACATGCTGGGCAGCCACACCCATGGCTCTAGTAGGTAGGTCCCTCATGTATTGGGGTAATTCTTTGTGATAAGCATTGTCCATACTGGCTGTTTAGCAAACAGGGATGTTGCTCACTGACACCAACACAGCTTTAGGTCTCGAGACCCTTCCTCTGGTCCAGTGGAAGCAAAGTCATCAGCAATTCAATGGGAAATGGGCATCTATACAGTTGGCTTTGGTGAGAAATCCATTTTGAAACATCACATATTTTAAGCTCAGAAACCTAGTCAGTGCTCCTCTACCCTGAACTTGGACAGCAGAGTCTCAAAACACCTGTTCCCAAGGCCGCCCCCTCCAGGAGGTTTGCCCTGATGACGCCCCCAGCAGACTCTGTCTCCCTCAGCTCCCCCTCTGAGTCCTTTCTCAGGGCACCCGCATTCTCTCTGCGCTGTATGAGCTAATGGTCTTGGCCTGGCCCTCCCACCAGCATCACCAAACTCCAAGACTTCTGTCAAACCGGATCCACATCTGATACCAGCATCCCACTGTCCCCGCCAGCTGTTGCACAACAGTGCTGCATAACAAGCCATCAAACGCAGGGCCGCGGGGCAGGGTTATTTGTTTTCACTCAGGTATCCTCGGGTAGGCTGGGCTGATCGAGGGTGGGCCTGGCCTCTCACTAAAGGCTTCTGGGTGGGCTGGGCGGCTCTGCTCCAAGCGTATCTCATCCTACTCCCCCTCCCACAACCGTCTAACAGGCTAAAGGCCACGCTGTTCTGGCAGCAAAGGCCAAGAGGCTGGGAAAAGCAGCAGCAACACGTGCTGCTCCCAAGGCCTAGACTCAGAACTGGCACGCCAACCCCTCTGACTCATCCGTCACATCAAAGTCAGTCATGCGGTGGAGCTCAAACTCACAAGCTGCAGAAACACACTTTGATTATTGTGTAGGAAGGCAGAGAGGTGCGGAGAACTGGGGCCGTTAATGCAAAAAGCCTTTCACACCCACCTTCCGGGTGCCTCATGCATGTAAAATAATCCTCAGGCACTGAATGAATGAATGAATGAATGCTGAGTAAATTCCAGGGCATTGTCAGAACACATGACCACTGACCAGCAGCCGTTGCAAATCCCGAATCTGACACAACAGTAACATGAAACATCAATTTGCTTCAGGTCCCTAAACGTGTATGTACACACTGTTATTTTTCCAAGGATCTCTGATGGTGAAATAAATCAGTACCCCCATCTACACCTGGCACCCACGTGCACACGCGCACCACAACCTCTCACTAGAAGAAGACAGATGAGACCCTATTTTGCACACATGGGGTGAGGGCGGGGGTGGAAGGGGAGAAGGTGAAGAGGTAACTCTGAATCCATCCCGGTGGTTAATTTTCATTTAACTACCTAGCTGAGACCAGAGGTTCAGCAGAAACACATTAAAGACCGTGAACTTATGAAATGATGCATTATTGAAGCCACAGCAGGGGAAAGGGCTCGGTTTGGAAGACATAAAAGACTAAAAGCCTGCAGAAGTGTCTTTTCCATTACAAGGCAACTGCTCAAAAAAAAAAAATACATTTTAATTGCCAAAGAAGACACCGCTCCAAGAGGGTAGATAAAATAAAATTAACTCATAGCTCTCGTTCCTCCTGCTCAGGAAAACCTGCGGCTCCTCCCAGGGCTCATCAAAGACAAAGGTCTTAGATTCTTCCATTTTCCCCTCCGGGCCCCACTGACACCAGCCACAGGCCGCCGTCCATTCGCTCCACAAGTATCGACCGAGAGCCTCCAACGTACAAGGCAGAAATCCCTTCTGTCATCAGCATACCTTCCAGTAAATCACACAATGTATGAGCAAACGGTGATGCTGTAGGAAAATATAGAGCAGGGCGTAAAGAAAGGGGGCGGGGGGGGGGACGTTAAATCACAAATTTAGACAGAGCGAACATCGCCAGGGTTTTCACATCCCTATGTGACCACCTTACGTTCTCTATGCTTCAACTTCCAAAAGCTTTGAAAACATATCGCCATGAGGAGTTTATTCAAAGCACCTACGACAGGAAAATTATCATGTCATTCACTCTAGTCCTTTGGGTGTGGACCCCAACCCTCCATCCCTCAGCTGTGTGTTGAGGAGGAAGTGGGTCGTGGGCACCCTGCAGATGCAGAGGTCCACCGAACCCAGAGGAAAGCATGGACACGCCAAACTGGGCTGCTGGCGGCCAGTGCCACGGGCCTGGACGCTACCCGTCTAAGAAGCAAACAGCGTGCGCCTCTAAATGGGGTGGGCATTATGGTGCTGCTAGGGACCACGCCGCCATCCTTGGCCTCTGTATTCTCTCCTTCCGGCCCAACCTCCTGCCCTACAGACATCCTCCATCCAGTGTTCCAATCTTGGCTGCATAGGCCCATCTCCTGGGGAGTCTGTGATCCCGTTCCTCCACTGGTGGACACGGGGCTGCTTTCACCTTGGCTACTGTGGACAGTGCTGCTGTGAGCACGGGTGGACAGATACCCTTCCAGGCCCTGCTTTTGTTCCCTTGGGTACACACCCAGAAGCGGCACTGCTGGATGGCCAGGCACCACGGACACTGTGAGGCCGACGGGTACCTGTCCTGGGACAGAGTGGCCCGGGAGCCTGTTAAGACTTTTGAGGGGCGGAGGGGGAGTCAAGGGTGCCGAGTTCCCGGGCACAGTGACGTCGGCAGCACGCCCCGCCCTCAAGGATGCGGTCACCTCGCTAGAATACATAGATGACAGTGTTTGCAGCCCCTCGTTCCAGGTCCAGGGGTGCCGACCGCACCCCATCCCCACCCTGAGTTTGCCCCTGACTTTCCTGCTCCTTCTGCACTTTCCAGGAGTCTTATCCTGGTGGCTGTGGGAGTTTCCCGCAAGTAGACCCTCACCTGTTCTCTCTTGGTGATCAGAGGAGCCCTAGAGAAAGCGACAGTGTCCCCAGCACTGCCTTGGGGGCCGGCTGTGGATGCCACAGAGCGGAGCACCATCCCCTCCGACCACACCCGACGGCGGACCAGGTCCTCAGAGACGGGAAACCAGGCGTCAGGAGAGACTCGGAGCCTCTCTCCCAGCCATGGCCCTCCGCCTTACTGAGCAGGTCAGGGACCGTGTCGCAGGAAGGAGGCCCGTCCGTGGAAGAGCTCCCTGCCCCCCAAAAACCCACCAAGAAGCTGAATTGAAGAACTCAGGTTGACTCACTCGCAACTGTTGAATGAGACACACCCTGCTTCTTGACGCAGCTGGTCTCCGGCATCAGCACACACCCGCCGCAGCCTGTAAATCAAGCCCATTCTTCAGGAACCCTCCCACACCCACATCCTCGGCTTTAATTTTTGCTGACCCGGAAAGCTGCAAGCGGTACACGCTCCTCGGTGGTTTGCGAAAACAAAGTCCCGGGGAGCTATTATTACAGGGAGAACATTCCCCGGCAGAATAGGGGGTTCCGTCCTGCTGTCCCAAAGTAGGAGGAGCTGAGAGAGGGGGGCTGGCCCGGTTTGGACAGCCAGCCACCCACCCACCCCGTGAGCCTGGCTCCGTGGCAGGAGTCGGGACGGGTGGCACGATGGGAATTCTCAAGGGCGGCAAAGAAGCCCTTATCGCGATCCATGCCATCTACTGGCGAAAGTGACATCGGAGGGGGAATGCCAATGAAGCCGTGGGTCCCCAGACAGCCGAGGATGTGGCGCTTTATTACGGAGTCTAAGTGACTGCAAACGGGCCATTATCAAATCTCTTCAGTGACAAAGCGCCGTGTTGAAAGGAACAAATAAAAATAAGTACATTAAGCACAATAAATCACGGGGCCCTGTCTCGGAGACCCATTATCCCCGGGGGATTACGGGACTACTGCCTGCCTCCCTGCCTTTCAGCGATTGCAGCCTGGTCTCCCCGGTCTCCCCACCATTGTTTTAATATTGCAGCCATTACTCTCGGTGCCTCCAAGAGCCTGCTGTTTCTCTGTAGTTCTGGGTGGCAAGGGCATAATTTGTTTTATGATTTGCTTGGGAGGGTAGCTGTTTTATATTCATCTTTAAGAGATACATTCAGTAATCGTAGCCAGGAGGCCCTGCTTCAAAAACAGGACCCGGCCCTGTCATCGCTGGCAGCATCCATGTGGCCACGGCCGTAGCAACCCAGAAGGTACCCACCCATTTACCAGGAGAGCCAGACTGCTTGGGGGGGAGGGGGGGGGGAGGTAGATGCCCAGTGACAGTGTTAGTCCTGGTTGAAGAGCCACTGAATCGTGTGGAAGGCAGACTGGGCTGGAGGGAGACAGCAAGAGGCTGGAAGGCAGGGGCCTGGGTTTCACCATGACGTTGGTCTGACCTTGGTCAGGTCCTCTGACCTCCAGGGCGGAAGTATCTGCACCTGCCTCTTTGGAGGCCTCAGGATCCTGCATTTCTATGAGGTGCAGAGGGCCAGTGAAGAACCTTACACCCAGATGATACTTATATTTCCTCCTCTTTCTCAACAAGATCGTTACAAAATGCATCGTAAGGTAACACCAACCCATGAGGCAACTGTCCAAGACATCTCCCATCAGCGGGCGTCTTCTCCTGTCCACGCGGAACCCTTCCCTCCGGCCCCTCACTCCCTGAGAAGTTGTTCTCCAGGGCAGCTCATTGCAAACATCGTGAACAAGTCCACTCCCGATTCCATCCATCAGGAAGTGGAGGAAAGATGGGTACGGAAGGACAGAATGTGCCGGGCCACAGCGCCACAGCGTCCCCATCGGAAGCGAACAAGCCACGAATCCCCTTCGCTGGGATGCAAGTCTCAGATGCAGACTCCTGCCTGCAGCGCGGGGACATCAACCTTCCTTTCCGCAGCCCGTCCAATTACCACATCTACACCTCGCGGCGAAAAGAGAGCTCCCAGCGATGCCGCGCCTCCAGTGCGGCAGCCACAGAGCAACACTGATCCCCGAACTTCATCACCCATCGGAGAGGCACTGACATAAAACCGCCCAACGGCGCCCAACTCTCAAAACACTCTATTAAAGGACTCAAATTCCAAAAGGCAAAAAAAAAGTGGCAAGATCTCCCGCGTTAAAAATGAAGCTGGGTTTTACAGATCATCAAAGCCCGCGAGTGGCGCAGCCCCGGGGAGCGGCATAAAGAGGATTCCTTCTCGCCACGCAGTTCCGCTGGCTGTGCGAAACTTGGTGTAACAACCCAATAAACAGCAGCGGAGTTAGGACAGGGTTTCTCTCAGGGAGACAGCAAGAGGCGAGACGTCAGGGAGACAGCCGGGGTTGTAGCACGGTTTCTTGCTACTTGCATGCTCCTGCCAGCTCACCTTGGGGAAAGATGCTTACCTTCTCTTATCAGTTACCCGTGGCTGCTGTAACCAAACACCACAGAGCCGGTGGCTGAAACAACTGTTGTTGCAATAATAACAATATTATTGTTGTTGTTGCAGGAGGCAGTGGCAAAGAAGGTAGTTTTGCCTGCAAACAGGAGAGGGAGCGAGCTGGGAGGCAACCCAACCAGGTTGCAATAAGCCAGGCCATCCTGCTGGGAGCTCCAGTGCCCAGCTCGGTAACGACAAGCAACAGCTGGGTGATTGTTAAACAGGTAAAAGAAGGAATGGAACAGAGCAGAGTGACGTGGAGGACACGCAGCCCCGGGAAACGGATCCAGCTGATGGGGATAATGCTAAGATCTATGTAACAAAGTGAGACTTCTGCAGAGCTCAGAGCTTCTCAGAGAAAACACGCAGCTACGCACGCATTCTGACAGCGACATATGCTATGCTTTGTGCAAAAGGAAGCTGGAGACCCCACATCCTTTCAGAGGGTTGTTTCGGTTTGTTTTGTAGCTTTCTTTCCACTGCAAGTTGTTGGGAGAAGGCATTCTGAAAACATCCTTAACCTCTGCCCCAGGAAACCTCTTTTGAATATCAAAATACAATTCATGAAAACAAACCAATAAAACGACCGCACAGTCCCACGCTCTCCATGAAAGATTCAAGAGCTGGGAAAGATATCTCAGGACTTGCATCCACGCGGTACCCGCAGGGCAGAGTGAGTGGTCAGCAAGTCAGGGCGAGGCAGGTGACCAGCTGGCCGTGTAGGACACCCTCGGGGTGGCGCTCCCCGCGCACCTCTGCGGGCAACTTGCTCCTTGTTTCCAGCGAACCCGGAGCTCAGGTCAAACACACACACTTCCCAAAGGGCTTCTAATTGAAAAATCACACAGGACATGTCATGTGTCAGGGCCACATGCTCATTCCAAACCATGTACTGGGAATAAGAGACATCTGTCACCCCGGGGCATTCGGACATCACCCGGGAGTATGTCCCTGAAGTGCTTTCTCGGTGTGAGTGGGTTTGACCCCTAGGTTGAGGGTGGGAACAGGGGATGGACCTTGGAGGTGGAAAAGTACAACTCAGGGAGTGAGTGATGGATTGAATTGTGTCCCCCCAAGAAAGACATGTTGAAATCCTATCCCCCAGGACCTCAGAATGTGACTATCTATGGAAATAAGGTCTTTTCAGAGGATTCAAGGTAAAGTGAGGTCAGTCGGCTGGGCCCTAATCCAGTATGATGGTACACTTATAAAAAAGGGGAAATTTGGGCAAGGAGACTGGTGTACAGGGGAGACAATGGGAGGGTACACAGTGAGAAGGTGGCCAGGTGGCTGGAGTGAGGCCCCTCTAAACCAAGGGTGGCCGAGGATTGCCAGCCAACACCAGAAGCTAGAAGAGGCAAGGAAGGATGCTCCCCAAGCTCCATCAGAGAGCGCGGCCCTGCTGACACCTCCAGACGCCTGATGAGGACTTCTAGTCTCAGAACTGGGAAACCATACACTTCTGTTGTTTAAGCCGCCGGCTCTGTGGTGTTTGGTTACAGCGGCCACAGGAAACTAGTAAGAGAAGGTAAGCGTCTTACCCAAGGTGAGCTGGCAGAAACATGCAAATAGCAATTAACCGTGCTCTGTCACGGGCCCCTGTTCGCTCAGAGACTGTGTGGCCTGATTTCAGTAAGGACAAGCTCTTAGTCACGTAACACAATCCACACTGGCACATGAAGAGGTGGTGGGTGGATATTTAAAACTTCATCCTCGTCCCAGGTAACATATGTGTACCCACAGATCCTGCAGCAAAAAACTCTCCAAAACATTAGGTGATTAACATTTCTGAATTGCAGGTAAGCACAATTTGGGGGGTGGAGGGGGGTTGTTGGTCATTTTTGACATGAAAAGACTACAATTTGATAAACTCCTTCCCAGCTCTTTTCAGCTGTGATCTGGCTCCATTACAAGCATCAGCAGACCAGACAATGAGCACACAGCCAGATTAAAACAATGACAAACCAGGAGAACAATGACAACTGCTTAGCAGAGCAGAATAACGGGTGGGCTTGTCATCTGCGTAAAGATGAGGGCTGGGTGTGAACGGAAAGGGATGTCTGACATCACAGTGGCCTTTGAGGGACTTGGGTCAAACTGACTCACAAAAACCAACACTTGCAAACCTGATCCCCAAGACACAAAACAGAGAATAGCAAGAAATGTATTTCCCACACACCAGCCCTGGGACAAGGAGAGAGCCCAGATCTCTAAGACAAGCTGCTGATCTGACCAACAGCCCCCGACCTCATCCCCAGAAAGTCATGAAACCCATTTCACAACCTAAGTCAGGGTATTTCAGGGAAGTTGTTACTGCCACCGTGGGAGCAGCACTGAGCTTAGGGAGGCAAAAGGCCCAGATTTCCACTATCAATTCCCAAGCATTTTCGGTAAATTCACAACCTGTTTATATCTCTACACGTTGTCTCCTCTCTGCTCCTATTAAAGGGGAAAGAGTACCCAGATAGAAACTTACCATCCCTGAAGTGGTCAAAGATGAATCCATTAGTAATTTGTATTGCAAATGAGGTTTGTACATTAATATCACTTTTCAAAATATAACCCATTCATAGCATTAAAAAGTGTTACCGTGGGCTGAGTTGTATCTCCCCCACATGCAGATGTTGAAGCCATAACGCCCAGTACCCCAGACTGTGACTGTATTTGGAGATGGGGTTTTTAAAGAGGTGATCAAGGTAAAGTGAGGTTATTATGGTGTGCTCCAATCCAATCGGACTGTGTCCTTAAAAGAAGGAGAGTGCTTAATCTAAAGTGTAATGTAGGAGCTTTAGGAGACATTGATGCCCCTGAATTCTATGAAAAAAAAGTTATACATATTTAGGTGCACAAGGGTCTGGGCAAAAAACCACTTAGGAATTAGTCGCTCCAAACTTCAGGATCTTGGGGGGAAGTACAGTACAACGATCCTCAAGCTTTCTTTGAATTCTGAAATTTGAAGAACTTGTACAATTTTTTTTTTTTACCTTGCCTATTTTTAGGCTGACATCTAACGTTTTCGTCATAAACGAAATCATTCCTACAGATGTAATTTTCAGCATATCGTAAACATTAACATTTTAAAATAAAATTTCACATCACATTTTTAAATGGGATCTAGCACTCTTGATACCCATCATTAATTTTAAAAATTCAAGAGCAAGTTATTTTTTTAAACTCTGGAAATGTTAGATCATTCCTTACCAGGAGAAAGGGGCCCAAATGCCCAGATTCTAGCACCAAGTTTAACCAGGGAAAAGAGAGTGTGGACAGGGGCAGCCCTGCGGTGCCCCCTTCAGAAGGTTCCCACACCCCAATTTCAAACAGTTCCTTTGACTGGTGTTCCTTGAGGTTTTTATACCCAGAGCAATGTACCAGAGAGTAACATCAGTGTCGGGGAAGACATGTGACTTTATATGATGGGGAAGGGATGACTGTGAAAAGGGAGGTGGAAGGAAGAACTGTGGACCTGGTGGGGGTGGTCTCAGGCCAATCAATTTCAGGGACAGGTCCCTATGTGAGGCTGGAAATCTGGAAATCGATTCCCTTAAAACTTTCTGTACCAGCATACTCCGTGGAAAGTCTTCACGTCTTCCCAGGGGTTTGTATATTCCAGTGTCCAGTGACCTGGGGTGAGCAGATTATGGGACAGAGATTAAGAGAAAATAGTCTGGACACAGAACTGGGTTCCACTCTCTGGCTTTGTCACTTGGGCCAATAGCCATGTCTCTGAACTGGTTTCCTCGCCTATAAAACGAAACTGCTCAGCTCACAGGGCTGCAGGGAGGACTGACAGCATCGTTCATGTAGAACACAACTCAGAATCCCACAGAGACATCCAATCCATGGGAGCCGTCACTGTTACCACCATTATTACCGTGACCTGCTATTTTAAATACTGTTAATCAGAACTGGCCAAGAAAGAGTCCTTTTCTATGTCATTCACTGGCTCTCATCTCCCTTACCTATCAGAGCCCAAATTTCCAATGAGAAAAAGGAGCAAAGGAGACAGAAAGCTCATGAAAAATGGCCTCAGGGGATGAGTGAGCAAGCATTTGCCTTTACTTCAGAGCTTCTGTAAACTTCCTGTGATCTCTAGACAGTGCTGAAAAGTGAAAGACGGTGGCCCCCTCTTGTCCCAGGAAGTCATCTGTGTTCTTACTTTAGCAAACACCACCACCATCCTCAGGGATGAAGAGCAGGTGGTGGGGGAGAGGGGAGAAAAAAAATGGAGAAAGTCTAAATAACAACAACAATTACAATAGCTAACACATACTGAGTGTTTTCTGAGTGCCAGCACTGTTCTAAGCATTACACACACATTAACAGATTTAATGAGCTCAAAAATGCTGTTTCAGTAAGAGTTATGGACAAACCCAAGCAGAAGAAAAAAGGAAAATGTCAAAAACTAAGACCCAGAGAGCGGATCCCTCTGTGTATATGAAGTCGGACCACCGCTGGAAAAGCAGCAGGGCTTCCTGAACCATGTAACCAATGCCCACGCCAAGTGCAAGTTCATAAAGTTTTGCCAGTGCCTGAATCACACAAACTCTGCCCAGGGTTCATCTGTCACTCCTCCGTGATTCATTAAGCAAACCTAGTCATGCAGCATCAATGCCTGGCGTGCAAGGGCAGTGTAATAAAAACCCAAATGGACCTCACAAACACTAGAGACAGGACGAAATATTCCAACATAAACACACGGCTATCCAGAGCCGAGTCTCTGGGCACTGCTGCTGAGCTTCTGCACAAATTTATCCAGTTCTCCCTAGCCACTCCTCATCCTGTCTGATAATTTCTCAATCAATTAGAACTGCCATTCTACACCAGGTTCCCTAAAGAATGGGGAATGGTATTAAGCCTAGTGAACAGAAACCATGGCCAAAGTTTCCAGCAGCACCTAGGGATCCGCAGTGCAGCCAGAATGAATCAAACACTTGAGGATAAGGCCTGAAAGAGAGGTATGCTCTGGGTTGTCTGATGATGACTGCCAAGGACTGATTTTCTTCATCGGGCTTTTGCAAGTCTAAGAGAAGGAAGAAGAGGGAGATGTGAGGGTGGTGGCAACAGAGAAGTTGAGATTGCACTGACCAAGAGAAGGGGTAGTGACAGGGGTACAAAGGGTCTTCAAGTTTCTCCTCCCCCTTCAATATTCAGCCTTAAGGATTTGCATAAAGACATATCTCCTGGTCTTGAAAGAAGGCGAGAGCACCTCCTCCACCTTCTCCTCCATTTCCACCACCTCCACCTCCAGGTCACCTCCATCTCCACCACCACCTCCACCTCCAGACATCTCCATCTCCACCATCATCACCACCACCACATTCCTTGAAGGCATCACTGTGCCTCAGGGAAGGCCCACCACCATTCTGGTCATTGGCAAAGGGGCATACATTCGTTAGGTTCCGGAGAAGCTTACTCACATCCCCCCATGTACCCCTGCAGCACAGTGCAGTACTTAGGTTCAGCAGGAAAGGGTTATATTATGCCTGGACAACAAATTCAATGAAATCTAAAATCATCTCCACCATCAGCACCACCACCATCACCATCCCCACCATCTCCATCCCCACCACCACCTCCACCTCCACCTCCAGATCACCTCCACCATGCGTTGGGTAGACAGCGTGTTCCAAGCACATGGTGAAACACTGAAGATTCCCCAGTCACCAGATGCGGTCTTCACGGAAAGGCTCCCACACTCTGGCATGACAGCCGCCTGGGAGAAGCGGGAATCCGGTGCAGAGCGGGCAGCAGCAGAGCCAGGACGAGGTCCCGATGCGATCCGGCAGCCAGCACCAGGAAAAGCTTGGAGGAAGGGCCACCTGAGCTGGGTTTTGAAGGAAAAACAGAAGTGTCCCAGGCAGATAAAGAGGAAAAGAGCTTATCAGGCAGGAGAGACCAGGTGCACAGCTTGGCAGGCTTGGGGAGAAATAACCAGGAAGGAAGAAAAATAATGAGTTAGCGATTGGTGACGCATGAAACAGGGGAGAGGGGGGTGAGAGAAGATGAAGCTGCAGACAAAGGCAGGGCCCAGCTCATCACATGCTTCGAGTGCCCTGATAAGAAGGCTGGATATTTTCCAGTGGCCGATAGTAAGCCGGTGAGGGGAAACACACAGAACATTCTAGAAAAGCCCTCGTTCTTGGAAGATTAAAAAACATAAAGCCTCTCTATCTGTAAGGGATTGGGCCATCCAATTTGAAAAATTCTGTTATCCAGAATGGCTTACTCTCCGATTCTAAAAAGTGTGCTCTGTAATCTCTCGGCAAGGCCATCCGAGGGCAGAGAAACACACCTGCCACGGATGCCCGCACAGGCTGCGCTTTGAAGGTGACTCGGAGCCCAGGTGTCAGAGCCCCAGCTGGTTTGCTCTGGGGCCCCCACTACTGCTTTGGGAACCACTCGGAGGAAAAGAAGAATTTTCTCTACTACGTCCCTCATTGGTTGTCATCCAAGGCCAGACAAACAGTTGTTCTATAACCCTGGGTGCATTTGAATAAACTCCCAATAAGAGAGGCTCCAGAGAGTCTATTTCCACCCAAGCACCATCCCCGGGCCCGGCCAAGCCAAGGGAGAAAGTGCTATTTTAAGAATGGCTGCTAGTGTCACACAGACTTTATTCTAAGGAGGTCGATGTTCAGTGGGCCTTCCATACCAGAGACTGATGGGAGGAAAATTCGGGAGCCTCCCTCAGCTTCCACCCCGTGGGACAGCTCTAGCCCCGGGGCCTTCAAAACTTCACATATGGACTCACACAAAAGCCTGTTCAGTGACCTCCCAGCTTCCATCTCTCCTCACTCCAATGTGCCCCTGATACCATTATGAGGTCCATCTTCCTGAAACAGAGCTTCCAGTAGTTCACACACCATCCTCCTGATCAAGTCACCCTGCCTTCAAAGCCCACAGCCCCAACCTAGCGAGCCAACTGCATTTCCAATTCCTTGCTAAGAGAAACCCAAGCCGGCTTATTCTGCAACCCCAAAATGCACACTTGTGATCAAACCTGGCCGCGCTACCTCTCTGTAATTCCCCCATTCAAATTTTAATTATCCCGTGTCCAAAGCCTCAACGCAAAGCCTACCTCCCTGGAGTTTAAACAGCTAAAATAAGCTCCCACCCCTGATTCCCCATCAAATTTCGGCTCCGACAGTCCACAACCATTAATTGCACTGCCTCATCGTTTCCATTGTTGCTCTGAGCTGTTCATTTGAGTCTTCTATTGTTGCTTAACTTATCACACAATTTTCTACAATCTCTGCAACTATGTGGGCAAGGACAGAAGGCTTTCAGTGCAATTTAATAAATGTTTATTAAAGGATTCCTCCGTGTTAGAAGCGAACGTGGCAGGATGCTCCCATAGATACAAGGATGGGCGTCACCCAGTCACAGTTCTTAAGCAGCTGGCACGTGAGCGAGGGAATAAGGATGCAGATATTGGCAATCCCACGCACAAGGCGACAGGCACAGCCCTTGGGGTACTTGGGGTAATTCCTCCTCGCACCCTGTTCTTCCACCACCTAGTCACCAAGGCACAGATCTTCTCTCTCCTCTGACCCCCTCAAACGTGATGCTACCCCCCACTGGGTGCCCACTGCTCTCCATTAGCGTTTCATTTGCTCGCCCAGACAGGGCTGCCAGATGGGTGGCAGGTGCTCTCCTCACCTGTGTGTTCCTGATGTCAAGCAGGAACCTGCACAGAGCAGTTTAGTGAACAGTGGCTCCATCAAAGAGACAGAGTGTACAGAGCCCTTGGCAGAAAGGAGAGGTTTCGACCGGCAGGACAGGTGAGAGGATGGGGAGTTTGATCCAGCAAAGGGACAGCAGTAACAAGCCCCACTGGGGAAACAGCCAGTAGGCTAGAGGCAGAGAAGACCTTCAGAGGGTCGCAGGACGTACATACAGTGAAGCAGAGACGTGGGGAAGCAGGGGCGAGGTCAGCGCCCAGACGGCAGGCTACGTGGTGAGTCCCAGCTCCATGCTTCACGGCTGTGTGACCCGGGCAAGCCTCAGCTGCCACCTCTGCAGAGTGGGCGTGTGAGACCAGCCACCTCCAAGGGCCGCTGTGAAGATGAAACGCACAAAATGCTCAGATGGAAGAGCGCCTGGCACCAAGGACGCGGTTGAGAATCGTGCCTTTGGGGTGGAACAGACGGAAGCAGGGTGTGTGGGAGGCAAGGGAAGGGGGCAGAGGATGGACCCCTGAAAGAGATGGGGTGTGAGAAGGCACAGCCAGGCTGCCCCAGGTGCACAGGAAGCCTGGGTTCCGGCCCTCCTCCCACCTGGGTCATTCTCTTGACCTCCCCGGCCTTAGTCTCCACAGCTATGAACCGAAGCTGTTGGTCTAGTGCCGTGGTTGGCAAATGCGGCTCACGAGCCACATGTGGCTCTTTGGCCCCTTGAGTGTGGCTCTTCCTAAGCCTTAGGAGTACCCTAATTAAGTTAATAACAATGTACCTACCTATATAGTTTAAGTTTAAAAAATTTGGCTCTCAAAAGAAATTTCAATCGTTGTACTGTTGATATTTAGCTCTGTTGACTAATGAGTTTGCCGACCACTGAGCTAGTGGGGCTCCACGCTCCCTCCCAGCCCTGGTGGCATCTCAGCTCTGCATTACCCAGAGAAGGCATCCGTGAGCATTTACAATACTGAGAAGCCCAGATGGGAACGATTCACACCAACAGCGAAAGGAGAAAAGATACCCAGACGGCAGAGGGCAGGTTGTCCTACTGAGGTCAGGGCACTGCGTCCTTCCCTCCCTTGATTCAACTGCACCTCATCCTACTGACACGCGAGCCACGCCTCTCGCCTACATCTACATCCACATCGTCTGGGAACTGTCATCACCAGCTCTGAAATACTATCATTAACCATCCATCCTAAGCCTTGTTGCATTTCAAATGCTTTTCAAGTCACTTTCTTCTTTTTTTTATTTCTTTTTATTGAATTTTAGAGAGAGAAGAAGAGAGAGGGATAGAGAGAGAGAAACATCAATGATGAGAGAGAATCATCGATTGGCTGCCTCCTGCACGCCCCCTTCTGGGGATCAAGCCCACAACTCGGCAATGTGCCCCTAACCTGAAATCGAACCAAGATCTCTTGGTTCCTGGGTTGCCACTCAGCCACTGAGCCACACGGGCCAGGCTCAAGTCACTTTCAAAACAACCTGAACATGGTTTGGACCATGACCCCTCCCCTCAAGCCAGAGAGGTCCAAGTCCCTACAAATGGAGAGGAAAGAAGCACACAAGACATTCTGGTATTGTACTTCCCTCGCCTTTTTACAAAGCCTTCGGTGTCTGAAACACAACAATGGTCCCTAAGAGAACTCATTTGCTGATCTGAAATGTCCTTCACATTTTTAAAATGACAGCTTCCTGCAGAGGCCTCAAAACATCCAAGTCTGTACACCCACAGGAATTCACTCACCTCTCCCTCCCCCATCACCCTGAAAACACGACCACTCAGTATTCATTCATGAAACAAGTCATCCCGCGTGGACACGAGTACTGAGGAAGAGCAGACCCACCTAAGCACAGGCACCAAGCTTGGAGGCGGGACAAGGGCCACCTGCTTCTCACTCTGCCTGTGCCTCCTCCGCTGGCTTCTGGAGCGACCACGAAATGCCATTCCCAGATGAGAGCTGACATCAGTCAAGGAGGCTGGTCCACAAATAGTGTTGGCCTATGAAGGACCTACGTCATGGGGAGGGATGGTTCCCAGTGAGCCACAGAAATGTGAACCTGACTCAATTGTAGCAAATGTGTTCAATGCAGCCAAGGCAATCCCAACCACAGAATAACTCTGAAGAGCCCCTGATTCCCTGCCGAATTTAAATTTAAAAAAAAAAAAGGAAAAAAGGAAGGATGAAATCCCCACACGCTCATGTTCTGCTGTCAGTCCTCCTAAATCTGAATGCGACCATGGAGAGCTAGAGAGATCAGCACGCTCTTTCTTCCCAATTGGCCTGGGTCCTTCAGGAAGAAAAAGCTATGCTAAGAGCAAAACCTCCCCCGGCAGTCAGGGCTCCATCTCCATCTGCCGGTCCAAATCGCGGCCCCTTAATGTGACAAGAGAGGCTAAAATTATGGGTGAGACTGCACTTTCCATTCTGGCCGCGGCCTGTGATTATCTACAACTCCAGGTTGCCCAAAATTACCTCTGCAGCCTTAAATGCCTCACATTTTATTTCATTCCTAGAACAAATTCTCTTTTGGAAACTTTCCTAAGAGATAAAGGAACAAAACACCAAAAAGCCCTAGATATTTCAGCTGCGGGGAAGAGCCAGTAGGCAAGCATGATTTTGAGGGGTTTTGTGGGGTTTTTATTTAATGTCTCATGCATATCGCCTCTACTGTATCTTTAGGAAGAACAAAATTAATCCCCTGTCTCTACAATTACGAAGACTTGGAATCCTGGGAACGTACCTAATTTACTGTATAAACCACCCTTGGCCTTGATATATTCTTAGAAGAATGTGAGGGTGGTTAGGGAACTCGCATAGGAGGGTGGTTCTGAGTGCTGTCTCCGGGAAGAATGGTAGTTCAGTGAGCAATCTGAACCCAAGTAAGTGACATGATGTGGTAGGTCAGTGGTCACCAAGGATCTGGAACTACTGTACTTGTTCCTGTGTTTTAGATAGTAGGCACCTTGGCACGTGGACCTAGTGAGTGATTTGCTAAAACATTTGAAAAAGTTTCTATTTGATTTTAATGCAATAAGCGAGGCTCCCAAAAGCATCCATCATGATTGTGTTCATCGAATAACTTGAAATGCAACTAGCCCTTTTGAAAAGGCTGGCTCTAAATCCCTTTTGTTAAATAAAAACCTCTCGTACCCCCAACAACTACTTAACTCTAAATGATTTGCTTTGCTTTTAAGATCAGATTGTATATGCCAAGTTCTCCTAAAATAGGGCACTCTTGTACTTAGCTTCAATCGTGAAATAATAATGTAACAAACCTTAAATTTACATTGTGCTTACTTCGAATCTCCTCTTTTCAGGAGACCCGTGCCAGAGTAGTAAGTAGCCTTCTTTTAGCAACTCAGGTATATTGGGAGGCATGAAATTACGTCCATTTGCATTCTTCCTGCCTGTGCTTCTACACGATTGCTTTTCTGTGTCTATGCTTCTTCCAAACATCCTTCCCTACATCCTCACCCAATAGCTCCCCTACTAAGCTAAGCTCCCAGGACACATGGAAGGGTTCCCCCTTTCCATGGTAGAGTCCAGGCTTTGCAAAATCACAAAAGGTCAAGTCAGCTTTCATCAACTTAATTTGGGGGGAAAAATTACAATTGTTCGCATGCTTTTTATCACAAAGCATTTAACTCTCAAGTGGTTCTCAAAGAACAATGTAACATTCCAGAACCAACAGGTTTGCACAATACACAAAGTCTAGCTGCTTTTATATGTGAATGACCTTATACATCAGAGAGGCTCTAACGCTGTCTGCATTATACAGACTCTTCCCCCAGACACAGCCGACTTGGAGATTCTTTTCTTCAGCATCGCGTCCTTACAATGTTTTATGTTTCAAGGTACCCAAGCCTTTGAACTGGCCAGACAGCTTCCCATTACACAGCTAGAAAGCTAGGAATAGTCCAAGCTTTGCCCCTCAATAGCTTGAGCAAGACCTTTCCCTCTCGGGGCCTCTAAATTCCTAGTTAGCAGACAAAAAAAACCAAACTCACTTATGCATAGACAGGCTTAAGTCCAGAAAGGTCAAGAAGTATTCTAAGGCCACACAGTAAGTTAGCAAAGAATGAGGCAACACTCCCTTGCCTCCCACTCAACACAAGGAAGGATGGTAAAGACCACACACACACACACACACACACACACACACACACACACAGGCTTCTTTTACCCCCAGTCCTGGCTCCTGTTTCTGAAAACCTAAATATACTTGGCCCAGGAGATTGCTGCTGCAACGGTGATTTTCCATTCTCTCTAATACCCTCTGGCGGTTACGCTGTTGATTTTCTTCCTCTCTGCACAGTTTCCTCATTCCACAAGACACATGCACGCACATACCCATCCTCAAAATTATAAAACTCCTCCTTTTTCAAAAGCAAAAAAAAAAAAGGTGAGGCCAGAACTGAAGTGATTCAAATACAGGAACCTTGTTCGAGCGTTAAATATGACCATAACTCTACCCAGAAGCACATCTGACAAGATGGAATTTGTTCTCACGGAGGATTCTTCGCCGACGATATATCACTTGCCAGTAACATTGTCATTTCTCCCACTGCTGCATAATCTCATAATGAATGCCCCAGATGAAACCCATGTACACAAGAGGGCAGACTGATGGTGCTTAAGGGACCTTTCCTTTATTGCATTGCTAACAGTTTGTTAAAGAACAGGCAAAATGTTACACGTCGACAAATAAATGACAAGAAAAAGAAATTTTCTTTTTCTGTTTTTAATAACAATGTGGGATGGTCAACAAGTACTCTTAGATCTTATCCATCCACTGTTCTTGCCACCATTTGCATACACAGAGCATGCAGCTGAGGTTCAGCACTCAGCATGGAATCCTTTGAAACGATTTCCCTTGAACATCAAGCTTGCTTCCCTCCCAAACATCCCGTCTTCCAGCCACATGAACTACTCCTACCCTGCATTCGCACGACACACCTGAAGGTTTCCATGCGGTCCCTCCTGCCCGGGATGCCTTTTCCTCTCTACCACCCTGGCGATATCAAACCCACCCTTTGAACAAACCTGCACAATAGCACTCGGCTCACAGTAACGGTTCAGTGCCTGCCTCCCCGGAAAGACTGTAAACTAAACATGCAACCTCTGGAGCCTCCACACAGAGCGTGGGATCTGTGATTATTTGTTGAGTTCAAAGAAAAAAAGTCTTCCAAAATACAGTTCAGTACGCCTTAACTTTACTGGCTGCGGCCTACGGCTCTCCGAGTATCAGAATGGTCAGAGGGAAACCGAGGCCTCTCAATGTCGAATGCTCCGGGGCAGAGCAGCCAAGCCTGGTCAACACTAGTGGGTCCTGTGTGGTGGCTGTAATTCAGAGGGGTCCTCAAAAGGCCAGCCTCCTGCCTCAATGTCTCCCTCTACCTGTACCTCTGTCACCTGGCTTCTCTGAAACTCACAAGACTTCATCATGCCTTAGGACCACAGTATATCTCCTCTCCAAGACCAGTTTTCACTAGTCGATGCTCAATGGCAAATTTAATAGTGTTTTCCTGTTCCAATCTCTTACCCCTCGGCTAGACTGCACCTGTGAGAATCCATCTATAAAGCCTTAATAGCCGAAATAAAGCTTTATGCTGACCATTTCCCCTAGACCACAACAATCGCTCCCCTCAAACCACCTAAATAAGCACTAAACACAGGGGTAAATGATCAAAACCGCCGTCGAGCAGGCCCCAGAGTTCAGGGAGATAGAATAACTCATGCAGGTTCACAGGTTCCAAATGCAGAGTCTAATTCCACATGTCCACAAGCTGGGACGGGTCTTCAAACTCCACCAAGACCTACATCTTGGCAACATTTGCCCTTTTTCGTGCCAGTATTCTAAACTGGGTCGTCTCTTCTTGGACTCTGCCTCTTACCTGTCCTGTCTGCCCACCGCTGGAGTCAGCTTTGATGAGCCCTGGCCACTGTGGATAAGGTGAGCCTGGGCAATGGGGCTTTGTTCTTCAGCGAAATAGAATTATCTTCCAGTTCTGCAGGAGGAACGCCAGACATGAATGATGCAATACTGTTGACCATGCAAACCTGGACACTAACCACTTCACACTGTTAGCAGTGTAACTGCATTGTCAAATGTCATGGTACATCTGTAGACAGCTGACACTTGGAAACCACGCCGGGTTTAGCGACACCCACCCACACACAGTGGAAAATCGACACATAACTTTTGACTTGACAGTGGGCGGTTCGCATCCACAGATTCAACCAATGGCAGATGGGAAAGTTATTTTTGATCCGCTGTTGGGGAATCTGTGGTTGGGAATGTGAAGATACTGTTTCCCATCAGGGTTTGATGAATCCCCGGAATTCATCGGGATAGGAAATGCCGACTGTATTTCCTGAAAAAAAAAAATGTGCGCATAGGGGCACCCACACAGTCCAAACCCCGTTGTCCAAGGGTCAGCTGTAAATATAAGGAACGTACTTCTAAGAGGATGCTAGTGAGACACTGCATGTTTAGTGGGGTCGAATCTGGACACCATCTAGAACGGAGGAAACCTGGTTTTATGAAACCTGCTGAGTTGCGCGGTCCAAAATCCAAAAAGGAGACTTTTGATTACCAACTCTTAGGGAACTTCAAGTCAGCATGGTCTAATGCCCAAGAATAGAGTTGGCAGGAGGGCCTGTCTCCCAAAAATGCATAGTGCTCACTGCCTGGCCAGTGTGACTCAGTGGTTGAGCGTCAACCTATGAACCAGGAAGTGGTGGTTTGATGGGTGTGCAGTAGGCAGCCGATCAATGATTCTCATCACTGATGTTTCTATCGCTCTCTCTTCCTCTCCCTTCCTCTCTGAAATCAGTAAGAATATGTACACTTTTAATTGTATAGCGCTCATATACTTGCAGATGATATCTTAAGTTTTTCAGCCTCACCCAACACAGTAACTTGGCAGGTCCCCTGTGCTGAGTTGTCCAGAGGACACTTTCGATGTGAGCAGGCCCATCGCCAAGCACTGGGAACGCACTCATCAATGCGAGCACGCACTGGGTACCGAAACACTGGCTGCACGAGCCCTACAGGTAAAGCGCAGCTCTTTGCTACGTGGGCCCTTGGGTTCCCTTCCCTGGTGGCGGAATAGAAAGCTGGTCCCCCTAGTGTCCTGCCACTGGAGGTGGCTTCCGATGGGAGACACTCCTCACGCTGCATCCAGTTTACAACACAAGCTCAGGAACCCGGAACCAAACCTCCGCCGCCACCGTCCCCAGGGCCTATGGTGAGTCGAAAACCTTTCATTTCATTGCGGAGGCCCTTCTAGTTATGGTTGAAAAGGCAAAGGAATCTGCATCCTCTCATATCAAAAAGTTAATCCACAACCCGGCCTACTCCACTAAGCGAAGGTGGCCCACACTTGTTAGCAATGACTTCCGCCTGCTGGAGCGGGATCGATCTTCGAAAACCTCTCTATCCTACTGGGTGGGGGGAAGGGGAGGGTCCTTTCCCCGCCACTCTTGAACACCCACTAAGATCTCAATCTTGGCGGCTTTTGCCTCGCTAACCCAGTTCGTTTTCCTCCCGGTATGGAATGAAGAGGGCCAGGCTGGAGAAAGGTGTGTTTTCCTCAAAGCAGTTTTCACTGAAGTGAAGTGCTCTCGAAGCATAAAGGTACACTAAGAGACGTGTGAAACCTTACAGCCGGGTGGAGGGCTCCGCATGCCTGTGAGTCATTCATTCATGTCACCCACCTGTGCGAGACCAGACGAGAAAACCACCCCTTGTCCCTTTCCTAATTTAGAACCTGCCCTTACCTGAAGCCTATGAAAGCTGGCTCCTGAGGTAGGAAGACAGGGGAGCTGAGGAACATTAACCGGAGGTGACAGCCTCTACAAGTGAATAAGCAGCTTTGGGTTCCCACCGTGTCACAGAGCG
>NW_005871151.1:1365575-1366592 GCF_000147115.1 Myotis lucifugus | reverse complement strand
TGGGGGGGAATGGGGGGGGTGGGGGGGTAGACTCAATTTCAGAGAGGACCATTCTTGTTCCTCCGAGGGTGCCCATTTACATATCAGACTGTTCCAGGGGGAAGCTTCGTCGGTTGTAAAAAAATTTCAAACAGGCAAAGACAGGCTTTGCAGAACGGAGGCTCCTTAAAGAGAGCGTGAAAAGAAGGTAAGAAGGCGATGAAGAAAATAACTTTAAGGATGCAAACTTTTGGAGCCAGGCACTCCACCTTCAGAAGCAGTGGCATTCCCCAGACTGCCTGGGTCGCTACAGACCGATCACTCGTCACAAGCAGCCTGGTGACACTCCGATTGGGTTTCCTCTCCACAGACATCGCTGCCACCCAACCACTCTGTCCTATAGAGGGACTCGCTAGCTGTGGCTGCTCACCCCAAATCCGCCTCCACTCTCTGCAACGAAAAGTTCTTCCCAGCCTCAGGAAAAGGCAGGTGGGGATCGTCCAGGAGGGATCGCTCCAAACACAGAAGCCCCCCCCCCCCCGCACCCCCCACCAAAGCACAGGAGGTTAGGGGTGAGGGGTGCAGACACATCCCCTCCTGTTGCTAACGGGAATTTTCTTGCTGGCTCCCTGTTAACAGACCGTGTGCCTAGAAGACTGGCAGGCCCTGGGACGGGTCCTGGGGACAAGAGTCTAAGAGTCTGGGACTTGCACTTGCAACCTCCGCAGGGCTCTTGGCCCAGGCAGCGGAGGGTGTGACCACACGCCCTCTCTCCGCGCCAGTACAGGGGGTACCAGCTACAGGTTCGGAGAACTTGTCCAGGGCCGCTCACCGGGCGCCCCGTGGCGGCTCTCTGGGACCCCGGGCACTTACCTTGGGCGTGCCCGCTTGCCAGGCAGAGAGAGACCGCGAAAGAGCCTGTGTGGGCGCGGCGGCGCCGCCCTAGGGAGGCGCAGGGGTCCGGGTCGGGGTTCCAGCAAGGCGCTTGCCCGGGTCCGAACGGGGGTGGCGAAGCGCACCCTTCGGGGCGGTCCCGGG
>NW_005871151.1:1312057-1365076 GCF_000147115.1 Myotis lucifugus | reverse complement strand
AGTGCCCCCCGAAGATTCTCCCTATATATGACGGGGACAAACACCGATTGGGACAGGAACCGCATAAAAGCGGCCCCGGCCAGACCCCCGGAGAAGCTTCCCAGGCCTTGTCCACGCCTTTTTAGAGGACATGCGGGATTTCTCGGAGCAACGGAGCTTGAAACTTGGGGGGCTGTTTCAACCCACTCCGTCAGCCGAGCGCCACATAGCCGGAGCCGGCGCGCGATCCCGGCCTTTCGCGCTCGGGCCAAGCGGAGGTCGCCGCGCGGGTGCTGGCGGGGCGGGCGGGCGCTGGTGTCCGAGCTCCGAGCTAGCTCCGCCGCCGCGTGCCCAGAGCGCTGGGCTCGCTCAGCAGCTGCAGTGACTGTGTGTCTGTGTCATGTCTGTGCAGCTGGGGGGGGGACCGCGAACCTGGGCCGCGCTCCGAGCGGGGGCGGGGTCTGCGCCCGCCTCGGTCCCCGCCCCCACCCCGTGACGGCGCGGCTGGCCAATGGCAGGTGCCGCAGCCGCGCGAACGGAGAGGCCGCCCCCCGCCGAGGCTCCGCCCCCGCCGAGGCTCCGCCCCCTAGTTCTTCAGCCTGCTCGCCAGCAGACGGAAGCAACACCCGGATCCGGGATCCCGGCCCGGGTTAAGAGAAAAGGGTGCCAGCCAGGAGCTCCCCTTCCTTCTTCCCCAGCCCGACTGCTCCGGGCCACTCGGGGCCGCTCCGGGCTTGGCGAGCCTCGCAGAACGAGGGGGAAGGGGAGCGGGGCGGGTCCGCAGCTGCCGCCGTAGAGACGCTAGCGGGCTCGAAGGGCCGTGCTGTCTGTCCGCGCTCCCCGGTACAAAACGGCGGTCCTGGGAAGTAGGAAGTTTCCCCGCCTCCACCTTCCACTCGGGTCTCCCCTTCTCTTGTATGGGGCAGCCTGAGACTGCGAGGAGCCACGTTGAAGGGCTTTGACAGCGTCATTTTGGACTCGGTATCCAAGAATCCGGCCCAAGGTTCCCTATTCTTTCGGGGAAACTGCACTTCTTTACCGCCCCCCCTCCCGTTCACATTCCCCCATGCGCGTGCGGCGCACCCCCTCCCCATTTAGATTTTATTCCAGCTCTTTCCCTCCCGGCATGAGAACCCCGCGCGTAACATCCCGCTGAATGAACTGCCCGTCTCCCTTTCCGAAAGCCGAGAGTGGGGCGCCGAGAGTCCTTTCGGGCCATGGAAGGAGTGGGTGCCATTGGCTGGGCAAAGGGGCGGGGGCATGAGAGTGGGGGAGGCCTGGAGAGAAAACCCCGAGGAAGAGAAAGCAGAGAGGCAGGGAACGAAAGAGGACGCGGAGGGATGGACAACTCCGACCGGGAGACCGGAGCTCCGGCGTGCGATCCAGCTCCCGTGTTTTTCCTCTGCTCGGTCCCAAGGCTTCTGGGGGTCCCCTACCCCCGGGGTCCCCACCTCTCCCCAGCCGGGCGGGGCCCGCTGGGTCTCAGCCTGGCCTCCCTCCAAGCACCCCTCTCTTAGCCCTGGGACTCAGAGGAACCCACCCCAGTTTTAGGAAGGGGCGGGGGAAGGAAGCAAAAGCTGAGATAAAGTGCCAGGGTGGGGAGGAGGAGGGGTGCGTTAGAAAAGGGCGCCCCGCTCGGGCTGCCGCGCGGACCCCAGGCCCCAGAGGTCAGGCAGAGAGACCTAGGGCTTCCGAGGTTCGGCCGCTTAGCTCGCTCCGGACCTTGCTCCTAGCTAGCTGGACCCAGCCCTTAGCTGGACCCAGCCGGGACCCTTCCCCGGTCCCCTTCCTTCCCTCCAGCCCTTCAGGCCACGACCCCTGCCCCTTTCCACCACCAGCCCCCGCTGTCCCCCAGCTCTGGAGCGCAGTTTACCTAATCTCAGCGGCCGACGAGCCGAGGAGACTGCGAAAAGAAGGTTGCGGTTGCACAGCAGCGTCTCCGGCGAAGAAGTAAAAAAAAAAAAGACACACACACGTTTGCTTTGAAGCTTTGGGATAAGTTAGCTGCGAAGCTGGGGTCCTGCTCTCTTATCTCTGCGGGAATAAGTCTCACCCTGCACGTTTGCAGGGATAGGAGATGGTATCTGGTTCTGATGCCATTACCGTGTCGAAGAAGAACATTATACGTTAAAATATTATCTAATATCCGAGAGACCATTAGAGTGTCAAAGTTTAATGCCAAGCCTTTTAGCCGGAACGCTGCTCCGTTCTTCCTCTGACGTGCAGCCCGGCTCTGGAACGCGCTGAAAACAAGGGGGTCATTTTTATTTTTATTTTTTTTGCAGACGGACTGCCCTGCCTGCCTACTCACTTCCTCCTCTCCTATTCCAGCCCCCGGCCTCAAAACAAGGTAAAGTTAAAGCAGGAATTGGGGCTTTCTTTTTATTCATTGCTTTGCTAGACACTTCATTAATGGTGCAAAATGGCATTATTACAATATATTAGCATATGAATAAGGGTAAGGTGACTGAGGAAGAAGAGGGAGACCTGAAATTGACAAGTAAAGAGAGAGAATGCAATAACATCAGAAACTAAAAGATGAGCATATGGAAAAAGAGATATCCCCATTTTAACTAAGTGTAGTGCATCTCTGGACCGGATTTTAGAAAGAAAAATAGAGGCATCGTAGAGGAGGGAGCAATATTCATTCTGGTCAGTAAAGTACGTCAAAACATTTATTTCATTATTTGAGCATTTCACGAAAATTACTTGTACCAGTTAATAAGCACCTTAAATTTGTAAAAGCTTTTTTCTATCAATTCAATGTTGCAATATTATAGTCATTGGAAAGATCTAATGTTCTAAATGAGAGGAATGTTGCAATGTTAATATGTCAAGCCCCACCCATGCCCCGCACTTAAAGAATTTATTTGTCCCACCAAACCTCATGTAGGATGTACTTGCCTATGAATTAGAGCCCTTTGACACAAACCAGGGTATAAATGTCTTAGAAAGGATTTAAGCTGTGACATAATATAGTATGAGGGATGCAGAATAAAATATGTGAGGTGATATATCTGTTACTTCTAAAGAACCTGAATTGCTTTTGCTAAGAACCGAGAAGTGAAAAAATACTGAGCCCTCTCAGCGAACTGTTCTCTATTTATCTCTACACAGTTACTGTACCTGTCGCAGGACAGATTCAGAAAGGTCTCTTTAATCCGGGTCAAGGAGACTAGTCTAAGAAACCTGTCTTAAAGTAGCCACTAGGGGGCCCTAAAGGCATCTCAAAGAGGGAGCCCGAAAACGTGCTCACCTCGCTTTTCGGTCTCATTTTCCGTGCACCTCATGGAACTGGAATCTAAAGACACGTTAAGAGTGTGGTGCAAAGTTTGGAGGCAAGTCGGGCTTTGCGGTTTAAAAAAGACCAGAGTCCCATTTTGACTCATGACTCATGAGTCAAGAATGTGGTTTCCCATTTCTTTTCTTGTCTATGAAAAAATACAAAAAAAAACACCCACAACAAAAAAGGAATATTGCACTCATTGAGATGAAGGTGGCCTGATACTTTTACCATCTTAAAGGCAATCCAAGTATTTTCACTATTACAGATAGAGCCTCTTTCTAAGATTTTTTTAAAATATGTTTTTATTGACTTCAGAGAGAGGAAGAAAGAGGAAGACTACTTGATCGGCTGCCCCCTGCACACCCCCCACTGGGGATTGAGCCCACAACACAGGCATGTGCCCTGACCAGGAATCGAACCCTGAACTCTTGGTTCATAGGTCGACGCTCAACCACTGAGCCACGTTGGCCAGGCTCTTTCTAAGATTCTAGGGCTTTTTTTCCCCCTGGATGTTTTGAACATTCTTCAAGTGCTGGGTAGCAAGATGAACCTTTAGGGATGATATGAAAAATATATAGCAAACTATACAGCAGGGTACCCACCAACCACTTTATGGGAATTCAAGCCAGCCATGGGGCACTAGCACACCTGGTAGGCCAGGTATTAATTCTTTAGTGCTGCGTTCTGGTGAAATGGTGGTGTGAGGACAGGGTGGTTCCTGGGGGGTGGCAGGTGTAGCTGGCGTAGTGGTGGGGGAAGGGGAGCTTAGTGCAGGGGATACTTAACCAGCCAGTATGAAGGACTTCAATCTATATAATAAAAGCCTAAGCGACCATTATGGCAGAATAACCAGCATGACCAGTTGCTATGATGTACACTGACCACCAGGGGACAGATGCTCAATGCAGGAGCTGCCCCCTGGTGGTCAGTGCGCTCCCACAGGGGGAGTGCCGCTCAGCCACAAGCTGGGCTCACGGTTAAGGAATAGCAAGCTGAGTGAGCGGTAAGGAGAAGTGAGCAGGTGGGCAGTAAGGAGCAAGGGGTCCCAGACTGCAAGAGGGCACAGGCCGGGCTGAGGGACACCCCCCTCCAGTGCACACATTTCCTGCACTGGGCCTCTAGTATTTTAATAAATAATGTTAGATTTGTCAAAACATCTGAATATCAGGCCTGAGCACATATCAAGCTGCCCAACACCTTCTGTAGACTTTAATATCTAGCAATCAAAGTTCCAGGGCTTCCAAATCCTTTGCAGTCACATATCTCTTCCACATTTTACCCGTAAATAAGGTTAAGATGTCCTTTATATGAGGGTCAATAATCAAAAAGCTCTCAGGTTACACAGATAGAAGCCTAATTATCCTTCAACCAATGCTGGAGGAATATCTGCAAAACATGGGCCGTGCAAACACATTTCGAGTGGAAATTCAAGCCTGAAACAGTCCTCTGTCATTCAGGCCAATAATCAAGACATTCCTGAGCAAAACAAAAAGCCGCCATCAGGGCTTAGCGGGAAGAAGCTGCTTGCTAGCTGGAGAATTAGAGAACATTGCAAATGCTACCAAATTAACGCTAATAGAAGTGCGCTTTGAGCGTAATTTAACTAAAAACAAAGCGAGTCTAGATTCAGACATGAGAGATGGTATGGGGATAAAGTCTTTCTTAGTGGAATGAAAAGTAGTTTATGTTTCCATCGTCATATTCAGTAAGCAGGCAAGATATAGGTGTTCCTCAAAATAGCGTTATTAGCCTTCAGAAGACTTGCCACTGCAAACCTCAGCGCCAGCTAATTAGAGCAAATTTGGCTGTAGATGGAGAATCCCTTTGTCCTTAGGAAAGAGGGCTTATTCACTCACTCACTGTGCAAGTCCATCAGAGTACAACCTTGTCAGGTAGCTAGCTCTCTGATCAGCTGTGATAAAATGCTTAACTGGGGACCCAAGGCCTTCTGAAGACAGAAGGAAAAATCAGTGCCAAAGAGGTCAATTTAAACGACAGAGCATGGGGTCCGGGACCCCATGAAGAACAGGGGACCTCAAGATTAGTGGACCACAAGCACCTCAAGACAAAATTGGGAGGGAAGGGGTGGACGAGAATATTCAGCACTGTTAAAATCACCAGAGTCCTGAAATCAAGTCCTGAGACCCCCGTATGCTTGGTTGGTTCTTTAACCCTATAGTTTCTGCCAGTATTTCTACCATAGGAGCTGGAGCCTACCTCCAGAACCTTTGTTTTGACCTTTGCTGATCTACATTCCAAAAGGAGAGCTGTTGGTAACTCAGCATTCCTGTAACAGCTCCTTTCTCCACCAGGGCAATTGGACCTTAGGCTTGTATTTCTGTGTGTCTGGACTTAAGTGTGCTGTGGTCACAGAATGTGGGGATTTGGGTTGATGACCTCTGTGTGGAGGGGACAAATCGCTGTGTCCCAGTTAAATTCCCAAACCCAAGCTTCAAACTGGTATCCTCTCCAATGGGAGATTATGGCATGCCTAGAAGCCACGGAAGGGCTGTTTCTGTGTGTTACCCAGTCCTGCTAGAAAGCCAGAAATTGATCATCTTAAACAATATATATTTTTTAAATTTATACTTGAGAAGATAAAAAATGTAATCTGAGTGTTTAGAATCATGTGGCCCATGGTTCATTGGATAGCTACCATTCATACATAACTACTGTGCTATACTAGTATAGCCTATGGGATGGAAGTTTTTGGGAAGGTGGAGTGAAAGAAATGTATGTGTGGTTTCTATACTTGAGAATCTCCAAACCCAACTTAGGACACAAAGCATTTACTTGGAGGAGTTAAATGACTGCAAAAATTGGATAACTATAAAGAGTTGTCCTTGAGTATTCTTGAAAGATACAGTAAGAACAAGCATGAATCTGGCAGAGTGTTTCCCATGGTCCATCTAGTCTTTGAAAGACTTCTAAAAGCAGGAGGTTCGTGTTGGGCTTTGACGATTTGGCAAGATCTGGCCATATGTAAAGAGAAGGGGATTCAAGCTTTGAGAAACAACAAAGATATAAACAGAAGGTGTGATTGGTTAAGGTGACACATTTATTTAAGGACTAGAAAGCTAATTTGGGTCTAGAGTTATTTGATAAAGAGTATCTGAATCCCTACTATGTGTCAGTTTACCCTTGAGAGTTTTACTAAAAATAAAGACAGTTCTGCCCTGGCTGGTGTGGCTCATTGGTTGGGTGTTGTCCCAAGCAACAAGAGGTTACCTGTTCCATTCCTGGTCAGGGCACATGCCTGGGTTGCAGGCTTAATCACCAGTATGGAGCATGTCAGAGGCAGCCAATGGATGTTTCTCTCTCTCCATCTCCCTTCTTCTCTTTCTAAATTCAATTTAAAAAAATAAATAAAGACAGTTCTTGTTCTTTTATTGACTGACAGCCAGCGGATGAAGGAGACAGGGGGAAGCATTATAAGGTGATAGATTGAATTCTTAACTTGCCACTGACTTCATCCACTGGTTTTCCTCAGTCACCAATCCCTGTTTATCTTACCCTCAAAATATCCTCCAGAGCAATTCTCTCTGCTTCATTCCAATGGTTACTGCCTTAGCTCAGAACTTTATTTCTCACCAGCAAAAACCCATGTGACTATCTTTAAGCCTTTTTTCATTCCTACATGCCAATCAAATAACCTCCACAATTAAATCTCAGCATATGCCTTTCTAATTTATGTTTTACTTCTGTCTTATTTATTCCACCTCCTTTCCAAAAATATCTGTAATGCTAGCTTGACTCCCCCTTTGTGCAGATCTAGGATACCAGCCCCGGGCTGGGGTTGGGAGTATCCAAGAGGTAAGGACAGGTTTTCTGCAGGGGCTCTCAGAATGAGTCCAGAGCTTCTGTTGAAAGCCTCACAGGAAGTAGAAATCCTGAAGTATTGATTGGGTTTGAGTAGAAAGGAAAAATAAAAGTGACAACGCAAAAAAAAAATTTGAATAATGATTTTCCATGGCTTTGCAATCTGCTAGGCACTGTGAGAACACTTTCACACATGAGCTCACTTAGCCAGATGAAACCCTATGAGGCCGTTACTATTACATCACGGCCAGTTTACAGATGTGATAACTAGGGCATAAAGAAGTCATACGTTGCAATTCTCTGAGGTGATGGATTTATTCGGCTTATTGTGCTGATCAATTTCACAATATCCAATCATTATGTGTATACCTGAAACTCATCTAATGTTAGATGTCAAGTATATCTCAGTAATTTTAAAATAAAACAAGTTGCCCTGCATAGGTGGCTCAGTTGGTTGGAGCATCATCCCATCCCATGTACCAAAAGGTTGCAGGTTCGATTCCCGGTCCGGGCATGTATGGGAGGCAACTGATCCATGTTTCTCTCTCTCTCTCTCTCTCTCTCTCTCTCTCTCTCTCTCTCTCTCTGTCTCTCCTTCTCCCTCTCTCTCCCCTTCATCTCTCTAAAACCAATCAAACAGATCCTCGGGTGAGGATTAAAAAATGAAATAAAATAAAAATAAAGACATCAGACAACTTACCAAAAACCACACTGCTAGTAACAGGACTGGATCCCAAACAGGAAGTGTATTTCTAGAGTCTATGCCCTTAGCCACTACGCGATATTGCCTCTGTAAAATGTGAGCATGAGAACACATTATGGGGATCATAACAAAGACTTGGAGATGAATTTGGAGGTACCTCTAGGAGATGCCAGGACAAAGCTGCAGGAGCTTTTCAAAGGCTGTTCACAACCTTGACTGATGGCTGTGGAGGGAGTGGATAGAGATGCAGGTTAGCGCCCTCCACTGCCCATGTGTACCAACTACTGTAGATGTCATTCACCACCCCATTGCCTTACCCCTAACATTTACATGTTCCGTCTGAGAGGACTACCCTGATTACTACCTAACCCTTATCCACATCATTCCCATATGTTCAGTTCTGCTCTTCACTGCTTCATTGGGTTTAAATTTCTATTTATATTTCACTTTTTGTTCTCCTTACAATTCTTATTTATGTCACCTGTCTCCCTTTTAATTTCATTTTCTTTGTCTTGACATCTTAGCCTTTCTGCTCCAGTTTTATTGATGTCAAGCAGATTCTAAAGTATGACTTGATTTCCCATAGTAAGTCATTTGGAGAGAACTCCTCCCCCCTTACGTCTTTAGGATGTTCTTCCCTTTCCCTTGTTGGGCAGTGTTTTTCACTGGCTTCATATGGTGGTTGTTTCTGGCTCATTCATCCTCAAATAGGAGCAAATCCATCTGCACTCGGTGTTTACCAATATATTGTGGTGGGTTTCCCTTAGCTCAGTCCTCACAGCGGTCGCTTCCCACCATTTTCCAGATCCATAGAATTGGACAGAGATTGATACGCACAAATAGCTCCTGCCCAGTGTCCCCTCCGTGGCCAACTTGCATCATGTGTGGCTTGCTGGGTTGAGAATGAATCTTCTTTTCCTGCCACGTGGCTCTCTGATACTCTGAACCAGAGGAGTGTGTAAAAGCTACAATTCCAAGTCTTCCTCTCCCTGTGCTTCCATATGTCACTTTACCTGTGAGGACTACACCTTTCAGACTCTGGCTAGTGGAGACCTAGAGTTTCTCCAGGAGGAAGGTGGTGGGAGTTCCACTGGAAAGTCTGTCGCTGAGGTTAGAGAGCACAGGTGCTGCTGCTATGTGCGGCAATGGGTCCAGAGGCAGCAGGCGGCTGCTCAGATAACAACTGTAGGTACAGAGGCTGCTGCTGCTTTGTGGGAAAGATGTATTTGTTAACCAGCCAGGGTGCGGCTGCCTGTATGGGACTGTTGTGAAGAACTGTTTTGTCTGATGGCTCCTTGTTAGCCATAGCCACTTAGCCTGTAATAAAGACATTCTTGCACCCCCCGCCCCCCACCCCCAAAAAAGTCTGTCTATGAATTTCAAGCTTTTGCTGCTTCCTTTGGCTTAATAAACGTGGCCCATGATTGTGAGCATCTCCATCCCCACCAGCAGCCGTGTAGTTGGTAGAAATAACAACTCAATCAACAGGCCCACTTTTCCATGTGTTAATGTTGTAAGAAGTAGCGAAAGGCAATGTGCGATCAACCAGCTATTTCATGCCCACGAGGGAGAGGGTCACAGCTTATTACTTTCTTGTGCCTGGTTATGAGGCCTTTGTGTGTGATACCACCGCTGAAAGACTCGCTCAATGCTGTAATTTTAATGAAAAGGGTATACTCCTGCTTCCCAGTGGAGGCAGGCTGTGGCTCCATGAGAGGGGGCAATCCAGGTACTGCTCCTTCCCTTGGGAACAATCGTCCACTCCAACTGAGCATTAAGAAGACATAGTCAGTGGTCAGATTAGCAGGACCAAGTTGTTGCACTGGATTCACCCTCCCATTGAGACTAAGGTGGTATTGGGTTAACCCTTTGCTGCCCAACATGGAGCGAGTACATGCTGAAAGTGGTGGAAAATGTCTCTAATGGAGACATTGGGGTTTGTTTTAACATTCATGCGACTCAACCAGGATTTTTTAAAAAAATATATTTTTATTGATTTTAGAGAGACGAAGGAAGAGGGATAGAGAGTTAGAAACATCGATGAGAGAGAAACATCAATCGGCTGCCTCATGCACACCCCCTACTGGGGATCAAGTCCACAACTCAGGCATATGCCCTGACTGGGAATCGAATAGGTGACCTCCTGGTTCACGGGTCAAAGCTCAACCACTGAACCACACTGGCGGAGCTCAATGGGGATTTTTTGAGGGCTTCCTCTTCTAGCCTGATGCCAAAAGTGAATAGAACAGACCTGTTCTTTCTCCCATGGAGGGTATAATCTAATTGGAGAGATAAACATGAAACAAACAAACACAAATCCTATATAATAACACTCTCAGATGCAAATCAACAGAACGGCAGAACCACGGGCGGAACAACTGGTTGCTATGACACCCACTGACCACCGGGAGGCAGACGCTAAATGCAGGAGCTGCCCCCTGGTGGTCAGTGCGCTCTCATAGGGGGATTGCTGCTCAGCCAGAAGCAGAGCTCATGGCTGGCGAGCACAGTGGTGGTGGCAGGAGCCTCTCCTGCCTCAGCTGCAGGTGGGTGGTAAGGAAGGAGGGGTCCCGGTCTGTGAGAGGGATGTCTGACTGCTGGCCCAGGGGATTGGGCCTAAGCCAGCAGGTGGACATCCCCTGAGGGGTCCCGGACCGTGACAGGGTGCAGGCCGGGCTGAGGGACCCCACTTCCAGTGTACAAATTTTGTGCACCGGGCCTCTAGTATATACAAAATTGTTAATTGGGGAAATGCTACTGAGGGAAAGAAGGAGCTATATGGAAAAAGGACCATAGTTAGAGTTTAGGACGATCTTTCCAAGGGATGTTTAGGCTGAGATCTGAAGGGGGAATAATTGATGAGGCAGGAGGATGTAGCATGTGTGAGGGATGCAAAGAAGGCCCGTGTAGCTGGAGCTTAGTAAGTAGAAGAGAAAGTCTTAAAGAGAAGAATAGGACAGGAACAGCTGTTGAAGGCATTTAGGGGAATCAACAAGAGATGAATCAATGGGCTGCCAAATGGCAGTGTGGTCGCTTGAACTCAGCATGAATTAATGCTGATCCAAGTCAGCACAGTTCTGGGACTTTCTCCAACAAAATTCCATCACTCTGTCTTTAAGTTGGGTATCTGTTAATGAGATTTAGAGAAATCCCGCTTTCCCCTTCATGATGGTCTGCCTGAAGCCCTTATCCCTGCATCTCTCTACCAGCGGTTCTCAACCTGTGGGTCGCGAACAATGAAAATACATCCTGCATATCAGATATTTACATTACGATTCATAACAGTAGCAAAATTACAAAGTTATCAAGTAGCAACGAAAATAATTTTATGGTTGCGGGTCACCACATGAGGAACTGTATTAAATGGTCGCGGCATTAGGAAGGTTGAGAACCACTGCATGGGGAAGACCTCATAGCTCCCTTAGGTAGCCTATTCTTAAACCATATTCTGGGAAGGCCCTATTCTAGCAGAGAAATTATTTGAAAACCGTCAATGTGCCTTTGACTCTGAATTGAGTTGGTTTGTGATATTCTCTCTAATCCCATCCCCTTCCACCTCCCTCCCAAATGGGATGGACTTGCAGTAGTTGTGCTTCTAATAAGACCCTTGGCTCTGAGCTTCCCTTTTCTAAAAAATTTTTTTTATTATTGTCTACATATTCTTCTTTTTCCCCCAATTGACCCCTCCCCACCCAGCCATTCCCACCCCGGGCAAGCCCCCACTGCCCCAGTGTCTGTGTCCATTGGTTATGCTAATATGCATGCATACAAGTCCTTTGGTTGCTCTCTAACGCCCTCCCCCACTCCCACCCCAATCTGGATCTATTCTTGTTCATCATGGGCTTCCCTTTTGAGGAACTCATGCCCCATCCCAGCTTCCCTTTAGAATCAATCTTATTTTATGAAAAACTGGCCCTTTTGGGTCCAAAACATCCTCTTAGACTCCTCGTTTTGGAAAGCCCCAGCTGTTACACCAACAGAATGTACATATGGTCCTTCCAATAGGACCTCTGGACGTGTTTCTTAGGGTGAACCTGATCTCTCCCAGTTGCACTTGAAACTCATTTCCTATTATTTAGAACTTGGTAGAAGCTAGACGATTTGGTCACAACCCTGCCTGTGGAGGCAATATTCAAGTTACAGCAAATAATTAAATCGCCCTGTTCAGCCTTTCTCTTGCCAAACTAATTTAAATCCCTTAAACTTTTTTGTGTGTGGCCACATGTTTAGAATTTACTTACTAAAAGGTCTTTCCAGGGCAAGTCTTATTATTTACCTGGGTAAAAGCTTTCCAGAAACAATAACAGCCACCAGGACGATAGCTTGCAACTATATAGCACTTAACTTTCTTCCCAGTGCTTTTTCTGCACACACACTATCTTATTTTGTCTGCTTAATGACTTTGAATTAGGGAGGGAGGATGTATTATCTCCCTGGGGGAAAAATAAACAAAACTCTGCCTCGGTTCACGCTGGTGGAAGTTCAGGAGCAAGTTGGACCAACAGGAGGCTTCACCACGTCACTGCAGTTGCTCTCTGAATCCTTAGCTGACCTGCTCCTCCATGGAATACCTGGGCCTTTTATCAAAGGTCACCCAAGGATAATAACAGCCAATCTTTGTTGAGCGTTTAATGTGTCAGACACTGTGCTTCCTAAGGGCTTTAGCTGCACTTTATCCTTCAACACTCATGACAGAGAGGATGTTCTAGTCTTATCCTCCTGACTCCAATGACTACCATGAAGCCACAGCTCGAGTGTCAGAGGCAGAGTTCAAAGCCAGGTGTGTATGGCTTTCGACCCTGTGTGTTTAAATATACCATATTTTTCCGTGTATAAGACGCTATTTTTTTTTCTAAAATTGAGGGGCAACTTATACACAGAAGTCTGCAGCTGCCCATACCTTGTCAAACAGGCTTCCTCCAATCATGGGCCTTATTGTTACTAACGTCAGCTGATGACGTAATTGGAGGTGGAGGTGGAGAGTGTGCAGGTGCAACAGGGACCAGAGCATTCTGAGCCCAGAAAAAATGTCAAAAAATAAATACCGGTAAGCGATTGTCTTACTCTGCAAAATTCAAACTGAATCAGCTATGCAAAAAGAGCATGGAAATAGAGCTGCAGAGAGACAATTTGGACCTCCTCCCACTGAGTGTGTGATCAGACAGTGGAGAAAACAGGAAGAACAACTCCTTAAGATGCCAAAAAAGAAGAAGTCCTTAAGAGGAAAACCAGCAAAATGGGCAAACTTGGAGCAGAGGCATAAGACTTGGATTATGGAGCAGCGCCAGAGTGGCTTATATGTGTCAACCAAGTTTACTCAATGTCAGGCAAGAATGTTTGCAAGCAAAATGAACATTGTTGATTTTACAGGAAGGGCAAGATGGTGCTTCACTTTCATGAGGAGAGAAGGATTGGCCATGAGAACAAAAAGTTAGCTCAGAAAATGCCACCCGTTTATGAGGAAGATCTCACATATATAGACAGTGACTCAGAAGACAGCAGCAATACAATAGAAGTTGAAGAAATTGATATGTCTGGGAGTAAAGTGATGAAGAAGGGAGCAGTGATACGACAAAGGCTGAATAAAGTGATATGCTGCATAATCTCATAGTACTGGTATGTAAACATTACCTGCGGTAATTACTAAATAAAAATGTGTTCTGTTTGATGTTTAAAATATTGATTTATTAATTTTGGTTTGGAAAAATAGGGGCATCTTATACATGGGAGCATCTTATAAATGGAAAAATATGATATATGACAGTGTTCTGCCACAAGCATAAGAATGAATTCCATCTCTGGGTTTCCTGCTGAACTCTTGGTGAGGCTACTGTCTGTCACCCTACAGAATCGTTCTATAGAATGGCCCTTTCAGAAAATTCTCTCAAAATGTACTGCTAGGAAAAACGTGCTTCTCTGGAGGGGAGGGTTTGTGTCGTTGGCTTTTGTACTTTGGGTGGTGGTGCGTCTTCACTTTCTGTTAATGAAAAGGTGTGTCATGGTGGAAAATAACAGAGTTAAGGATTAGAAAGTTCTGGCTTAGAATGCCGGCTGGGAGTCAGACTCGACAGGTTTAGTTGCAGCTCTGCCAGGGACTTGCTTGTGTGACTTTACACAAGTTGCTTTACCTCTTTGAGCCTTTGTTAATTGCATTTCTAAAATGGGGATAGTAATAGCAAACTTGGAGATCATTGTGAGTACTGCCGTACTATTCTTGTTGTTGTTGTTGTTGTTGTTGTTGTTGTTGTGTACTGCCGTACTATTCTTGTTGTTGTTGTTGTTGTTGTTGTTGTTGTTGTTCTTCTTCTTCTTCTTCTTCTTCTTCTTCTTCTTCTTCTTCTTCTCTCTCTCTCTCTCTCTCTCTCTCTCTCTCTCTCTCTCTTTCAGAAGCACTGTACTCACTAGAAGACCAGTTTGTTCTAAAGGATGTGACTCAGGAACACCCAGATGGAGGAGATGCACAGGGCAAGGTGTGGGGAAGAGTCCAGAGCTCCCAGTCCTCTCCAGGGCACCATCCTCCCAGCACCTCCACGAGCTCACCAACCCGGAAGCCCTCTGAACCCCACCCTCTCAGGTTTTCATGGAGGATTCAATATGAAACCGAACACCCAATGGGCCAGGGCTGCTTGTCACTACTTGAGCCAATTAAGCAGAGACAGGGTTGAATCATATATGAGTGTTTATTTCCATTGATGCCAGCAGTATGAGAGAGCAGCAGGTCATCCACAAAAATCTGCTATGCACCCCACCGTAAACCAGTTGCTTATATTGGGTAGGACAAGGATTACTTGGGGAAGTAGGAATTACAGGTATGGGGAAGTAGGCTATGTGGGCTGGGGTGGGACACCATTGTTTGGGCAACAATGATATTAATCTTTCCATGATAACAGGCAGTTCTTGAATGAGAATGGAACCGAATTCCCAAGGTTGACTCCCAGGTCCTGGGGTCATACAACTCCCAGCCTGGTTAGAATGTCCTTTTTTAAAATCAGATCAAGGCAATCATGGTTAATAGAGCATGACTAATATTTCTTACTAGATACCAGTACCTTGGCCTGGCCTGCGGGGATTGGGCCAAAACCAGCCTAGTACACAGATTCGTCCAGGGCATGTCTAGCCATCTCACCCAGTCTCAATCCCAGTCTTGATCGGGCCAATCAGGCATTAAGGGTTGTCTCGCCCAGTCCTGATTGGCCGGACCCCAGCAGCAAGCTAACCTACCGGTCGGAACGTCTACCCCCTGGTGGTCAGTGAGCATCATAGCGACTGGTCGAATGGTGGAACAAATGGTTGCACACTTAGCATAGTAGGCTTTTATTATATAGGATAACTATAGCTAGTCCCCAATATTCTATTTTTGCCCCTAACAATTACACGGGCATGTCTGATTAAATCACTGACCATAAGTGATTAAACTCAAATCTCCAGCCTCTCTCCCCTCCCGTGAGGTCAAAGAGGAATTGAAAATTCCAGCCTAATCAGAGGGTTCAGTCTTCTGGCAACCAGCCCCCATCTTCAGAAGAGATCATAAGGTCACTTCATTAACATAGCAGAAGAGAGCTTACTGTCTGACATCCTAATTCCAAGGGTTTTTTAATCTCTGTGCCAGAAACAAGGACAAAGAGCAAATATGTATCTCTTACTATAAGTCACAATAACACAGGTAGTCATACAGTTAATGTACTAGGTCACGTCGAATGCAGTGCCCATTGAAGGCAGAGTGGGGGTTGCTACCACAGAACAGTGAGTAACAGGCTGCTATTGAAGTCCTCGGAGAGACTTTGTTTAAATGAAAGCAACAGAGTCAGAAGTTTCATTTGTTTGTTTGTTTTAACTTCCATGCATGTAGGATGAAGAGGGAAGTGCCCATAAAAACCTGGTTTGTCAAAGAACCTGCAAGTGTTGGTAGCCTTTACAAAAGTGAGGACGTTACTGTATATATTGTACAAAGGCCGCAACTAATTAAAATAACAAAGACAATTACAGCTCCTTTAGAAGTGAAAAGTGAGTTACCCAGGTGGCTGAAACCATCGCCAGTCAGTATTTTTGACTCTTGTTAAGACAATATATTTTCATGTACAGCATCATTACACAAAACCATATCTTTTCTTTTTTGCGATGTCTTTCATCAGAGGTTAGAAGGGCCTGCATTTGAGCTAAGCAACGAAATCACATCAGTTAGTAGCAAGGGAGGAAAAATAGACCGAGAAGCTTAAAGCTTACAATATGGAAAAGAAAAGGGCCAGAAAAAATTTTTACACAATTACTGTATCAACATGTCATATGAGGAATTCATGGACTATGGGTGGTGTTGCAAAGAAATAGAATGACATCCTCACATCTCTAAGATTTTGGCTCAAAGCTAAGAAACCAGGGACTTTCAGCGTCTGCTGTTTTCTATCGCAGCTGAAAACCAAAAGCAAATCTTGATCCTGTGGATGGCCAACGCAATGTTTGTTGAATTTACAGCGTCACCAAATATCTTTTGTATAAGCTAGGTACTGTTAAGGAAACAGTGGGCCTTCAGGAGTTGCGATGAGGATATGTGGGAAGATTTGGAGCACTGGGGACTCCCAAGGCTCAGTAATTCTCCTACGGATCCCCATGAAAGCAACCCTCCCTCCCCATGGTTGACGCCTGAAGGTAATGTTCTTGTCTAAAAGCATTGTCTTTGAAGGAGAAGCTAGTTCTATGCACGGATTCCATTCCTATAAATAGACTCGTCCCCCAGTATTCCTTGAGCTGGGAGTCCAATTAAAAACCGAAGGCTTGGTGGAAAAGGATTGGTCACAAAATAATTATTTTATATGGGTTTTTGTGCTGGAAACTCGGAATTAACTCAGACAACTGGGATTAGTTCTAATGATGGCTTGGTTGGTCGACTGAAATGGAGAGAGAGAGGGAGAGATAGATAGATAGGTAGATAGACCCCCAGATGGTCTTAAAGGCACAGATGAATTACATTAACACTCGCCCAAATTCCAAATGTACTTCCTCCTTTTACTTTGCTGCTCTTCTCTCATTCCACATCTATGACATCATAGAATTTTCCAATAACGGAGGAGGAAACAATTTGTTTGGCCCACGGTGGGTCTGCACTGTGTGCATCAGCCAGGACTGTCCCTGTGGGTGGCACTCATGGGTAGTGGTATAGGCTGGTGGAAGAGGACAACCCTACCAGGGACAGGGCTGTGACCAGGACATTCATAGACCATTCTCAGTTGTGTAAGGGACAGTTGAATTGGTACTGTTAGTGGGAAGCAAGCTTATATATTTTTTTAATATAAGAAGAGGGTTAGGAGGCTTTTGGGTGACCAAAGGGGTAGTTGAATTTAATATTTATCTCATTTGGGGGGGGGGGGCCCTACCTAGAACCTGAACATCCTTTCTATCTGGTGAAATTTCCCATTATAAGGGCCTTGTTGGGATACATTCCCAACCCCAATAAGCAAACTGTTAGGAGATGTTGCCTCTCTCTGGCAGCTGAGACGTGGCCACGTGACCCAGGTTGACCAATTAGAAGCTGCAGATCCTAGGGAGGCAGGTGCAGTTGTTCAGAAGTTCAACTGTCCTAATCAGACTCATTCTGAAACATGTCCCTGCCAGTGCTCTCAGCCTCCTAGGCCCCCTTTGGCTAACCAGTTTTCACCGGAAGCTCACCAGCATGCTCAACTACATGACACACCACCTTATTTCCTTCCCAGAATGTTGTTCTCTGCTCACCTTCACCAGAAATGGTTTCTTTTGTTTACAACTCCAAGCCTGCGTGACATAAGTATTCACAGCACGAGGCTTGGTCGGGACTGCTGTTTTTCTTAACAACCTTTATGATTTTATTAACATCAAAAGCCCTTACATCTCTTTCTATCGAGTGCAATTACTAGTATGTGTAGTCTGTTCTGGAATAGTCCTGGCATCTCTTAAAGTCATCTCTCTCCAGAAGTTTTCTTGTTCCTCTTGGTCAGTTAGTGATAATAACAACATTGACTGACCCTTCTTTCCTGTGAAACCTGAGGTTTCAAGGCTACCCAGAAACAGCTGGTGCGACCACTGCCATGTGGGCTGCAGGCTTTTGGCTTGGATGGTATCAACGGACCTACCTTTCGCTCTAACATCCAGAAATTCTACTTAAGAGTTCAAAAATCACTTTGCTTAAGACTTTAAAGCAAAATATATTTGTAAACATATATTTTTAAAAATGACACTTTATTTTTTCTGTTAAGGATGTATGCTTAGTTACTTAATTAGTTAACGTATGCAAACAAACTCAGAAGAGTCGCGGTTGATCTGAAGGTATAAACAAGTCATTGTTTAAGGAGGAGATATGGCTTAAGCTGTGTGAACAAGACCCTGATTTAGGGATCATCATGGAAAAACAACTGTTGAGCCCAGTGTCTAATCTGGTGATAAGCTCCCTGAACAACGATAGTCCAGCCGCCAGCAGACATGGTGCCCCCGTGCAGCTGCCCTGAGCAGGAGACATATTATTAACTGGGCTTCTAGAAGGGGTAGGTCAGATGGGTAGTCATGAGTCTCTAGCTCCACAGTCTTCTCCTCATCCTTCCTGCCTTTTGGGACCGCCTTCAAGATTCACCCTCTCTTTTTCCCGGCCATCGCATGCTACTCCATTTTCCAGAGAATCAGTTAGGGAGAAGAAAATAAGGTGGGGCTCTTATCGTTGTCGTAGTTTCGTTTGTTCTGGGTTCATTTTCATGAAATACTGAAATGTGTTACTGTCTCTTAGGGGTTCCTGGACCCATCCCCAAGTCGTGGGGGTGGGGGATGAGACAGGGTGCCTAGGAATTCAATTCAACTCGATTCTGACACTAGTTACCAGGAGACAGCACCAAACCCCACAGGTTAAGGGGTTAGGCCTGCAAGACTGCCTCTCTCTCTCACTACAGATGCCAGATGCTAGTCTAGCTTGTCACCTGTACTTCCTTTTTAAAAAAATATATTTTTATACTTACAGTTATAAAATATATTTTTTATTGATTTCAGAGAGGAAGGGAGAGGGAGAGAGATAGAAACATCAATGATGAGAGAGAATCATTGATTGGCTACCTCTTGCACACCCCACACTGGGGATTGAGCCTGCAACCTGGGCATATGCCATGACCACGAATCAAACCATGACCTCCTGGTTCATAGTTTGACACTCAACCACTGAGCCACCCCTGCTGGGCATCACCTGCACTTCTTGCCCACTGGCTATAGATCAGGAGCTCCTACAACCCCCTCCTTGGATTTGATTAATTTGCTAGAGAAGCTCATAGAACTCAGAGAAACACTACTTACAAAATCACCAGTTTGTTCTAAAGGATGTGGCTCAGGAACATCCAGATGGAGGAGGTGCACAGAGCAAGGTGTGGGAAGGGCCCAGAGCTTCCGGCACCTCCACGCACTCACTAACCTAAAGCCCTCCCAACTCCATCCTTTTGGGATTCTGTGGAGGTTTCACTACTCAGTCATGATTGATTAAATTATTAGTCATTTAAAAGTTCCAGCCCCCAATCATATGGTTGGCTCTCCTGGCAACCAGCCCCCATCCTTAGGTGTGAGGTCCAAAGACCCCTTTATGGCTTTCAATTAGAAAATTCCAAGGTTTTAGGAGCTCTGTGCCAGAAACAGGGAGGAAGACAAAAATATAGTTATTATTAAATCACAACATCACACTGTCCAACCTCACTAAGTGTGTAGTGTAACTGACTCTCCCACCCAGGGGGTCTTAATGAAAGTTCAGGGTATCCATTATTCATTTAAGGTCTTTGGTCAGTGGCCATAAATGTGTGTCCTGCAGGAAATAGCCAGAGACAAGTGTTCCCAAGACTGTAGCCTTATCATCCCTCGCCCAGAACACCTGCTCGTTGTTAAATATCCTATATAATAAAAGCCTAATATGCTAAGTGTCTGATCGTTCATTGGACCGTTCAACCAGTCGCTATGATGTGCACTGACCACCAGGGGGCAGACACTCTGACTGGTAGGTTACCTTGCTGCTGGGGTCCAGCTGATCAGGACTGGGCAGGATGGGCCGGCACACCCTGGAGCCCTCCCAGGGTCCCTCCCTGGTGGCCAACCTCCCTCCGTCTCTCCCTGGCCTCTAAAATATTTCTTGTAGTTAATTTCCTTTCAATGTGCATGAATCTGTGCACCGGGTCTCTAGTTTATTTATAAAACACTCCTTGGCAACTCTGTGTACCCTTCCACTGAATGACCCCAGGAGGTTTGAATGTTCTCTACTTTCTGAAGCAATGCCACCAGTCCCCAAACTGCTCACACGCTGGTCGGGCAGTCATTGGACACACAGACCCTGTGTGATGCCAAAGCCATGCTCCCACATCCTTGCTGGCCAAGTCCCTAGGTCCAGGGGAAATCCTAATTAGTCTAATTCCACCACGGAGGCACATTCCCCTGGCCAGAAATTGGTTTAGAAATGCGACTCAATGCAGTGCTGGCCAATGAGATGTGAGAAGTAAATGCTGAAGCTTTGGGGGATAGTTTTCATTGCTGACAAAGAGAGAGACAGTGGGAGAGATGGCTCCTTTCCCTCGCTGGGCATCGCATGGAATGCTTGGAATGGCAGCAGCCGTCCTGGGACCGTGATTTCACCAAGGACAAAGCTAACACCATGGAACAGTTGAAAATTAGATGGAGTCCTGGCAATAATAATAAAAACCGGCATTAACAAACCCATATATATGTTTGCAATGCTCCCAGGTGCTTTCTATCATGTGTTTTGAGAAGTTTTGCTGTTAAGAAAGAGATAAATAGAGCAGTAGCTTGAAGGTCAAGGGAGGACTTTATTGATAGCACCCATAAGATTTCCTCAGCACAAATTTAAAAAATATATTTGTATTGATTTCAGAGAGGAAGAGAGAGAGAGAGAGACATCAATGATGAGAGAGAATCATTGTTTGGCTGCCTCCTGCATGCCCCCTCCTGGGGATTGAGCCTGTAACCTGGGCATGGGCCCAGAGGAGGAATCGAACTGTGACCTCCTGGTTCATAGGTTGATGTTCAACTACTGAGTCACACTGGTGAGGCCACAAAATTTTAATACACGTCTATCCTTAGCCCTTGGAGCATCTACTCCAAGCAACATTGTGTTCTAAGAGCTCGGTCTTTAGTCTGAACTCATGTTGCAGTGTCCAAAGGCCATACTGGAGAATCAGCAGTATCTGAGGGCACATATGTGGACTCAGGAGGGAACTTCTTTCTTCACTAAGTTTTGCTAAAATGACAATCATTCTATTTCATTCCAAACCATTCTGAATTTAGACTCCATCAAAGAAATCTCCCATCAAGTGGTTGACTTGGGCCAGATCCGGTTTGGCTCAGTGGATAGAGCGTCAGCCTGTGGACTCAAGGGTCCTGGGTTCAATTCCAGTCAAGGGCATGTACCTTGGTTGCGGGCACATCCCCAGTGGGGGGCGTGCAGGAGGCAGCTGATCGATGTTTCTCTCTCATCGATGTTTCTGGCTCTCTATCCCTCTCCCTTCCTCTCTGTAAAAAATCAATAAAATATATTTTTTTAAAAAAGTGGTTGACTTGGGCACTATCCGTTTGCTGTATGGGGGGCGGGGGTTGATCTGGTTCAATGTCTCTTCTGCAAGACTAGGCAACTCAGATATGTTTGCCTCTTGAAAAGCTTAGAAACACTGTTAGCCCTCGCCAGCCACTCGTCAACCCCTCCAGTACAGTTTCTGATGCCATCTCTTCGTGGAAAATGGCTCTTGCTGAAGTCACCATTGGCCTCCATCTTGCTGGACCCAATTCTCACTTGACAATAGGGATGGTGTCTACTGTATCTACTGTACCTTCCTAAGTATTCTTGGTGCCAGCATAGTGTGTGGCACATAGTAACTGCTCAATAAATATTGATGAATGAACGAACGAATGAATGAATGAATGAGTGAATATATTCTATATCACATGTTGTGTTGAGTGCACAGTCAGGTCTAGAATTCAGATTCCAGAGCTTTTGCTATTAAAACATACCTCAAAAGAGCTTTAAACAGTAAGACTGAGGTGTAAAACATTTACATTTTCTAAAGAATGAAACAAAAGACCACTTTTGCTTCCTCGCTTTTATAAACAACTAACTCCAGAAGCACGTTGAGCCCAGGAGTCACTTCCCATTTCAAACATTCCTCCCCACCAATTTTCTCGCCCGGCAAGCAGGTGCACGATGGAACGTTTTCTAACATCTTTTTCACATAGGCATCAGGTTTGCTTGGGGTTCCAAACCCTCCCTCAACTCTCCCAATAATGCTCTGAAAGCACAGTTAAGCCCTGAACTTTTGACAAGCTTCCTTATCAATCACACGAATGGCCAACTAATGTCCCGAGTGGCCCAAAATGATGAGTGTCTTTTGTAGAGAGGGCTTCAACAGCCAAGGATGGGGACCAGAAGGTCCAGCTGGGGGCCCCGCTGCTCTGACCAAGGCAAGGAACATACCTTCCCACTCACCGCGTAGGAAGCAAATCAGGTTTTTAAAGGTGTTCTTTGTTGTTGTTGTTTCTTTTCCCCCCACAAAATCTCATGAAATCTCAGACAGAAGCAAAAGCAATAGACTCCACAGTTTCTTTGGAAGGGAATGGCCTCACGCCATAGCCAGTCTTTCTGGGCAAAACAAATGTTACTTTCTTTGAGGGAATGACTGTGCTTGGCTATTGATCCTCTTGTGCACGGAGGTGCCATCCTAGTGCCAGTGGCCAAAAAGAACTGGGAAAGGTATTTACCCAGAGCATCCAAAGGCAAAGTAGCTAGATATGGTTCTGAATGTCAGTCAAGGTCATAGGAAGAGGGACATTAGGCCTTCAAGATGAAGCAAGGCCGGCAACAGGAAAAAGAGTGATGGGGATTGGGACCAGATTGAAATTCAAGGTGCTGGGTAGGCCTTGGAAAGATGGTCAGAACCAGGTGACCCTGGTCATTCGAGATCCAGGCTGATGAGTCAGAGAGACAGGCTCTTGCAGGGTGAATGCCAATGGCCATTTGCTCCTAGAAATGGAACATTGATAAGATGTGGCCACCCCAATGTTGCCCACTCCCCTTTACTTCACTGTGGCACCAGCAATGGAGGAAAACCTAGCGCCTGTTCAGTTTTCACCAGTTAGGTGTCCTAGGTGCCTTTGGAATAAAACCAAAATTTGCCTGATACTCACCAGTGACTTTTGTCTTTTGGGCTTTATTTTCTCCCTGAAGGACAAATATACCCTCAAATACATTTCAGCCAATCTCTCCAGTTTCCTGTATTCTGGAGAAAGCTTCTGCTTGGTGCTGGGATCTATCTGTACCTTTTCTTTCATAACTCCTTCATGTCAGAGAAGACGGGAAAGGGAGAGAGAGACAGAAACTTCAATGATGAGAGAGAAGCATTGATTGGCTGCCTCCTGCATGCCCCACACTGGGATTCAAGCCTGCAACCCAGGCATGTTCCCTGACCAGGAATCAAACAGTGACCTCCTGGTTCATAGGTTGACACTCAACCACTGAGCAACACCAGCCAGGCCTCAACTCCTTTTTTTAAAAAAAATATATTTTATTGATTTTTCACAGAGAGAAAGAGAGAGGGATAGAGAGTTAGAAACATCGATGAGAGAGAAACATCGATGAGCTGCCTCTTGCACACCTCCTACTGGGGATGTGCCCGCAACCAAGGTACATGCCCTTGGCCAGAATCGAACCTGGGACCTTTCAGTCCGCAGGCCAACGCTCTAGCCACTGAGCCAAACCAGTCAGGGCTCAACTCCTTTTTAAATCTCCTTTATTTCTCTCTCCTCAATCAAAATTTCTAATCACAAGGACTGCTTTTAGGTATTTTCTATTTAAAGAACCCAAAGACCCATCAGCTGAAGTCTCCCAGATGCTACATACAGGTCTGAAATCAGAAACACCAGCATAGCCATTCGGGCTGTTAAAACAGTGAAATACGCTGGGCTGGGCAGTAAGCAGCTACTGTACCGAGATCCCTGGGCAGCTCTACCAATATCCTGGCTGCCCGGCTTGTCCCCTAAAGCCCTTGCATCTCTCAGGATCCAGCGGTCATTCCTGGCACAGCGGGGTCTGAATCTGTTCTGGGGGTGGGGGGAAGGGGATGCTGTGCCCTGTAGATTATTGCAGGTGTTGAATATCATCCTTGGAATTCCGCATTCCTAGGGGAACGCTGACCATGGGATCACCAGTAGATTGAGGTGGGAGAGAGATTTGAAAGTAAGGAGTCTCACGGGATGTTTGGTAAACAGAGGCCAGCTTCCCAGTCATTATTCTCCCAACACAGTCTCCAGACCAGTCCAGCAAGGAGCAGGTCCACAGACTCATCATTGTCTAAACAGCCACATGAACCAGCCACCGCTTGCCCTTCTTTTCTTAGAGCTGCTTGTCACCCAAGAACCCAAAGGGAAGCAGATTTGTGTCTTGGGCCCGAGTGTGTGTTGGAGCAGGGACTAAAGTCTGGAAGGCTGAGGGTTTCTTGTATGGAGTAACAAAGCAAAACACAGTGTGGGACCTACATTTGTGGAGGTTTTGTTCTTCTTTTCCCTTCTTCTTGCTATGAGCTCACTTTTCACAGTATCCTGCTCACCCACCCTTGTATTTGAACACGTGGCTCTATCAACATCAATCAGATCTCCCCTCAAAGATGGGGTGCTGCTAAAATGACAGATTTCGTCCCTGAGAAAGTACTGAGTCCCTGTTCCCGACAAGCTCCTGCTGAGAGGGGCCCGGGCTTCCTGCCTGGTTCTTCATGTCTATCTCTGATGTGCTGAGGGACCTCATTGTCCTTCTAACAAAACTGCCTTCCTTGTTTCTGTTGCTTACATCCTGAGAATCCTGGCCAATCCACCCCTATAGAAAGAAAAAAAATTTTCACAGGGAAACAGACATGAGGGAGAAAGATCATTAGAAGCCACCTAGACAATTGCTTTACCCTGCTGTAGACACGGACTCAGAACCTCGGGACCAGTCAATCGCCTTGTTGGATTTGAACTTCAGAGACTGAACCTAAGTGTTTCTGCATCCAAACTCCTGTCGGCTGAACATTCCTTAAATACAGTTACTTATGCCTTAAATACATGCAAAATGAGCTTGACATCGATGCCGTGTTGCCATTGTCTTTCTGTCACTTCGGAAAAGAACAAAAAGGGGGTTTCATTGAAAGGCTGAATGATGATGGACGGAGCCACAATGAGCCAGCCCATGTCTGACATCCTTCCAGGGAACTCCAGCTATTTAGTCATTCATCGCCTGCGGGAACCATTTACTGCAATCTTTTCTCTAACACTCAGAAGAATTTAGGAGCGATGAGCACCTTCTGAGTGAACGGCAGGGGCTCAAATCGGGGGGAGGGGGGGAGTCTGGGGAGCAGCAGTGGGGGAAATTAGCAAGGGTGAATAACTCGAGTTTACAAAACAGTGTGTGGAGAACCCAGCGATTTAGGAGGCTGATCAGTTATTTTGACAGGTGTAGTTTATCTCTGCTCATTTATAATAATTATACATTGTGCAGACTCATTATCCTGCCCCCCTTCTGTCTCGGTGCTGAGAGCAGTTAAAAGTAAATTTGGCGAGTATGTGTGTGGGTGGGTGGGGGGGGGGGGGGCGGTGAGATAATGGGTGTTTATGACCAAATGGGAAATCTATACTCCAGCCACTTACTGTGAGGGTGGCACCCGGATCGGATCGTTGAAAGGGGGCTGTCAGGCTTTGAAAGAACATTTCTGAACTCTTGATTTTTTCCCTCCCATCGACGCTTCGTTGGGAGTAAACACATTCAAAGACTCGCTTTCCCACTTCTTGCTAGGCTCCCCTCCCCTAAGAAGAACACAGAACCTTTCAGATTCAGAGCTCAGAATGATATAGGTTTTGGGATGAGATCAAAATAGATGTCCTAAAAGGTCCTGAAATGTTGATTATTTTGGCCAGAGAATCTGGGGAGAGAAAATAATGTGTTGGTTAATCACATCGGCCCTGGAACCAGAGAAATTCCAAGCTCTGCCACTTACTGTGTTACCTACAACTTCGTTTTGCTGTCACTAACACGGGATAATGACAGTGCCTACCTCAGTGATGGCGAACCTATGACACGCATGTCAGAGGTGACACTCGAACTCATTTTTTTGGTTGATTTTTCTTTGTTAAATGGCATTTAAATATATAAAATAAATATCGAAAATATAAGTCTTTGTTTTACTATGGTTGCAAAGATAAAAAAATTTCTATATGTGACACGGCACCAGAGTTAAGTTAGGGTTTTTCAAAATGCTGACATGCTGAGCTCAAAAGGTTCGCCATCACTGGCCTACCTCAAAGATTTGTTAGGAGGATTCAGTTAGTTAATACAATGAAAAGTGATGGAAACAGTTCATGTCACATTGCAAATACTACTATGTACGTATATCATTCTTATAATATGTAAAAGGGAGCCGAGACCGGTTTGGCTCAGTGGATGGAGCGTCGGCCTGCGGACTGAAGGGTCCCAGGTTCGATTCCGGTCAAGGGCGTGTACCTGGGTTGCGGGCACATCCCCAGTGGGAGATGTGCAGGAGGTAGCTGATCGATGTTTCTCTCTCATCGATGTTTCTAACTCTCTATCTCTCTCCCTTCCTCTCTGTAAAAAATCAATAAAATATATTTTAAAAAAATATGTAAAAGGGAGGTATTAATATTATCTACCTTACACATGATGCTGAAAGGATTAAATAATATAATTCAGACAGCACCCCCAATAAAAAGTAGTTATTTTTAGTATGCACTCTGACCCTGTATTATTAAAAATCTGAGCTCAGAATTTTGAATTGAAACGTCACATTATTTGCATATATAATGTTGTACAGTTAGATCAACACGCATATTCTAAGTGGCCATGCTTGGCCTATGATCCCAACGCTCAGAAAGGGAAGGGAGACACAGGAGTAGATATATTACTAGAAGAGATGCCGAGAGACCCTCCACCTACACAGGATCAAAGAGAAATATCACAGATTGCCTTCTTTTGGAAAGCTGTTCTCTGAGAATCCTTACAACCATTCAGACCACTGAGTCTCTTTCTCCGCCTTCCACCTGAATCTCTCTTCCCATGAGTGAGGTCCATGGCCTCCCACTACACACAGAGGAACAGGGCCCTGTTGTCTCTTGGACGTACCTATGCTCTGGTTTTGCTCCAGGACTGCCGACGGCCCACACGTGCCTTTGTTCAATTAGTCAGTGGCGCTCCTTGCTCTGATGTCCTGGTCCATCCTTGCACAACTGGATGTGACAGCCACGACCCCCCACTTTCTAACGTACTTTGTTCACATCTCAGCTTTGGATAGCTCTGCCAACTGAGATAGCCTTTGAAATCTAAATGCGTAAGCACCACCTGTGTTCTAGGGAAACTTCTTTGAAAAAAAGGCAAAATTTACATTATTATTATTTTTTTTTTAAAGCAAGAAGTGAGTTACATAAGGAAAGGTCTTGCAAATAGGCTAGATATTGGAACAGTTGCCCATGACTTCTCTGTCCTCTGGCCTCCTCCACCCGTGAGGAATGGATGGGTTCCCTTCACCCTCATGCCCAAATGGCAGGGACTCTGTAGCTCTCCAACCCTGTCTTCTCATGTGCAGGGGGGCGGGGTGGGGGGAGGCTTAAGAGGGTCACTTCCTCCTCTTCTCTACCTCCCATAATTCAGCTCTGCCACTCCAGGATCTGCTTTAAGGATCCTTGCAGCTGTCACTGATCCGCATGCCCATCATGAGGTCTACACAAGGGGGCAGTGACCCAATCCTCTCCCAGCTGCCAGGACTTGGGGTGGGGCCTCCGGGGTGGGGGGAAAGACATATCACGATGGAACTCACCACAGGATTTAAGGAGGGCCCCAGAAAACTGTGTGTTCTTGGTAAGACCATCACAATCTTGTCTCCCTACAATAACTATCCACTACAAGTGGTCGGCAAACTGCGGCTCGGTAAACTGCGGCTCATGAGCCACATGCGGCTCTTTGATCCCTTGAGTGTGGCTCTTCCACAAAATACTGACTTCTGTGCATGGGCCACGAAGTTTCAATCGCACTATACGTGCGCGCCTGCACGTGGTATTTTGTGGAAGAGCCCACACTCAAGGGGCCAAAAAGCCACATGTGGCTCGCAAGCCGCAGTTTGCCAACCACAGCACTAGGCTAATTCCTAAAGGGTGTCCATAATGAAAATTGATAACTCACCTTCCCCTACAACCCCGCAGCACTGATGCCACTATGTCTTCTATCCCTTGTCACTCAGTCACCACCACACTGCCAGACCTCTCTGGCCATCCCTGGAGCCCTGGGATGCATCCACACATTGTCCTGCACATCTTCCCACTTGACCTCACTTCACACCATTCTGTGGTCCCTTTGACTCTATCCTCTGTGTTAAAAAAAAATCTACATCTGTCACCACTTCTCTGTGTGTCCCCTCCTCTCATCGCTGTGACACCACTGAGAGCACCAACTCCCTGTAACCCTATCAAGAGTGGGTTGTTATTCTCCCTTTTCAAGGGTCACCAGGGTAGAAGAGCATTGGACACAGTGCTCTTTCCCCAAACCCCTCCTTCACTTGGCTCCTGAGTCATTCCACTCCTCCCATCTTCCTCTCACCCCATTGGCTGCTCCTTCTCAACAGCCTTTGCTGCCCTTTCCTCCTCTTCCTGACTCTCGTGTACTCAATTCTCAATTCTCTTTATTCTCACTTCCTCTCTGAACTCACCTAGCTCATGGGATTAAATATCATTTACATTCGTTAGACTTCCAGTCTTTTCCCTCTACTCTCACCTCTTCTCTGAGCTCCAGAATTGAATATCCAGCCAGCTACTTCTTTCGTGTTCACCTAAAGAGATGAATGTCTAACTGGCAAAAACAGATCTCTTGATTCTATCTCCCAGTCCTCTTCGCTCCCATCAGTGTCACTATCATGCGCCCAGTTTCTCAGGCCTCAAACCCTCAGAGCTCTCCTTAAATCCTCACTTTCCCTTAACCCCAGACCCAATCCAACAGCAACTGTAAAACTGCCCACTTTTCATGACCTCACCTGGTCCCGTTCTAACCAGGATGCAATAAGCCCTCGTAGGTTCAGTGTCTATTAACAGTGTCTGGTACACAGTAGTTGCTCATTAAATATTTGTTGAATGAATGACTGTAACCAAATCCAGGTTCAGCTGCCTGGCACAACAAAAGCCAAACTCGTGTGACAGTTGCCGATGAGAAAGAAATAGGTTTACTCAACTGCCAGCAACCTGAGAAGATGGGGACTCTCATACTAAAGCCCATCTCAACATCTCAGTGCAGGAGGGAGAGGGAAAGCAGAACAAATAAATCAGGGGAGGGGCCCTGGCCAGTTTGGCTCAGTGGATAGAGCGTAGGCCTGCAGATTAAAGGGTCCCAGTCAGGGCACATGCTTGGGTTGCAGGCTTGATCCCCAGTAGGGGGCGTGCAGGAGGCAGTCAATCAATGATTCTCTCTCATCGTTGATGTTTCTATCTCTCTCTCCCTCTCCTTTTCTCTCTGAAATCAATAAATATATATTTTTAAAAATCAGGGGAAGAGTTGTAGACATGCAGGCTGGTCCCAATATTGATTTTCATGGTCAGCGTCCTTGAGTTGGCCATCTTGTTTTTTGTCAATGAATTCCTATGTCTGGGCCCTTAAGGTCACACTGTTCCTTAGGTTCACACAGGAACTGAAACTGCTGATTCTAGTGACGTATACTTAGAAAAGAAACTTTTAAAAAATGTATATATATTTTTATTGATTTCAGAAAGGAAGGGAGAGGGAGAGAGAGAGAGAGAGAAAGAGAAAGAGAGAGAAAGACATCAATGATGAGAATGAATCATTGATTGGCTGCCTCCTGCATGCCACCTACTGGGGATTGAGCCCACAACCCAGGCATGTGCCCTTGACTGGAATTGAACCCTGGACCCTTTAATCCACAGGCCAACACTCTATCCATTGAACCAAACCAGCTAGGGTGAAAAGAAATTTTTAACATGTAAACTCTAGTTTCTAGAGAACAATATCAGGTTAGCGTAACTAACCTGTAAGCTGAGTTTAACATTTGCTAAGATTAATATGGGTAGCTTTATATAAGTATAGCGTATTCATTCTCTATTACATGATGATGCTAGGCTCCAAAAAAGTTTGGACTTTGCTCAGAGCCTCACACCGTTTCTCATGAAAACAATCCCATCTGTCTTATTCCTCTAGCCAGAGGGACCAAAACTGGCTCCAGTGGCCAGTCAGATGGAGAATATCCCTTTCATAGTCCTCATCAAATTTTCTATCTCTGACTCTCAGAACTCTAGTCTCCATCACTAGTCTCTGACCAGAAACTCCCAGAGTAAATGGAGTGCAGAGACTCGTTGCCAGCCCGAAGTCCTTATTGGATCAGGCACGACCTGTCAAGGGTAGAGAACAGTAGATTCAGATCTAGCAGCAGGATTGGGTAGGGCTGAACAGTCACCCTAAAAGGCAAGGAGGCAGAAGTCTGGCCACCAAGAGGAAAGTTAAATTTGTAATGGTTCCCAGTGTCAGGGTGTTGTCTAAAGCTGAGAGAGAAAACCAGAGAAAATAATCAGAAGCTGGATAGACTTTGGAATGGAGTAAGGAGGAAAAACACAGGACAGTTGTGAGGACCTGGCTTGTCCCTCTCCTGGGGAGCAGAGGATGGCTCATCTATAAAGGACCGATAACCCCAAAGGATTTGAAGTCATATATGGGTTTAAGTCCCAGCTGAATGCATGGGGAAAGTTCTTGCTTTCCCCGAGACTCTCTTTCTTTTTATAAAAATAGGAATTTCAATACCTGTCATGCCTACCTTATAGGATCATTGTGACGATCAAATGAGATAAGTGCTGTGGAGAGGCTATTGTTATTTATCAGCTAACACTTGTCATTATTAAAGTTGTGAAGAGTGCTGCAGTTTAAGCCTTCATTGTTCATTATTTAATTTGAAGTGAATCCCCATAATATAGTATCCTTCCATATTCACATATACCAGTAAATATAAAAATCCATTTGCTGCTACATGTATGATTGTAGGAAGACAATTCATAGTTTTGGCCACCTGCAATAATGTACAAAACTGCTAGTGACTATGCCATCTCCTCATATACTTGAAAAACATCCCTTCCACACTTGGTCCTGTTTCCAGCTACATAATCCCTTTCAGAAGCTCTTTTAGAAATAAATATAAGATTCTAACAAAGAAGCATCCAAAACCTGGAGTAAAGAGAGAATTAACTAAAAATAATTCCAGAGTCTCCCATTTAAAAACTTCAACATCAGGTTTACATGTAGCCACAATATTAAGTAGTTGGATCATGTTCAGCTTGTTATTGTAGTGAAATCTCCTTGGTAAATTCGATTATTAAAAAGAGAGAGAGAGAGGGGGGTCCTCTTGGTTTATATGATAACGCACATAAAATAACTGGAAAGCATCATTACAATTAACTATACACTGTATAGAAATAGAATATTTAATAATATTGAGTGCTTTGCCATTTACTACATAGAAGAGCTGTAAGTAGGTCAAATCAATGACAAGAAATGTGACATCACTCCAAAGCTTCACAGATAGGCATGCGTGTTTCACGAAGTCTCTTATATTCTGCCTTGAACTTTTGCTTCTCATCATTGTTTTTTTCCTTAGTGAATTTACCTGACTGTAGGTTGCTCTGTGCCCTGTCTACAAGTGTAAAAGACAAGCCACCAATATGACTTTTCAGTAACTGGTAAAATCTAAACCATTGTTTCCATGGAGCTGAAAAGGGAGACTTAGACGTATGAGCAAAAGGAAGAACTTTTGACTTGTCTAGATTCTAAATGATACTGAAGGCTGGGCCATATGGCTGAGGCCTCAAAGCTAGGAAGTGGCCAAACTGGGGTTTTAGCTCAAGTCTGACTAAACATTGTTCTCTGCAGAAACGGCATTGTCTCTTGTGGGAAGAACCACATAATGCTTAGAAAGGATTTGGATGGAAACTGGTGACAATCAGAAATGTGACAAAAAAGCCATTTCACACAATGGTTTGAAATGTTCTGTCCCCATTTGAGAGAGGGATTTGTGATGGTCTCCATGACCTATCACATCCGTGACAAAAATAGCCTTTGGCCCAATTGCTTAGAGCTTGAAATAAATCAGAGAAAGGCGATCGATCAGTCAAATAGTTTTCAAGTCTCTTCTGCTTGCTCAACACTATACTAGACTCTGTGGGAAATGATAGCTCACACATCAAAGTTCTTTGGCGAGTAAGAAGTGAACGTGGAATGGTATTATTATTAGAGGAAAAACTACACGAGGTGGTCCAGCTTCACAGAACTGAACATCTTAATGTGGGGGAGGGGGTTTTCAAAAAGCAAAAGATCCTCATTATCACAAACAGCTTGTAAATGTATTTAATTGGTGATTCTATGAGGGGCAGGCAAACTTATTCTATAAGGGGCCAGATGGTAAATATTTTGGGCTTTGTGAGCCATGCTTTCTTGTATTGTAGCTACTCAACTCAGCTGTTGTAGCATGAAAGCAATCTTAGAGGATAAAGTTAAGGAATGAGCATGGCTGTGTCCCAATAAAACTTTATTTACAGTCCGGCCGGTGTGGCTCAGTGGTTGAATGCCAAGCTATGAACCAGGTCACAGTTCAATTCCTGGTCAGGGCACATGCCTAGGTTTCGGACTTGATCCCCAGTGTGGGGCTTGCAGGAGGCAGTCAATCAATGATCCTCTCTCATCATTGATGTTTCTATCTCTCTCTCCCTCTCCTTTCCTCTCTGAAATCAATATTAAAACAAAAAACAAAAAGCTTTATTTACAAACACTGGCGGCCCTCTGTTTTTGATCCATTGGTTGTAGCCTGCTAACCCCTCATTTAGGTTGAATGTGAGAGAAGGCTGCAGAAGAAGTGATCACTGTTGAACAGTCAGAGAAGCCTCCGTTATAACCTTCTATTGAGGGCATACTCTTCTGCCAGACACTCTGTGTATTGAAATTGGAGGCCCCCAATGTAAGTTGCCCAAGGTTACACAGTTCAGTAATTGACTGGCCTAGACTTAAACCCAGGTCTACCTGACCTCCATTCTCTACTCTCTCACCACAGTAAACTACCGTGTTGGCAGACCTTCCCATTTCCCCCCACGTACTTTACATCTTAGAGAACATGGGCCTTGAGCTGTTACTAACAGGACCACCCTGTTGCACCATCCAGGGATAAAAAACCCACACAGAATACAATGGCTCCTGGAAGAACTGGGTCTCACATTTTGTAACACGTGATGCTCAGGAATTTTAGAAAATACTGATGCCCAGATCACACCCCCTATGATTTAAATCAGACTCTCTACGGGAGGACTCAGGCATCAGTATTTTTTGAAGGGTTCCCGGTTGATACCAGAGTCCAGCCAAGTTTGAGAACCGCTGCTCTGAAGCAGGATGTTGTCATCTGGGTCTGTCACATGTCAGTGGTATCTCTTGGAGTTGTGCAAGGTGATGGTCCTGCGCTCAGCCTCACTGGTGAATTAAACACACCATGCATGGAATAATTCACTCACCATTCACAGAGCATCCTCTTGGTGCCAGCCACTATGGTAGGTCCTGAACAGGCCGTGGAATGGAATAGGCTAGCAATGGAAAACCACAAGCATGTCCTTGATTATGTCAAACTACTGTATTTCTTTTTTTGTTTTGTTTTTAAAGGTGTTTAGAGAAATGGCTACATGTGCTTTATTAATATTCTATTTTTTATTTTATTTGTTTCAAATGGGAACTTTTTTATTTCAATAAAAACTATTTTAAATATAATAATGTTATAATATTCTCTTAAAATGAAAAAGAATTTAAATTGTAGTTGACATTCAACATACTATATTAGTTTCAGGTATATAACATAGTGATTAGAATTCAGTGGTTCTCAACCTTCCTAATGCCTCAACCCTTTAATACAGTTCCTCATGTTGTGGTGATCCCCAATTTCATTGTTACAAATTGAACATAATTAAAGCATAGTGATTAATCACAAAACAATATGTAATTATATATGCACTTTCTGATGGTCTTGGGCGACCCCTGTGAAAGGGTCATTCGACCCCCAAAGGGGTTGCGACCCACAGGTTGAGAACCGCTGGATTAGATAGTTATATAACTTGCAAAGTGATAACCCGATAAGTCTAGAATTTTTTAAAATTTCCTTCCTGTTGGCTAGGGAAAGTCCAGCCTGTCTTCTCTTTGCTAATGGAAAGCAGGTTCTCGCACATTTCACTTGTAGTAATAATCAGCATTTACTGGACAACTAGCCTCCTGCAGAGGTATTCATGTATAATGTCACAGCTCTGAGAATCGAGTTCACTGTCTTCCCCTGGGTTACACAGGGTTAAACAGTGAATTGCCCAAGGTCACTTGAGAGTAAGGGAAGAGGTATGATCTCTCTCCAGATCTGCTTGATTTCATAACTCCAGTGCTTAATTACTGAGAAGTACTACCTATGTCACCTCCTCAGTAACCATTGGCCATCTATGGAAATCAAGAATGAGTCAATGAGAGAAAAAACTTTCATTTGAGTCAGACAATTAGTTAAGGAGGAAAAGTGTCCTCCTGGGTGAGATAGCAGGGTGCCAAGTGGCAAATAATGAAAAGAAAAAAAAAGAAGGTGAGAACACCTTTGACTGACAATGTGTTGCCCACCTGGAAGGCTTCGTTCCAGAACTTTTTCTTAGTCCCACCCTGCAATCTGCACTTTGGATGAAGTAGCAAGGCTGTCTCATTAGAAGCAGCATCTTGAAGAATCAGGGTAGATGGAAGGAGAATATCTTCGAGGCTCAGATGCCACCATTTCAGTGAGGAGTTCCTTTTTCTTTCCATTTTCTTCTGCCAACTAAGACAGAGATGCTAGTTCCTCCTTTGAGAATCCAGAACACTGCACTCTCACCCAGAGCAGGTGGTCCTTGGCCTGGCTGTCTCAGATCACTGTTGTCATGTTTGATTTCTCTGCCTTCCCCATTACTCTGTAATCTTATTATGAACAGAGGCAAAACTGTATTAACCTATGTTATTACTAGTCTCTCCTCAGCCTAGCACAGGGCCAGCCACAGGATAGATGGTCAATTTAAGTTTGTTTTGTTCCATAGGCTCTACTGGGACTGTCTAATAGTATTTGCTTCCAGTTATTGAGTGCCAGCTACATACCGGGCATTGTGATGTGCATTTTATTTATTTATTTATTTATTTATTTATTTATTATATTTTTATTGATTTCAGAGAGGAAGGAAGAGGGAGAAAGAGATAGAAACATCAATGATGAGACAGAACTATCCATCGGCTGCCGCCTGCACCCCCCCTACTGGGGTTCGAGCCTGAAACCTGGGCATATGCCTTGACCCGTAATCCAACCGTGACCTCTTGGTTCATAGGTCGATGCTCAACCCCTTGAGCCACGCCAACCTGGTGTGACGTGCATTTTAAAGACTTTAGTTCCTTCATCCTCATAACAAATTTGCAATATTTTGTGTCCTTATTCTGAGGAGGGCATTTACTGTGTTGGTGCCCAATTGCCCTTTCTTGCGATCGTTCAATATGTGTAGTGATGTGATGAAGGCTAAAGAGTCCTCTTTTATCCTGGCAGAGCCACAGCCATATGTGAGTGATGCAGCAGTCATAACCAAGGACTTTGAATCTAGAGCCGGTGACCCAATGGCATGGGCCGATTGAAGGTCCTATTCGTGCGGGCAGCATGGATGACCTTTAGCCAGACCATTGGTCTCTCCGTGGTCCTCCCTGCCTAGCGGTTTACCATTTTCCAAACGGGTCTCCCAGTCTCTCATTGACTCTGTATCCCAGGTACTTCAATAAATTTCTCTTTTGGGTAGGATTGCTGGGGCCATTGGTGTTAATCGAAACCAGGAGCTCTGATGGGCTTATCCATTGTGGACACGAGAGGGGAGGTTGTTGTTCTGTGGACTCACAGCTAATGTGGGAGAAACAGGATTTGAATCATGTGCTTCTGTTTGGTTTTTAAAGCCCACGTTCTCTCCATCTACTACTCTGTTTTGCACACAGAAGGTGCTCAGTACATGTTTGCTGTCTGTGATGCGGCTGATGGTATCTCAGTAAATGTGTGTTTTTTCTGTCAACTCAAGAGCCATTTAATTCTTTATTGCTCCATTGTTTCATGTGTTAAATACCTTAACCTGGTGCCTGATACTCAAAAAGCCTTTACATATAAGAGATGATTCATTTATTTCTAACCTTTATTAATCGCTAGGTGTTATCTGATTTAAGCATCCAAATAATGTGATAAAATACAATTTATTTCCATTACCCTCATTTTACAAACGAATAAATAGGGGCTCAGGAAGATGATGTAGCCTTTCCAAAGGTCATGCACTGAAGGTCATGCGTTGAAGGTCATGCGCTGCTAGACGTGAGATCCAAGCTTCACTGAGGACCGACTCCCAAATGGGTACTTTAACCTTTAAGCTTCCTCGAATTACTAAATTTAATCCAACGTGCACATTCCCCGAAAAAGTCAGTTTATGATATTTCCAGGTTAAAAGGAAACTCAAGGTCATTACTGCTGCAAATATTTCGCTCATGCCAATTTGTAGCTCATCCACTCAACAAGAATGGCCTGATAGCTTTGACTTCATTTCACAGGTCAGAAGCAATGTCTTTCAGGACAAGTGAAGCCGTGAGTAAACGGTCCTTCCTCCTCCGAGTGAATCAATGCAGGTGGGAAAGCACTCTGCAAGCCTACTTTACAAATCCTCTTATCTATGGATTAGAGTCTTGATGGTGTTTTTAATTATTTAAACATATTGAGAAGAAAAGTACCAAACGGCAGGTTTTTCCTCTCCCTTGCTGGTTCCTGTCTGTGATGGGCTGCCCGTTACCGTCACTGGGGGTTGGTTCCCTAGGAAATGGCTGGCAGCGGGGGCTTTTAGATTGATCACCAGATGGATGGCAGGAAGGTGAGTCATGTGATGTGAATTTAGTTGCTCCTAAGTGGAAGAGTAGAAATTGCTGAGCATTAAAAAAGAATCGCCGGAACCTTCCCCGGCTACTCCTTCATTTGAAAGATGAAACAAATGATCCTCTTCCAGGAAGTCACGGAGATCTAAATTTACCTCCAGAGGAAGGGGCCTAATGAGTCCATGGCCATCTCAGACTTCATGGTTATAAAGAGACGCTGTATTCAAGGTGTGTGTGTGTCTGTCTGTCTGTGTGTGTGTGTGTGTGTGTGTCTGTCTGTGTGTGTCCATGATACAAGCAAACTCAGCTATCTTTTAAGTCAATGAAAAGTGATGTTTCCTTACTGTTTTCACAAGGATGAGGGGTAAAATACGTGCAGCTTGCTGAGTTTCTCTGAGAAGTGCCATTACTTTATCCACACATGGTTAGAGCATCTCTAGAATAGAATAGTGAGTATATTCTGTAAAACCAGCTCAGTAGCTGAAAGACTGTTATCTATGTGGTAAAAAGAGCCATTGAAATTCATCAAAAAAGAGCCACTGAAATTCATCAGAATGAACTGATCAAATTTAGCATTTCTTAGTAAAAAAAATGCCAGGACGTAAAAAAAAAAATAATGAGGATAAAGAACACAAACATTTGCTAACTGGAAACTATGAGCTAGGGATGTTCACTCTATATCTAATTTAATCCTAAAAAAGAAAAAAGAATTTTAGAATTTTGTTTCACAAATATTTATTGAGCACATAATACATGTCTGCACCAAGGTTCAGAGATCGATAACTAATCCGGGATTAGAACCCATTTTTGTTCTACTCTAAAGGGCTTTCTTGCTTCAATATATTATTTTTCTCTAGAGATTTTTATATCAGAAAAGAAGAGTGAAAAATTAAACAACCAATCTGGAAATTTTATTATAAGAAGTTATCTAGTTTGCAAAACTCAATGTGTGTGCATGTACACACAAGACGTCCCTTTTTTCTAAGAATTTCTCTGGCAGGTTAAAATGCCTCAGGATTGCCTTCTATTTTGTATTTGCCTGCAAGGACATAGGAATGGTTTATTAATAAAGGCAGCAAGCTTTTATTAACTATTTATATGTGCGAGGCACTGTACCTAAAGTATTATCCCTTTAATCCCAACAACCCTATGAGAGAGGAATCTATAGTTCCCCTATGTTACAGGTGACAGGATTAAGCATTTATTTTATTATTATTTTTAATTGATTTCAGAGAGGAAGGGAGAGATAGAAACATTAATGATGAGAGAGAATCATTGATTGGATGCCGCCTGCATGCCCCCTACTGGGGATCGAGCCTGCAACTTGGGCATGTGCCCTGACTGGGAATTGAACCCAGGACCTCTTGGTCCATGGGATGATGCTCAGTCCACTAAGCCACCACAGCCGGGCCAGGATTAAGCATTTAGAACAGTGACCTGCTCAAAGTCACACAGCAGTAAGTGGCTGATCAATGTTATCTATTTCTTGATCCCGGGTCTAACTCTAGAGGCCATGCTCAGAATTGCTCCAATGTTTTCCTCTCCTTTGAGCTAGGACTGATTTTTCTAGCCAGCAAATGGTGGTGAACGTCAAAGGTTGAAAAACAAAACAGGAAAGAAAATGAAAAATCCTCTTCATTAGCATATTTATCATGCAAATGAAGACATTAACATATTCAATTTTATCAGCAGAACACCTTGATTCAGAGTCTAAAATGTAAATGTTTCACTGCCACCAGATTTGCAAACCTCTGAGCTGGAGAGAGCAGCCTTTAGTGTAGAGTTCTCAGGTGTGCTCATCTCCCATGTGACAGATTTCTGTGTGTTCTCTAACACGGTGTCAGGCAGGCTCCATTCATGAGGGGGTGGGAGGACTTCCTGCTGTTGGGTTAAACAGGGTAATGCATGCCCCATGCCTAGAAGAATGCTCAGGACAAGGTGAGCCCCATCACATGGTAACACTCCAAGTATAACTCCGTGTATCATGTAACTCATTTGTATAACGATGATACACAAATACTGTTGTATTTTCAAAACTTAAGATAACTCCTTCTCCCTCATCCCCTAAAAATCAACCCCCCAAAAACTACTGGCTCCAAAATTCCCCCATCAAAGCTTTATTCCTTTCCCTTTGATGCTGTCTGAAATGTAACCACTGTGTGGGGAGCTGTCGGTCACGTATCCCTCAGAGAAACTGAAGGATTTCAGGCTGCACTTTAATGGAGAGGGTAGGAGGGAAGATCACAGAAGCAGAATCTTGGATCTGGGAGGGCCTTGGGGAGCACCCAGTCTCACCTCCCTATCACCTGACAGGCGGGGAAAGTGGGGTGTATGTAGAGAGAATTAGTGAGCTGGCCTTTCTTCTTTAACATTCATCCCTCTTCCTACCATAGATGAACATGTGTGTGCATATGTGTGCCCTTGCCTGTTATAAGCCTGCAGAGTGTTCTAGTCGCTATTGCTGTGTAACAAACCACCCCACACTGAGTGGTACAAAATGATGACCCTTTTATAGGTCAGGAATTCAGGCAGTGAGCAAAAGGAATGTCCTGTCTCTGTTCCACAATGTCTGGGGCTTTGCTTGGGGAGACGCAAATGGCACCCGAGAGCTGGAATGGTTTGGAAGTATTGTCTATAGTTGGGCTGGGATGACTCATCCAAGCACCTACTAGTATATGTGGCCTCTCCAGGGAGCATGGCCTTCTCACAGCATGGCATCTGATTTCACAGAGGGAATTAGAGACACACATGGTGGATCTCCCTTTGGATCCCGAGTGGCAGCCCTGGAAGGGTTTGAGGAACCCAGGGATTCCATGGGGTTGAAAACCCAGTTAGCAATATCTTCACTAGCTTCCAAACAAGACATGCAAGGTCTTGGTTCATATGCTTGAACCTAACTGGGGCCATTTCTCTCTCAGCATCTATCCAAATCTTATTGATCCTTCAATGCCCTTTGTCCAGAAGGCCTTCCACTAGATTTGTTACTTTTCTGTCTCTACACTCTTTTCCTGGAAAATCTATAGCGATTCCATGATTCTACAAACCTTTGTGTAATCATGCTTCCTCAACTTAGAACACCAGTGCACTATTTCAGACATCTCCTTTGAGTTCCTGATTTGCATATCTAACATTCTACCTGACATCTCCATGTGAGTACTGAGTAGCAATGAAAACTTATGTCCAAAATGGAGTTCTTGACTCCCCATTCTCCCACCCTTCCCAAACAAGCAAACCTTTTCCTGTCTTACTCTTCCCTGTATCACTGACCATCCTGGACCATCTGGAGATGGTTTCCAAGAACCACGTCTCAAGAAAGTGGCCAAACTCTATTCTGATGCTGAACATCCTTCAATATCAAATGCTGTAATAGAGAGAGCAGACAATATCTCAACTCGAGGTGGGCTATGGAGATGATGAGACTGCCAGCAGTTACAGCAAGACTGTGTCATCTTCTCCTTCTCAAGCTGACCAGATTTCTAGTCGGCCAGAAGACTTCTCTGGGTACAATGTTCTCTGGTATATTTCAACACAAGTTAGGTACCAGTGTGAATGCCTGACATCCTGACAGTCTGGGCTGCCCTTAACCTTAAGAGACATGAGTCCCATTGCCATGACTAGGTTTGTCCTCAGACTGAATGGGGACTTCCCGACTAGATTTAACCATCTTGATGTTGGAGGTCATGACATGCTCCTCTTCCCATCCACTCTCATGGCTTGCGTATTCCTTCTCCACAAATATTCAAAATTGATGATCAATTAGATGCCATAAACCATTAATGAAGCAAGCTGGTACATTAATATGGTTTCATATTTAGGTATAAATTTATCTTTAGAGGAAGTTATAGCAAAAAGAACCGAGCAATTTGCTCATCCAGATCTTAAATTTCTATGCCCTGGTGCATTGTTTGTACATTACCCATGTAACATATCACCGGGAAGGGGAAAGAAACTACACTTTGTGGGCATGCCTTCGGTGCTGTGATATTTACATACATCATTTTGTTTTACTCTCATAAGTCCATTGAGGAAAGCAAGACTAAGAGAGGTCTAGTGACATGTATAAGTTTACCTACCTAGTAAGCAAGTTGAAGGGTGAGGATGTTAGTGTAGATCTAGTTGATTCCAACTTATAGGTGAGGAATCTAAGGTTTTGAGAGAGTTAGCAATGTGTTCAAGTTCAAGGCCAAGCTTCATGCCCAGATCTGTCTGCTTGCTACATCTGTGCTCTCGGTCTGTATTCTTCTGTAGCACACCTCCCACCAATGCCAACTGCATCTCCCACAACAGTAACCCTGGTCAGATGAACAGAAAGATCAATCTTGGATCCAGTTCTCCTGACCCAAGGCAGAAATCTGAGCGCAGATGTCTCACAGGGAAGTTGTTAAACAAACTTGACATCTCCTAGGGATATTGAAAATGGGTATAGTTGAAAGGATTGGTAAGTGTCTACTATAATTTGTCTAACATGTATACCTCCTCTTAGTTTCCTCCTTGCTGGAAACAAATAGTGTTGTTCTGAGGTACTGAAATAAATGTTTTACAATGGAAATATCTATTTATTTCCATAGTACACAATTGACTATGTTATTGATCAATATGTCTCATCTGCCAAGTCTTCCTAATTATAAATTGGAAAGGTACCCCCAGTAGCATAGTAACTGTCAAACAGTTATTGATGGAGAGCTGCTGTTGTAAGTCTTGATATGAGTTCTTCTAATGACTGACACAGAATCAGACACCAAATTAAATGTTTCACTTGCTAAGTAAAATGTTTTTGTCCAATTCTGTCTCCTAAGAATTAATTAACAAAATAATCTTGAAGAGACATTGGACCTCAACCAGTAGCAGTCCTGAACCATGTTTACAAAATCAATACTTCACATCCCAGATTAATGCTGTTTTAATTTTAAAAATTGATTGGTTTATGTAGGTCTTTATTTTTATCTTGTCAGAGATTCTTATAATCCCTAGTCCCCTCCACTTGATGAACAATCATTTTCTCCCTTAAATGTCAACATCTCCAATACGTACATTCAAATATTATCCAAACAGATTGTTACATGAGAATTTTTTTTTTAGTATTTCACACATTTTATATGCAATAAAGGATCTCAGAGATGGTTCCTTATCTTGATTTCCTCTCTAATTTGGCAGGAGTAAAGCGTTAGTCTGTCACAGGCCAAGACTGTGTCAAACTGCGTGAACTTCTGATGAACACACACTACCGAGACTAATAAACTCTAATTACACCACAGGCCTCTTCTGAAATGGGCATTTCCTATTCCATGCACCATGAATATTGGCCCGGAATCCAGCATGAATTCTGAATGGATGCTCTTTCTTTATTGCATTTCAGGTAACGGAGATGTTGCATGGAAAATGAGAGAGAAAGAAGACTGCCGCCACATAGTGATATCCTTGTATAAGTGTTGGGGGTAACAGTGGGGAATCCAATTAATTACCTCCCAGCACCTCATGTGCTAGGTACCCATATTTGTAACATCAAAATATTGCCTTTTTTCATTCAAACTACTCAGTATTCTTGGGTCCGTTGAGACTGAAATCTTGTGTCTTTAATGTTGGGAAATGTCTTCTCATTTGTTTTATTGACTTCCCCTATGTTTTCTCCATTCTCTCTTCTAGAATACATTGGAGATGTTACTATCTTAATTTCCTCTCTCACTTTCTACCTTTTTACTCTTTTGCACAGCATTCTAGGAGAATTTCTGGGCTTGAGCTTCCAATTGTCCATGCTGCTCTCCATCTTTGTCTACTCTGCTCTTCAGGCTACCAGATTTGTTTTGACATTTAGGATTGTATTGTCTATGATGGCTGATTGGCCTTATTTAGTAAGAGTCTATTTTTATTTCATGAATATCTTTCCTTGTTCCTGTGACAATTTGTACTTTTCTTTCTTTTAAACTCTTTATCCCCCCTCTCACGTTTCCTTGGGCATTCATTTTCCATTTGTTGAGCTTGCTGTTTCTGTCTCTTTTTTAAAAAATGTATTTTTATTGACTTCAAGGAAAAGGGGGAGGGAGAAAGAGATAGAAACATCAATGAAGAGAGAGATAATCATTGATTGGCTGCCTCCTGCACGCCCCACACTGGGGATTGACCCCCAACCTGGGCATGTGCCCTGACTGAGAATCAAACCGTGACCTCCTGGTTCATAGCTTGACATTCAAGCACTGAGCCACGCAAGCCGGGCACTGTTTCTGTCTTATATTTGTTTTCTAGGTCAGCTGTTACAAATGGCCACAAACTGGGTGCTTTACAGCTAAGAAATGTATTCTCTCAAATTCTGGAGGTTTGATGTCTGAAATCAAGGTTTTGGTAGGGCCATTCTCCCTCTGAGGGCTCGAGAGAAGAATCAATCCGCCCATCCTTCCTTCCTTCTATTGTGGCAAAAAACCACATGAGATCTACTCTCAACCAATTTTAAGAGTACAGTTCACTGTCATTAACTATATGTACATTGTTTCACAGCAGATGTACAGGACTCTTTCATCTCACATGACTGAAACTCTATGCATGGAGCCATCTCCCCTTCCCCTAGCTCCTGGCAACCACCGTTCTACACCTGCTTCTATGAGTCTGACTACTATAGTCACCTCCTGTAAGCAGAGTTGTGCAGCCTCTGTCCTTCTGCGACTGGCTTATTTTACTTACCATAACGTCCTCAAGTTTCCTCTGGGTTGTAGCATATGACAGGGAGTTGCTTTTCCTCAGATGTTCAGTGGTTCTAGGTTCTATGCCTGTTTTGTATTTGAGACTCCCTACCTTCCTCTCTGCGGCTTCTCTCTGTTTGTTACCACCTGTATCTAATTGCTGTGGGAAAGCAACAGGACCTGATTCCAATAATGGCCTGTCAATATCTTCCCCTTCATATATGGGGGCTCCCCATTCTTTCTACATTTACCAAACATCTTTGGGCATCATCTTGGTTCTTTAGCCAAAACACCCACACTCACAACTCCAGCTTGGACGGGGTGGGACAGGAACCTCCACTGCTCACTTCTTGCCATAACAGGATACAGAAGGGGCTAAAGTGCCTGGATGTTTAAAATATGGGCTCTCCAACCAATCACCTTGATGTTTGCTCCCTAGCCCTTTCCTGCAATTCCAGGTACTCACTCTCTCTAATCTTGGAGCCTCCCCAGAACCTGGGAAGCCCTGCCAGGTGTTTTAGGCCATGTCTTCCTTCCCCGTCTGGTTCAATTTGCCTTCAGTTTCTCAGGTATTTTTCTGATCCACTTGTCCTTTATTGGCTTTTATCCCTACCATACATTTCCTCTTTTTCAAATATATTCTACTTGTTATGGGCTTTGGGGGTGAGGGCTGACTGTTCCCTGGACCAGGGGCACATACTTTTTTTTAAAAAAATACATTTAATAAAAAAGAGAGGAAGGGAGAGGGAGAGAGAGAGATAGAAACATCAATGAGAGAAGATCATTGATTGGCTGCCTCCTCGATGCCCCCCGACCCCCACTGGGGATTGAGCCCGCAACCTGGGCCTGAGCCCTGACCGGAAATTGAACCGTGACCCCCTGCTTCATAGGTCAATGCTCAACCACTGAGTCACACCGGCCAGGCCCTTTTAGTTTTGTTTTTTTTATGTCACTGGTGTGTACAACCTCTGTTTGCAAACCTGCCACAGGGGGAAAGCACAGGAAGAATGCATGTTGTTAGTTGCAGGTGAATGGTGCCGAGGATCTAACCAAGGAGGTCACCTGGTCATCACAGGCATCCATCCAACTGAGTGGGACAATGAAAGATGGCGAGCAAGACATTCCTTGTATCCGTATGAGCAGTCAGAGACCTGATTTCAGAATCACCTTTGCTCAGGTGTATTTCAGAGGCGCCATTTGATCCTGAATTAGATCTGGGACTGAAACTCCAAGTTAAAGGGGCCACAGCTAACTCACCTTGGGTCTAGGAACTTGGATGGGTCGCCTCTCTCCAAGACTCAGTTTTGTCTCTCTCTTTTTTTTAAAATTTAAATATATTTTTATTGATTTCAGAGAGGAAGGGAGAGGGAGAGAAAGAGATAGAAACATCAATAATGAGAGAGAATCATTGATTGGTTGCCTCCTGCACACCCCCTACTGGAGATCAAGCCTGCAACCTGGGCATGTGCCCTTGACTAGAATCAGTCCACAGGCTGACACTCTGTGCACTGAGCCAAACTGGCTGGGGCCAACACTCAGTTTTCGTGTCTGTAAAATGAGACATTGTCCTAACTTACCTCTAAGCCTCTGCCAGCTTGGCCATTTCAGGATGTAAATAGATGCATAATGGCCAGGACTCAAGGGCTCCTACACCTGGCTGTGTATCAGGAGCAGCTCAGGAGTGTGTTAAAAATAAAGATTTCCTGAGCTGGCCCTGGAGATTCTGATTCCATAGATCTAGGGGAGGGCCAAGAAATATGTATTTTTAATAAGCTTGGGTGATTCTGCAAAGCCCATCTTCACCTGCCTGGCAATTGAGAGCCACCAGGAGATTTGAAAGCCCTTTGCAGGCAGCTCAGGTCAGGGGCATTCTTGTTCATTTAAAAGGTCTCTTGCCTGGCTGGTGTGGCTCAGTGGTTGAGCGTTGACCTAGGAACCAGGAGGTCGGGGTTCAATTCCTGGTCAGGGCACGTGCCCGGTTGCGGGCTCGATCCCCAGTGTGGGGCGTGCAGGAGGCAGCCAATCAATGATTCCCTCTCATCATTGATGTTTCTATCTCTCTCTCCCTCTCCCTTCCTCTCTGGTATAAGTAATAATTTAAATTTTTTTTTTAAAAAAGGTCTCATTGGATAAAAACACTGACTTCTCCCAGTAGCTCCCATCCTGGGTCCTGAGCCTTGAAACCAGCCTACATTCGTAGACATCTTCCAGGCGGCATTATTCACACTCATTCGGGGGGCCAGGAGAGGAGTCTTCGTATTTTGTAACTTTTGATTCCTTTTCGATAGAATACCTATCGTCCCAAAGCGGCAGTGGGTTTCAGGAAGGGAATGAAACCTTCCTACTGGGACTCGCCTCGCCGCGTGAGGCCGGGCCAGGAGCTCAGCTGCTGTCCCAGTTTTCCTGGCCCACAACCTGGGGAGTGCGCGTCACAGCCTGCCCCTCGCGTCACACGCCAGCAGCACCGTCTTTCAAAGCTCACAGGTGCTTTGAGGATTAATAAGGTGCGTGGAAAGGGCAGTTTCTAAAACCGTGGTGTTTGTGGATTCAGCACTGACCGAGGGCCAGTGGTGCTGTGTGTGCTGGAAAGAACACAGAATTAGAGACGATCCGACTTGATTCCAGAGGATGGAAATATCTAAATTCAAAATCCAGGCGAGACCAGCCGGGGCAAAGCACAGGCATCCTCTCAAAATTTGAAGCGTGGCAGAGAAACTGACACAGGAGAACTCGGTGGGGGGAGGGGACCAGATTAAGAGTGTATCTGCGGTTTATGGACATGAATTCAGGAGAATGCTGCCGGCATGGCGGGCGTGTGGTTCCCCCTCCCAACTACATGCACCTCCCTGGGGCAGGCGCGGAGCAGCTGCTTTTGAAGTGAAACCAGTATGTGGGTTTTACCAGTTAAGCAGGTAAGTACAATGGAGAAAGGGCAGGCAGGAGACTTGATGGAATGTGCGTGGGAGTGACTCTGGGGGCCCCCACAGGGCCAGAGGAGCCTCTTTAAAATGCACGTCACGGGAGGCCTGAGTGAAATTCATTCTCTCCAGGAGATGGATGAGGAAGGGCCTGGGCCATCCATTTATCCAGTGGTGAAATCACTCTTCCCTGCCCAGGGAGGACAGAAACGGAAGGATTGCCAACATGGAGAGTACTTTGCTCAAAGTACAGTGCGGCCTTGACTTACGAGTTTAATTCGTTCCGTGACGGGGCTCGTAACTCAAATTACTCGTATGTCAAATCAAAAAGTGAACGAGTGAGACACGTGATGCTGGGCTGATGTTGTGGCGTTCACTGTGACGTTCGCTGCGCCAACCAGCGGTGGGGTATCTGAAGCTGGCTCGTAACCCGAATTTTAGCTCGCAACTCAAAGCAAAAAATCGGCTCATATCTCGAAAAACTCGTTAGTTGGGACACTCGTAAGTCAAGGCCCCACTGTACGGAAACAGTGGGAGTGGGGAGGTTGGTGCAGGACAGGTTGCAGGGCAAAGGGACCAGGTCTGTGGTCGGCAAACTGCAGCTCGCGAGCCACATGTGGCTCTTTGGCCCCTTGAGTGTGGCTCTTCCTAAGCCTTAGGAGTACCCTAATTAAGTTAATAACAATGTACCTACCTATATAGTTTAAGTTTAAAAAATTTGGCTCTCTAAAGAAATTTCAATTGTTGTACTGTTGATATTTGGCTCTGTTGACTAATGAGTTTGCCGACCACTGGACCAGGTTATCTGCGTGTGCGGAAGTCTGAGTCCCTCCTCCTTCAGGACAATGTTCACTTATGAACCGTATACATGTGTGTACTCGGTACCCACCCACTAAACACATCATGGAACACACACAGATATCAGGCATGACAAAGGGAGACTAAGGAAGTTCTGCTATTTCCTCCTGCACCCAGGTGGCCATTGTTTTCATTCCCAGGGTAACACTCCCCCTTTGGAGAAGAGTCTCCCAGCCCGCGCTTCCATGAGCATCACCTGCGGATCTTAAGTCGCATATTCTGACTCGGTAGGTCTGGGTGGGGCCTGAGCCGAGCACGCTGCCCTGGGAAGCAGATGCGGTTGGCCCAGGACCAAACTTGGGGAAGGAAGACTAGAGTTCAGACTGCGGCTCCAGCTCCAGCTCCAGGCCCTAGTGACAGGTAACAACAATGACGCCTTTTAGGGGGTGTGGGGGGGGGGAGGGATTGATACAGAGAGTAGGAGTGAAAAAGCAGTAAGGAAAGGACCTAATGTGGTTTGGCACCGGGCATGCGACTGCATTGAGCGACGCACTTGGTCTAAACTATCTTAATTCAATCTGATAATAACCCATTTTAAATGGGAACCTTGAACTTCACTGAGATTAAGATCTTTACCTGAATACAGCACATGAGGGCAGAATAACAAATATGAACTCAGGACTGTTTTCACCGGCAAATAAATACATGGTTTAATGTAGGAAGAATCACAAGGGCGCATAGGCACAGATCAGACTCCTCAGTATTCCCACCACCGCGAGGTAGCCATCCACATCTTGGTTTTATTTGCTTTTGTTTTTACAAAAAGTTGGCCCCTTTCTTATGGGGCCCACCGGTCTGAGTTTGGATCTTGGCTGCATCCCTGATGAGTAAAACTTGGGCAAGTCAACCAAACTCTGTGCCTCAGTTTCCCCATCTGTAACGTGGCGACAGTAACAGGACCAAAATAGAGTTTTTGTGAGAATAAAAGTGGTTATATGTGAAGTCCCTGAATCACTCCTGGGCAGATAGAAATGGCTCAGCGAACATTGTCAATTATTGTTTTTATTATTATTACTTGTAATAGACACATCTACTACAAAACCTATGCGGACTAGAGGTAGCAAGATTCTGGCAATTCTCAGATTCGCTATAGCAGCTTGTATCTATGCATCTCACAAGCCCTCCCTCTCAGGGTTTTGAATCGGTAAATTTGGGGGGATTTGGATAGAAATCTGAATTATAAATAAGCTCCCAGGTGGCTGTGTGGCCAGTGGCCTGGGGACCACACTTTGAGCAAACCTGCTTGTTCCTGTCTCCGTATTCCCGTTCTGTTGTGTTGGCCTTCTCGCTACAAGCCTGCACAGCTGATAAGCAGTGTGGGCGCCCGTGTTTAAATATCACATTATCATCATTTTGCTCTTTACTTTAGGCAGGTGTTTTGCATTGACCTGGCCCGATGGAGCCTCTCTCATCTCAGAGCAGCCAGGCTCTGACTCAGCTCGGCCTGGCCCCCAGTCCTCCCTGCCTCCCCCGACCCAGGCCAAGGGGGCAGTGTCCGCTCCTGCTGCTTCTAATAAACTCACCCTGTGGGCCAGCAAGGGATGCCAGTGTGCCCCGCTCTGCGAGGGCAGCCCGGTGCCAACCGTGCATTTTAAGAGAGTAAACTGGAAGCTGGAGTCCCTGGTGAGTTCACCTTTGGAGGGAAGGCGGATACCAGAGACACTGTAGACGAGAGAGTGCCCAGGATGACAGAGACAGGGACACAGCCCCCCCCCCCCCCCCCCAGGCTCCTTGCAGCGCCTTCACCTGCAGTGAGCTAACAGCGAGTCTCTGGGGCTTCCGTTGCTATCACATTCATGCCTTATGAAATGTCAAAAGGGAAGCGCTGCTGCTTCAATACAGCAAGGAATTTCTTTTTTTATTCTCTCTCTCTCTTTTTTTTTTTTCATGTAATGCCCTTCTGGAGAATTTTTGCAACCTGAATAAATATTTCTCTGTCAATTCAAATGGAAAAGAGCTTATAACTTCTCAAGAAGCCACTGTTGTCTCCTTAGGAGGCTGTTCAGCAAAGCAGAATTGGGCACCCCGGTTTGTGCCCAGCGCTGAGCATTTTGCACCGAGAGCAGAATCACAGATGCCTTCGTCCGACTCAGTCCTACAGGAGAAAGAGGAGGCATTGCTCTGATTAAGCAGGCAGCGTGCTCTCTTCTGTGCATGGTGCCCAGCCCCTGGCTGCAGAGACAAACCGGAGGTGGCTCTAAAGACTTTGAACTCAAAACGGTCTGTGAGTCTAACCCATCCTTCCTAAGGCACACCTCCTCCCGGAAGCCCGCCGGGACTCCTGCAGCCCTGAGCCCCTTGGCCAGGCTCATTATAGACACTATCTCATTTCTCCATGCAATCCCATGAAGTCGGGATTATTAAACTTATTTTATAAATGAAGACATTGAACCTCAGAGTTTAGGTTGAGGAGTTAAACAGACCGGGAGTGACATCTCACCTCCCTCATTATTTAGCTGGTGATGTGGGGCAGGTTATTGACCTCTTCTGAGCTTTATGGCCTCATCTAAAAAGTAAAGAACACACTTACTTTTCAGATTCATGAGAATCAGTCATTGCAATGACGGGGCTCACATTGTGCCTGGCACACAGTAGGCACTTATTTGTGCTTATTGCTGTCATATTATTCTGGAAATATACTAAGGTGGAGAGGGGCAGACGAAACTCAAACCAGGTCCTCGTGGCTCCAAAGCCCACGGACTTTCCTGGGTGTGCTTGGTGTTGGCATCTGTGAAGCTGTATACTCTTATGTTTCCTTTTTTGTTAATCCTCACCTGAGGATATTTCTTCCACTGATTTTTAGAGAGAGGGAGGGGGAGAGAGAGAGAGAGAAATTGATGTGAGAGAGACACATTGATTGGTCGCTTCCCACACACACGCTGACCGGGTGGAGATTGAACCTGCAACCAAGGTACATGCCCTTGACTGGGAATCGAACCCACACCCTTTGGCCACACTGGCCAGGGCGAGGTGTTGGCTGGGACTGTAATTCTCAGATAAGATGTGAGGTCCTCTTCCAAGCTCACGGGTTGTTGGCGGAATGCATTTCATTGTGGTTCTGGGACTGAGGTCCTAGTTCTTCTCCTGCTGTCTGTGAGTAACTGCCTGGTACTTACCAAGCAACTCACGGTGGCTCTGGCATTGGAATTTAGGTCCCTACAACCTAAAAACCCATGTCCGAGGCGGGGCAGGTCCTTGCTTTCACTATTTGACTTATACTCGGTTCAGACTCAACAACTCTATCCACTGCTGCCCGCTTACTCCTCTTTCAGGCGGGAACAGACACAATTAGTCTTTCTGTTTGTGGACAGTTAACCAGAGTCTACTGGTTTTGATCCCCAACTGTGCCTCATGGGTTTTCATACCAGAGACCCACCCTGCCCATTTATTACAGAGACTGTACTTGCTGCAAGTCAAAGTTTTCACCCTCCATTTCTGTAAGGACTTTTCTTTGATCAAGCAATAAGCCCTTTCCCTTGGGAGCTGCGTGAAGGCCATCATCTCATTAGGAAAAGATCTTGTGGTTGGAGTCGAAGCTGCAGGGGCTGCCTGTGGGCCTGAGCAGGCAGGGGCCCCTGCGGTGCTGAGCTCTGCACCTGCTCAGCAGCTGGTCAGTGGGTGCATCGGAGCCGCTTACCTGTACAGCTGGGCACCCTCAGGTGTCTGGTCGGGGGTAGCCCCCTATACACGGCCTGACCTTGTTGTCCCCTGACATCTCCTTGGACACCAAAAGAGGCCAGTCCAGTTTCTTTGGACGGTTTTACTACTAGTACTACGATCTCCTCCCATGGACTTTAAGGTGGTCAGACCAGTAATGCCTAGTGGACTGTCAGTGTTCAAACCCCAGTGCCACCACTTACTAGCGGTGTGATTCAGGTGGCTCATTAACCTCACTGTGCCTCAGTTCTCTCATTTATGAAATGGGCATAATGATTGTCCTTACCTCACAGGGTTGTTGTGAGAATTAAACGTGCATATATATATAGGAAGCTCATGTTGCTGTATAAACATTAGTCTTATTCGCACTGTTTGTCACTAGGAGTCTTTGTTGAACAGAATCAGTTGCGATTGAGGGGTTATTCAGTATATAACATGAGACATAGCATAGAGCGATGAACATCCATGCAGTGCAAAGATGATGAGTAATAACAGTGATGGCATTATTCATATTAAATTGGTGGTATTAACCCAGGAAGATGCTCGTGTCTTCTCCCTGGAGACCCCTGTGACACAGAGACGTTGGCTTGGGAGCAGCGTGACACAGCTCACGGTGACACTTGCTACTCAGCAATGACGTCAGCAGTGGGCGTGGCACCCGATTTAGAATCACAACGTCTGAATGGAGATGCCAGGAGCTCTGCCACAGGCTAATTTTGTAACCCTGGGCAAGCAAGCCGAGTGTTCACATTGTGATAGTGTACATTCCCACATGCAAATAAAAATGGAGAATGCAGTTATCAAGTACCGAGGAGCATTAGCAAGCTCGTGTGCTACTGCCCAGACTGTCCCCAATACCTCTGAAGACCCCTGTGAATCCTCTTCCATCTCATATTCCCCCCCTTACCCCCATACTTGGTGCCAGCCCTCACTCCCCCATCACTTCCTGATTTTTAAACATCATTCCTTGCAAGCAAGCTTCTTAATGTCTCAGCTACATTTGGGAAGAAGGTAGAATGAACCTTGTATGTAGACAATGCAATGCAGGTACCATGATTACAAATGCCTTTTAAGAACCTGCAGCCATTATGTTGCTACAGCCTGGAGATTGGACACCCACGTGCTGTGATTTTGCAGCAAGATGCCCCCATGCCCACAGTCAAGTGCATGTTATTTTCCTGCTCTGTGCTCATGGTCAGGGTGGCAACTCTTGCAAATTTCATCTCGTCTGCTCTCCACTAAGAAAGCAGGCACGTCCAGTTCCTTCCGAGTGTCTGCAGTTAGCTGGCTCTCAGCTTGGCTGAGGGTGTCCTGCCCCCGAGTACAGCGTGACCTTCACTGCCTGCCTTTGAAAGCGTCTGTGTCCACGTTTCAGAGGACTTTTGTTTATTCCTCACATTCGGGCTGTATGCAGAGGGCCAGTGGTTCCCAACCTTGGGTCAGCCTTACATTTTTACTTCATTCGCTCCTGCAACAGACCTTTATTTGTGCCAAATATGTTCTAGTTGGAAATCGTTTCAAAGGAGAACATTTTCCCAAGGAGCACCTGGTTTTGTGGGGCAGGAGGCACTGTGTGCTGGGAGAGTGGTGCCCAGATGCCCGGGGACAGGAGGAAGAGCCCCCAAGTGGTCAGGGGACACTTCCCAGAGGGAGTGGCACTTGAGCTGGGTTCTGACGGTAGAGTAGGAGCTGGCTGGGCTAAGATGCGGGAGGGTGCGGGAGGCAGAGAGAGCAGCAATACAGAGAGAACAGTGGGCACCTCCCCACCCCCACCCCCACCCCGTCTTCCTCACCTTGGCAAGTGATGCTTTTCATGGGAACCCTGGGGTCCTCCTTGGCACTGCTGCTCCCTTCAGACTCTCACCATCCATCTCCTGAGCTGCTCTCAGGCCTTCCTCTGCTTTGCACATCCATGGCAACCCGTCTTGCCCAGCTAGTCTCCTGCTTGCTCTTCTGGAATCATCCTCTCACTGTTCTGCTCCATCCCCCTCTTGCCCCCACCTGACTGTTTCCATCACCAGAGTGGCTTCCTAACAGCAGCCTGAGCACACCCCTGCGTACACCCTCCCCCTGGGGCTTCCCAGTGCTCAACATACACTCCAGGCGTTGAGACCCGCAGGAACGGCCTCTGCTCACAGCAGCCATGCTGGCCTTTTCTC
>NW_005871151.1:1250323-1311957 GCF_000147115.1 Myotis lucifugus | reverse complement strand
GCACATGGTATCTTCTCTGCCCCCACTTGCCGGTCAATTCACATATATCCTTCGGGTCTCAGCTTAATTGAAATTTCCTCCAAGAAGTCTTCTTTGACCCTCCAGTATTTAAAAATCTCTTCTCCTACTATACCCTGTTTTTGTTCCCTTTTATAGAGCTTACCATAGTTGTAAATTAATTATCTCTATGGTATTTGCTTGTCTTCCACCACACTCTAAGAAGGTAAAGACTGTACTTCATTCACCACTCTCTACTCCAGCGGTTCTCAACCTGTGGGTCGCGACCCCTTTGGGAGTCGAACGACCCTTTCACAGGGGTCGCCTAAGACCATCCTGCATATCAGATATTTACATTATGATTCATAACAGTAGCAACATTATAGTTATGAAGTAGCAACGAAAATAATTTTATGGTTGGGGGTCACAACATGAGGAACTGTATTTAAAGGGCCAGAAGGTTGAGAACCACTGCCTCACTGTCTATCACAGTGTGGCACATAGTATGTCTTCATAGGTCTAAGTTGGAAGAATGGATAAAAGGGATGAGTATCCCCAGGTTAGAAAAGTCAGGGAAGGCTTGAATGTTAATTTTCTATGGATGCATAACAGGTTACCACACTTGGGGTAGCTTAAGACAGTGTGAGTTAATTATGTCACAGTTTTTTTTTGTGGCTCAGGAATCCAGGCACAGCTCAGTTATACCCTCTACTGAAGTCTCTCCAGGCTGCGATCAAGGTGTTGGCCTTGATCTGTGGCCTTGAACACTGTGGTTCTCAGCTGGAGCGTGGGGTCCTCGTCCAAGCTCATTTTGGTTGCTGGCAGAACTCATTACTTGTGTTTGTAGGACTGAGGCTCTGAGCCCCTAGATACTGCCCTTCTCCACGGGCAGCTTGGCTTGCTTACTTCCTTGCCACTAGCAGAATGACCTTTCTCAATATTACTTTTTTTTTTCTTTAACTTTAGAATAGTTTCAGATTTATAAAACCGTCACAAGATAGTATGGAGAGTTTTCTGTATCCCACACCTACTTCCTCCTATTGTTAACACCTCACATGAATATGATACATTGATTATAGTTCATGAACTAATAACTAAAACCCATATTTTATTTATATTTCCTCACGTTTTTCTAATATCCTTTTCTGTTTTTTTTCTCTTTTTAATATACCTTTTCTGTTCCGATATCCCATTCAGGATACCACGTTCCATTTATAGTTTGCAATATACATTTGCAAATAATCTAAGTTCATTTTCAAGAAATACTACATCAAAGGTTGTGTGGGTACTTCCTACCGGAGTAGTCCCAATTCCTCCCTCACATCCATGTGATGTTACCATTATTATCACGTTATCTAATATGAATATCATCACTCAAAACAAAACCTTTTTTCTTCCTCTTCTGCTGCCCGAGCCGCTAAGGGCTCTTTCTTGGAGCTTTACCATGTGACCCTGGTAGGGGTCCTGGAGGAACAGTCCCTAAAAGTGGGGGGTCCTCCTAAGACTGTGGCCCACCCAGTTTCTCACTCTTGTGCTAGTTGACCCTGAGCCTCCAGCCCTTTATCAACATTACCATTTCGCTCTTCCTACCAGCTTATGACCCCAGACATTTCTCCTCCAGCAAGCAGATCTCAGCTGTGTGTCTCTGGACAGGACTCTCTCCAGATTTTAGGGTGGCATCTTCAGTTCTCTCACGGGCCCCCCAAATGCACTGATTTTCAGGTGATCTAACGTTTTCTTGGTGGAGGGATGAAAATGACAATTCCCAGATTCTTCACGTTTAAGCTGACCGGGTCGGGCTCCCTCAGGATGAACTCCTTTTTGACTAATCAAACCCAGGAGAGAAACTGCATCGTCTTCATAGGTATTGCTCACGCTCAAGGGCAGGGGATGATACAAGGTGCATACACCAGTGGGACCACCTTGGAATTCTTCCCCCTGCAGCCCACTAGAGGAAGTGACACTTGACCTTTGTTCCAAAGGACAAGTGGAGTGAGCTGACCTAGGAGGTGGGAACAGCATGCAAGGCAGAGGGAACAGCATGTGCAAAGAAGAGCGAGCATTGCACAGATGCACTCAGGATCCAGATGCCATGTCCAAACTCATCAAATTGTAGCCATTAAATATGCACCGATTTTTGTATATTAGTTACACCTCAACAAAGCTAAAAAAAAAAAAAAAGACCCAGATGCTGACTTTGTTTCCTTGGGGATTGTAGCTTGAAGTATTGATTAATTTCCTCAGGAGCTACTTTCAGGATACAGGTATTAGCCAGTAAGAATTCAAAAGAACGAACTCTCTCCTTAGACCAAGAGAATCTTGGATTATTAGTTGTAAATGTCAGGATATCTAGGCCACCGGGAGGGATGCTGTGGGTGAGCACTGCCTTGTATTTGTGGGGTCGGGTTCATGGATGTGGCGTTGCCTCGGCTCTGATGAACTACAGCTTCCATGACAAGGTGTTTTCTGGGAGGTGTTGTGCCTCGTCAATGAAGTCTCATTAAGCAAGCCTGTTCCTTACTCTCCCTCCCCCAAACACAAAAGTTTCAACCAAACAAGAAGTCCCGACGCCTTTCTTTTTCTGATCGGAGGAAAGAAGTTGGAATCATTCTGGATTGTTTCCCTGTTGTAATTATATAAATGTCATTCGTGGCTTGGGCTGTCATTTTACCGGACATTTTTATCGAAGATGTTTACATTCCTGCAACACATTTGGAGCAAACGGAGCAGCCCCACTGCAGGGAAATGGCATTGACGGTTGCCATGGGAACGGCGTGAAGTCACAGAAAGATGATCTCCTAATGCATTACCCGGTGTCAGAGACAGGCAGCCCGACTGGAGAACAAACTACCAATTAACAAGTGACAATTCAGGGCCAGAGAAGAGGAACAAAATAGAAGGCCACCCCTGGAAGGTCGGGTTCAAGCTAATTTATTGCTTACTTTGCTCTACCCAAACCAATTATTGTGATCACTTCCCACCCATATAAATCTTCTTTAACCAGCTCGGACTTCTGTAGGAGGGAAATCCAGAAAAGTAGAATTTGGGGCTTTCACGAAATGCTCAGGGTTCATTTTTTTTTAAATCCTTTGACTCAGTTAGTGAGCTTTAACATTCTTTATCCTTTCATTTCTGAAAGCCTCTGGGAGGCAGTAAGCGTAATGACGAAGGGTGTAGGTTCTAATATCAAACTTCCGGCTTTGCCTCATTTGCTCTGTTGGCCTTGCACAAATAACTTCGCTTCTCCAGGCCTCAGTTTCCTCATCTGTATCATAGGAATCATAATAGCATTCACTTCTGCAGAAAGTGGTCACCTCATGGGCTTGTTCTGTGGATCAAATGGAATAATTCATGCAAAGTTCCTAGCATAATGCCTGCTCCTATGTCCAATACTGTACCTGTTTAACAGTGTTTATGTGATGCACCTACCAGATTTTCTTACAAAACAAGGCATTCCAAATCACTTAGAAAGCTTTATCAAGCCGTAGACTTAGGGTCCCACCTGGACATGCTGAATCAGACTTTCCCGCTAGGAATCTCAGGCACATGCATTTTATTATTTTATTATTTTTTAAAAAATATTTTTATTGATTTCAGAGGGGAAAGGAAAGGGAGGGACAGATAGAAACATCAATGATGAGAGCAAATCATTAATCGGCTGCCTCCTGCACGCCCCACACTAGGGGACAAGTCCACAACCTGGGCATGTGCCCTGACTGGGAACTGAACAGTGACCTCCTGGTTCATAGATGGACATTCAACCACGAGCCCTGCGGGCCACGTGACATGTGCATTTTTAATGACCGCCCTGAGTGAGTCGGATCCAGTTGAGCGAGACTAATGCTTCCTTGGGTGCTCCTGGGTCATTTCGCTGTGCTCACTGACATGCATTTGTCTGAGTCCCATTGCCCGAGTTTGATTAGCACCTGTGGGACGGTGCCGGCTCAGGAGAATGCGAACAAGCCCCTTCGGGGATTCCAACGCAGGTCGTATGAAGACCACACGTGGACAAACAAACCCACCTGTGATCTGTCTGGTGAGGTGGGGGCTGTGAAGACCACAGATAGGTTAAGGGCACAGGAGCTGATGGGGAGGAAGAGTGTGTTTGAGATAATGTCCCGAATGGCATCTAGATAAAAAAAAAAAAAAGACCGTACCCTTTTATGTAATGATGTTTACTTTGAATTTACATTAGTTCATACAAACACTCCATCCATGCTTTTGTTCCGGCCCTCCAGTCCAGTTTAAGAACCCATTGTGGCCCTCGAGTCAAAAAGTTTGCCCACCCCTGGGTTAAGGGCACAGGAGCCTATGGGGAGGAAGAGTGTGTTTGAGATAATGTCCCGAATGGCATCTAGATAAGAGGACGCGAAAGCAGTGACCTGAAAGAAGCGAGGGAGAGAGAGCAGGCGGCAGGAACAGCAAGTGCGAAGTCCCTGTGGTGAGCCCAGCATCGGTTTTCCCAGGGACCCGCAAGGAGGCCATTGTGACGGGAGGCCAGGGAGTGAGGAAGTTCGGGCCACGGGCGGCCTTGGGGCAAGATCACGCTGAGGATTGTGAGGTTGGGTCCAAAGCCCTATTAGGAATAAAAGAAGAACTTCCCATCCTTATGTAATTCTCCATCCTGAGCAGGTTGTTGGCCAAGGATTCAAGTGTCTTTTTCAAGTGTCTTTCCGCGAGAGACAGGCGCTGCGTGTTGCTCCAGCTCAGGGCCGGCTCTAGTGGCAGGAGAGGCAATGAGAGCGGGTGTACGAGAGGAAGCAAACGTGCCTGTCCCGCCCCAGAAGGTGTTCCAATGACGCTTTATTTCCAGGAGGAAAGGGGGAAGAGACAAGCAGCTTCCTGGATTTCCCGTTCAGGGTATTTCCTGTGCTGAGATTCAAACTCATACACACCCAGAGCTGGGTTCTCTAGAAACATGCACAGAATTCAGCTCCACCTCCTCCATGACCTTGGTTTTCCTGCAGTAACCATGTATTGGATGCCTGCTTTGTGCCAGGCCCCGTGCTGGGTACCAGGAGGTGTAAAGGTGAAAAAGACCCTGCCCTCTCCTCTCCTCGGGGAATCCACAGTCCATTAGGGATGTGTGAGGGACTGTGGCAGGGTATGCAACCTCGTGGTCTTCATGAGCGAAATATAGGTAAAAACTCCCCCCCCCCCCCCGCAGGTGGTGGGGCGGAATGAGATGCTGCACAAAATGAAACGAACCCCGTGTCTAGAGGTGCCCAGGACACGCTTGTTTCTCGGGCCATTTCCATCACTGGGTTCTTCTAATGGTGTTTGGAGGTTAGGGACACTCACAGGGGGGTGTTATCCTGCCCCTTCCCACGATCTGGTCCATGTGAAAAATGAGCTGCATTGGAGGGGAAAAATTTCCCAACTGCACCCTTGATTAGGGCAGCAGTTACTCTGTATGATGCTATAATGGTGGAAAAGTCATACATCTTCCAAACCCCAATGTGAACTGCGGGCTTTGGGTGCAAGGTATCAATGTAGGCTCATAGATTCCTGTAAGTGTACCATTCTGGTGAGTGATGTTGATAGTGGGGAAGGCTCTGTGCATGTGGGGGCAGAGAGTTTTATAGGAAATCTTAACTTTTCTGTGAGCCTAAAACTGCTCTAAAAGAAGTCTATTAAAAAATGCACCATGAGGTTGGAGGGATGGACCTCAAAATTAGCTTTCTTCATCTGATTTGCTTTATCTGATTATGAATCCACATATTTGACAACCATAAGTTTTACTCTAAACATTCATTCATATATCCTTTGTTTAAAAGTCGAAATGCACTTTCCACAGAGATGTTTTGAGTGGTTTCAGGGCAACCCACAGTGGCATATTAAATCCAAATGTAATTTCAGCTAAATTCTGAGTTCCAGAGGTTCCCTGAACCCCAAGCTTCCACGAATGTTGGGTTCGCAGGGGATTCTTAGCTGAGATTCAAGAAGCTGGGTCTGGGTAGCCTGAGTGGAGGGCCCAACTGCAGTCGCCAGAAACGCTAGCACCAGTAAACTGGTTGTCAGCATAAAATATGTTAATACACTCTAGATTGCCATAGGAGCTTCAAACTTCTTGCCTCTCTTTTAAAGCAGATCCTTTTCTTCCCTTTCTTTGCCTAGTCACCGGCAATTCCAGGGAGAGGGTGGGGACAGGGAGAGGAAAGATGCATAAGATAGGAAGGGGCGTGTGTGTGTGTGTGTGTGTGTGTGTGTGTGTGTGTGTGTGTGGTGGGAGGGTTATGGGTTATGAAACATTAAGAGAAGCATTTTTATTGTTTTTCACCTCCTTCGTATATAGAAAATGTGGCGGGCGATGGAGTGTTGGCATGCACCTCTTCTTTCTAACACCATGTGTGAAGGAACAGACCCGAGGGCTGCCTGGTCTCCGTCCAGTGGGATCAGCAGATTTTCGGCTGGCTGTGGGCATGCATTCATTTAGACCACCGGAGCATGTAATTCAGAGAAGACCAATGTCTCTAAGCTCCAAAGCCTTTATTTCCTTATTTACACATGACATACTTAATTCCATGGTGCTCAAGGCGTCTTGCAAACATTAAATTATCTGTTAATCCTCTCTATGTCTCCATAAAACAGTGGAAGAAGTCTTCTATTATCAAACATTATGAATTCAATCTGAGAAAATAGTCTTAACAGAAACAGGGATCATCAAGAGGAATGAAAAAAACAAACAAACAAGATCCACTAGGCAAAGGAGCCCTGGATACAAAGAAGTCTCCTGCAGCTCCCGGCCATGGAGGGACCTCTGGCACCTGGTCCCTGCAGCTGGGCCCCCACCAGGTGGCCAGCACTCCATGTGGTGACTCTGTGTGTGTTTCTAAGTTTGCTACATATTACCGTAGTAGATGACTGCCCCACTTGAAGACGAAATGTTCATATCTGTAAAATGAAGATTACAAGAGTACCTCATTGATTTATTGTGAAGAACACTTGTCATAAGTGTTACTTTCATCATCATCATCATCATCTTTGTCATCATCATCTTTATCAGCATCTATAATCATCAAGCAAATTTCTCTCTTGGTCACTGCTGGTAAAGGAATTGTTTTGCTTCAGACAAAGCTGTGTCTGAAAATTCCTCATGGCAGAGTGATGGCAGAAATGCTGCCCCAATTCTCCATCCTTCCCTGTGTCTATGCCCTTAACAGTATGACTTCCTGGCTCCTTCTAGCTCTATCTCCTTAGATGTCAAAGTTGGGCTGGTTTTGTGACTTGCTGTGGCCCATAGAACACAGAAGAAGTGATCCTGTTTCAGTTCTTCTGTTATTAGTTTTGCAACCCTGCCCTCAGGTGGATCTGATATCCCCAAGGCCAGAGACCCTCTCTAGAGAAATGAATCTTTTGTCTTTTTTTTGAGGTGGAAGGAAATCACTCAACTGTGTGGAGTGGTTTCTGTACATCTGAAAACTTAAGCAGGATTTTTACAGTATTTCTTCCTTTGGTCTCCTTGTCTCCTACTGGTAAAGTATCTATCTGATGCCACCAATTTCGGAGCCTTCTCAGGGTCCTTTTATCCAATGAGGTTGGTCCTCATATTTCCCTACTTCTAGCAGATGAATTGGCTTTTCCGATCTGATAAGTCACTTGTCACTTATTCATGTGTCCTCCAGCTTTCAAGAAGTCCCCTCCCTTGTTCTTTCCACAGAGTGCATTTCTTGAAACAAAGTATCTTAACTATAAGTTGTCATATGTGCATGGAGACCTCGTGCTCATGATCCTGCCTTCCAGGGTGGGGTTCTGTGTCGTATTGTCTATCACTGATGCTTTCCTGAGGGTTATCTCCAGGCCATGAACAAATTTGCCACAATAGTCAGAGATGGGCAGATGCCTAAAACTAAACATAGACTTTAAAAAATTGTTCTTTAAAAGTCTTGTCCCTCCAGATTTTTCTTCTGTCGTATCTCTTTGGCTTAATAGCAGTCTCCAAATGTTTTTTCTTATTACATCTAAACACAATTTTGAAAAGTAATATGCTTTCTTGGAAGTTTTTGAATGGATATCTTAAATTGTCATCTGAAGTTTAAGTAATTGCCATGGATGTCATTTTCAGTGAATTATAAACAGTGACATTTAAAAATAAAACTGCCACATTGTGATTTCAATGCATCCATTGAGATCTGGCAATTTTAAACTCACCATCAAATATTAAAAACATAAAGAAATAATTTATTTAAGAATACCTTATGTAAACACTGTCAGGCATGGGTCAAAATATTGCATTCTTAACACTTTGCCTATCAGAAATGTTTTTAAGACAGACAAATCAAGGCACGGTATTCTGCATTCCTCAGAGACTGGACAGAGGGTCAGTGGTATTAAAAGAAACAAAAAAGGATGCTTCCAAGCCATTAATTTTTCAGGACCACGGACAGAAGTGTTGCTCAGATGTTTGAGCCACGCTGCTCTTTTGAAAAAAAAAATATTGATTTCAGAGAAGAAGGGAGAGGGAGAGACAAACATCAATGATGAGAGAGAATCATTGATCAGCTGCCTCCTGCACGCTCCACATTGGGGATCGAGTCCGCCACCCGGGCATGTGCCCTGACTGGGAATCGAACCGTGACCTCCTGGTACATAGGTTGATGCTCAACCACTGAGCCACACCCGCCAGTATGTTTAACACATACTGCTGTTAAACTTTGGTTGCCAGCCCAACCTGGGGTTGACACTAGGAGGGAGGGGAAGGTGGGCTGAAGTCACTGATGAACGAGCAGGCTGGGATGAGATGCAGGCACATCTCAAGTGAGCTGGAACCGGAAGGGGTACTGGTGCCTCCACTGTCTATTCCAGGCGAGGCTTCCTAAATGCTGAGAGGCATCTCACTGTCCTGTCGCTGTGCTGAGGCTGTGCCGGGGGATTTGTCAGAGCAGGAAGAAGAGAGCAGCACACCAGCTCCCCGATGAAGATTTCCTAGGGCTATGACTTAAATTGGCTTCCCACCCCTTCAACAAACCGGAACCAACAAAGAGGCAAGAGTGTCCAATAGCTGCTGGTAGGGAAATAAGAGGCATTTGCAAATGGATGAGCAAAAGACAACCAAACCCAGTCAATTGAGAATAGGGAACAACAAGAGATCAAGTGCAGAAAGATTTTAAGTCCCGTGTAAGCTGGCTCTGCAGGTTTGCTGATGGGATGTGTGCAGTGCCCGAGACAGAGGGTCAGAGAAGAAATAGAGACATCTCAAGATAATCTTTTTAATTGTTCATCCCAGCCCCCCACCTTTTCTCTGTCCATCTAAACACTAAACTGATTTTTCATCCAGCTTGATTTGGGTAACGTAAGTACTTAGGGTAGAGTGTGTTTAGGGGTTAGAAGCACATATTTAGATGTCAAGCAAACCTGGATTCAAGTAATTGATCTATTGCTTGCTTCTCATATAACCTTGGGCAAGTTAATTAATTTCCCTACAGCCCCAGCCCCATCGAGTCCTTGTGGATGGCAGCCCCAGGATTGGGCAATGCATAGACCTCCCTACATGGCCATCCTGCCATCTGAAAATGGGGACAAAACCTCCTCATGGTGATGGGAGAGCTAAGGAGGTTACTGTATATCAATTACTTAGCTTGGTAGCTGACATATAATAAGCATGCAATAACTATTGATTATTAATATGGCTTTGTGCTAGGAATTTTATAGGATTATTTAAAATATGTTTTTATTGATTCCAGAGAGAGAAAAAAACATCAATGATGAGAGAGAATCATTGATTGGCTGCCTCCTGCATACCCCCTACTATGGATCAAGTCCAAGAACAGGACTTGGGCCCTAACCAGAAATTGAACCACAATCTCCTGGCTCATGGGTTAGTGCTCAGCCACTGAGCCACACCAGCTGAGCATAGCATTATTAAATTTAATCCCCACAACCATCCTATGAGGCAGACCTTGTCCAAATTACCATAGCTAGTAACTGAAACATCGTGGATTTAATTTAGATAGTCTCACTCCAAAGCCTGTCCTCTTAGCTAGTACCAGTGCATGAAATTCGTGCATGGGTAGGGTCCCTAGTGGCTGCCGGCCGGGGGTGCCTCCCTTCCCCCAGCCGCCTATGGTGGCCGCTGCCTGCTGCTGGCCCTGGCCCCTGGTCAAACTCCTGGTCGAACTCCCGGTTGAGGGGACAATTTGCATATTAGGCTTTTATTATATAGGATGCCTTGAACAACATGTACTTTTTTCTTTTCCCCTCTCTTTCCCTATCTATCTATCTATCTATCTATCTATCTATCTATCTATCTATCATCTATCTATCATCATCTCTATTATGTATCTGCCTCTCTGCCAATCTCTATCAATCATCCATCTTTCTATTGTCTATCTGTCCATGCCCTCTGCACACACATTTGTGTATAGAGTTAGCACAATAATACAGAGAATGAAACAGCGGCTCAGAGAACTTACAGGACTCAGCTCACAGAGCTGGTTTTCTATCCCAGAACTGTCTAACTCCAAAACCCGGCTGGGATTTTTTTTTTTAACTACCTCAATATTATGATTACAAGTAGTCAGCAATTCTCTTGCAGTACAGTTACTGTAATTTGCACTGTTAAAAAAGAAAAATTTGGAAGTGTCAACTATCTCCCTCAACTATCTGGGCTCCCAGCAAATAAGAAAGTGCATTTTAATGAGAGGCACTGGAGCTGATGTTTTGGGGGTGGAGAGGATGCACCGTCAGGGGTTAAAATGGCGCACACGCTACCCTCACGCCATCCAGGGCTTGGTAGCCTTCATGTCTGGCTGTGTTGTCCTGAGAGGCACAACCACAACTGCTACTGTTTTAAAGGCAACGAGCAGGCCTAGGGACAAGTGGCACCCAGGGGAAATGTGACATGCCCTGCCCATTTATCTACAGAGACACGCCATGGAGCTGACACAATTATCTGCAGTCATAGAGGAGAGCTGGCAGCGTACAAGAGCCAAAGCAGCAGGCAGCCTTCCATACATAACTCTTTAGCGTTAGGACGCATGAAATTCATTGGGATAATTTAGCATCTGATTAACTTTCTTAATTAGGCTTCCCATAAACCAGCATGACCTCCTCAGCATCTCTCCCAGAATGTATAACCCCTCTGCGGCAGCTCCCGGTAACTTGGGGGACGACTCCTGCTTGGCACCCTTTCCCGTCTTTGTGGCAGTTGGTCCAAGTCGTGGCCTCTCTCTCAAAGTCCCATGCTTCCCTCTCCACAGACGACCTTATTCTAACCCCACCAAGAAAATGAGATCCGCTGCTGCGATTTCTCTCAAGTTCCCTCCCGTGCATCTGCAAAAAAGCTAGCCAGGCAAGCACATGCCACAGCCTTCCTGGGAACTCCCAGTGGCAATTAGTTTGCAGTTGTTTTCCCTGGAAACCTTATAAATACCTGAAGATGCCACTATGTATGAATCCGAAGTAAATCTCCCTAAATTGCCTCTCTTTGACCCCCACGTGACACAGACTTCTCTATGTTCAGATATTTGGTTAAAAAAAAAAAAGAGCACTCGCCCAAGCTCACTGCTTTCCTTCCTGCTCAGAGGAGGAAGTGGCCCCCACTCCTTCCCCAACAAGCCCCCTCTGGCATCCTGGATCTCATCTTCTTTTGGGGGCAATGCTATTGCTTTCTCCTCTCCCCACCCCATCGTCAAGTTCCTCTTTTCTACTGGGTTCTTCTGGTCACCTTCAAACTACTTCGGTGGTCTTCATACAAAAATAAAAACAAAGACAATTTCACTTATATGTGAAATCTAATGAGCAAAATAAACTGACACACGAAATGGGTCCAGAGACCTGGATGCAGGGAACAGACTGATAGCTCTCAGAGGGAAGCGGGGGTGGGGGGGGGGGAGAAATTAACCAAAGAATTTATAGGCAGATATGCATTACCCATGGGCACAGACAATCGTGTGGTGAAGGCCTGGGGTGGGGTGGGGACTGGGTGGAGCGGGGCCATGGGGAGAAAAATGGGGGACATTTGTAATACTGTCAACAATAATAATAACAAAAGACAAAACAAGCCCAAAACTTCCCGGAACTCAGCCTTTCCCTCAGCTGCTCTCTGGTTTCCTCTTCTCTTCGATTCCTCTCATTCCTTTCTCTCTCGTTACCCAGCCGTCTCCCTTTTGCTTTTTCTTCCCACTGAAAGCACAGCCTGTAAGGAGACCAGTAACCTCCATCAAAACATTGTTCACACCCGATTGTTCTTTTCGATGTCTGTTATTCCCCACTAGTCTGTTTTTGGAGACCAAGAAGCCTTATTCTGCATCCTAGTCTTCAACAGAGGGTCTAGCCTTTCGTACCTTCTCAACTCATATTTACAGAAGGAAGTTCTGTCAAATGCAATGGACCTTCCCATTGTCACTCTAATGGTCCCAGAAGCATTTTCCACTGCTCACTAGCCCGCCTTCTTGAAATTCTCTCGTATGCTGGGTTCTAGGATGTAGTCTCTCTTTCTATTTTTACCTCAACCTGCTGCTAGAAGGAATGATAGGGTCTTACTCATTCTATATCCCTAGTGTCTTACACAGGGTCACACAAAAATCTACTGGGTTAGAATGGGTGAATCTCCCTGGATATGAGGGAATTTCCTACATTCTGCTTTCATTCCATGGAAGGTATTACCTAAATTGGTTTTTAATTCTCAGAAATCTCAGGTCTCTCCAGTGTGTGGTAGTTTGAACTCTGCCTAATTTATATCCATGGATCATGAGATGCGTATTGCTAATAACTGTGGGATACCCTCTTTGTATTTAACCTTAATTTTTTTCTTGAAATAAGTAGCCTAAAGAAGTTTAAAATCTGATTTCATCTCAGAAATCTGATTGAAGGTCAAGTATGCCTCTCTTTTGCAAGAAGAAACAATGTGCCCAAAGCAACCTGAGAAACGAGAAATTATTATGAAATTAAATGCAAGATTTATTTTCCAAAGACTGTGGGATAGATTTGTTATAAAATTGCCTCAATTCTTTACTGCTTTGTGTATTCTTGTCTTTAAAAATGTATTTTATTTTATTGTTGACAGTATTATGGATGCCCCCCAATTTCTCCCTCTTTACTCCCCCTCCCAACTCTGCCCCACCCCAGGCCTTCACCACACTATTGTGTGTGTCCATGGTTTATGCATATATGTATATGAGTTCTTTGGTTAATTCTTCCCATCTCCCCCCACTCCCTGCTAAGATATGCAAGTCTGTTCCATGCCTTTGGACCTATTTTGTTCATTAGTTTATTATGTTCATTAGATTCCACTTATAAGTGAGCTCATGTGATATTTGTCTTTCTCTGATTGGCTTATTTCACTCAGCATAGTACTCTCCAAGTCCATTCATGCTGTCGCAAAGGGTAAGAAATCCTTTTTTACAGCTGCATATTCTTGCCTTTTTGCAATGTGATTTTTCCAGCGACCTCCTCCCCTCCTGGAATCTCAGCTGGCTTTTATGACCTGCTTTGGACAATTAAACATGGTGGAAGTGTCTGTGTGCCAATGTCAGCCTATGGCTCAGGAGGTCTGGCAGGATTCCATTTATTATCTAAGAACCCCAGTATCTCCATGTGAACAAAGCTGGGCTAGCTCATTGTGCAAGGAGAGATTCTGAGACCATCTCAGACTAATCAACTCCCAGTCTGATGGCCAGCTGACTGTAACTTTTGAACGAGCCCTGCCAAGATCAGCCAAGTCCAGCTCAGCTCAGCCCAACAGCACCACCCAAGAAATCCACAGATTTTTGAGCTAACAAAATGCTTGCCACTGTAAGACACTGCATTTGGGGATAGTTAGCATATCTAGGCAAAGGAAAAGATTGCATCTGCTTGGCAGTCGGATATCCCCCAAAGGGTCCCAGATTGGAGAGGGTGTAGGACAGGCTGAGGGACACCCCCCAACCCATGCACAAATTTCGTGCACCAGGCCCTGGTTTGTATATTATCTTCGTAGAAATGTCTGTTCAGATCCTTTGCCCATTTTTGTTGTTGTTGTTAATCGTCACCCAAGGATATGTTGTCCATTGATTATTTTTAGAGAGAATGGAAGGGAGGGAGGGAGGGTGAGAGAGAGAGTGGGAGAGAGAGAGAGAGAGAGAGAGAGAGAGGAGAGGAGAGAAACATAGCTGTGAGAGAGACACATCAAATGGTTGCCTCCCATCCATGTCCAGATCAGGGCCAGGGCTCTAACCTGCAACCCAGGTATGTGCCCTTGACTGGGAATTGAACCCTTGACCCTTCTGTGTGAGGGGTGATGCTCTAACCATTGAGAAACACAGGCCAGGGCTCTTGCCCATTTTTAATCAGGTAATTTGTCTTTTTATTATTGAGTTGTATCTTAATTAATATACCAGACAGAAAGCTAAAACTTCAATTGAAATATAGTTACCCGTATTTTTTTGAGTTTACCCTGACTTAGTTCACTGATTCCCAACATGACTGACCATCAGATATATTTAGGAAACCTTTTAGAAACAGAACATCGTGGGTCCTACCCTCAGAAACTGCAATCTTGTAGGAAAAGGGAAAGTTCACAAATTTGTATTCAAACCAAAGCCCATACATTGCTAAGGGAAGTCATGCTGTGAAATAAGGGGGCTGCCTTGGATATTGCAGGTCGATATCAAGGGGAAATAAAGGCTGCCAGCTCTCACACTTGGTATATTCTTTTCAACGTGTGGGGAGGCTGAATAACCGCTGTGTGTAGATAGCAGCAATGGGCAGAGCACGTTGGGGTCCAGGTGTAACACTTTATTAACTGCTCTTGAAAAGCACAGACTCGACTTTCCATAGATTGTAACTCACAGGCCCCAGAGGAATAAACTAGCATGAGCTCAAAGGGAACAAAAACAAGTACCTACTTGTCCCCTGCTGTGTTTTATAGCCTTTGTCCAAATAGACTCCTCGCTGGGAGGTGTGTGTGTGTGGAGGGGAGAAGATATTGAGCAGATTGTAGAAAGGACGGTCATGCTGGAGATGGGGGGTTGGGGGGCGGGGCCTGTTCTTGAGCATAGACAGTCAGGGTCTAGGCATTAGCATCAGCAGCTTCTACATTCCAGATGCAAAATCGGGGAAGAAAGCTCTGTCAGAGTCCCCATGCCCACAGGCTGGAAGGGCCTCCATTACTTTTGGATTGGGCACCATTACTTGCAAGTATTAGGTATGTTTTTGATTCTCACTTTGCAAAAATTCTTTATGAAGTGATTCGTAGTGGAGTTAATTAAGCAACCAGTCCTTTTGAAAGCAAGCCCCCTGTTAACTTTGTAGGGAAGCTGTGGTCATATCTGCTTAGTTAAGGATAGAAAAAAGCCTGGAAGGAAGTAAGGCAAAAGATTAATATTCTGTACATTCCAGTTTTCCCCAAATTGTTGGGTGTTTTAAATGAGCAAATTTCTTTTTTGAGGTAGGTGATACATCTAGGTTTGAGTGCACGGAATCCAACGCCAGGCTGCCTGGGTTCAAAGTTCAGCTCTGCTGCGTGTTAGGTGTCGAATTGGGGAACTCAGTACCCTCTTCTGTGTCTTATTTTCATCATCTCTAAGATAAGCATGCTAGCAGGATGTCCCTGGCAGAGCTGATATGAGGATTACATGAGCTAATATGTTTAAAGTCTGCTATGTAGACCTGGCATTTGGTGAACACTGTAGAGATGTTTGATATTATTATTATTATGATTTAGCTCTGTTGATTTTGAGTTGATTTATTCATGTATTCATTCAAACATTCGTTGAGCATCTTCTGCGTGCCAAGGTCTGTGCCACTGGGCATTTATGTGCAGAAATAAGAAGGTTGGGGAGGGGGGTTCTTCTCTAGATCATGGAAGACCCAACAGAAAACCACTCTCATTTTCTTCTTCAGATCGGGTGTTCACAGCTCCAGGCTTGTGCCAGGTCTAGAGGATCTACAGGGCTGGTGTTCTGCCCCGTTTCGGAGTCCTACTTCCTTCTATTTCTATCCCTCCTGGCTCACTTCCAAGAGTAACTTCCACTCAGTGTTTGCTTATCCCATGCCGAGTGCTGTCCAGACATCACGATACCGGAGACTCACATTTGCCCTTCAGGCTAGTATTTTGATTTCCGTTCTATAGGCGACGAAAACCAGTTTCTGAAAGGTCAAGTCCTTTGGTCAAGGTCATATTGCTGCTGCCTATGATCCCCAAAGCAGGTGCGTTTAATGATGCCATGCTTTCTCCTCTTCAGTTTCAGTTTATGCCTATTGGAATAAGCCTTTTTTACTAGTGTCAATCTCTCCGAATGGACCCTGGTTTCACAAGGAACTGGGCTTGGAGAGGAAGGAGTGAAGGTTGAGGAGATATTAGAGTCAAGGGAAAGCTTTGTGACATAATTTCTCAGAGAACCGTAGTCAAAAGTCCTCACTAACAGGATCAGATCTTGATAAATCAGAATTCTGTATCTTCCAAACCTTCCCATCCCCAAAGTAATGAACCATTTCAGTCTTCTTTCAGGTATGACACACATTTCTTTTTGTAGGAAGTATATGCTGGGGCTTTGGAAGACAGATGGCCCTCTGGAGCCATCTCAGACTTCATTCTCCCCCCAACCCCCCACACCGGAGATGCTACCATGTCTGATGTTGGAGATTAACCCTGGCCAAGCCAGTGTTCCTAGCCAGCCCACCTTCTCTTTGGAAGACTGCTCAGTGCTTCTCTAGCTTCCAGAACACAACGGGTTAACGCCAGAGCCTAAGTGGGCTGTTAAAAACACAAAAACACTGACCTTTCTTTTGTGGTCTGTTGATTTGATGATGTTTGGAGAAGGTAATGAGTAAGAGCTTCTGTTTTCTGCTCCTTTTTAGTGCCTTTGCTAAGTCTATTTAACACCTGTAGAGGTGTGTGACACTATTACGCTATGTTTTGGCTGTCATCATTGCCATGGAATGTATTTGGAAACTGGAAGGTAATGAACAAACAAAAAAAGGACTTCGATGCACATGGTTGATTTCACATTCTTTTTCTTTGTACCTTTTTTATACACTAATTATTGAGTTCGTTTGGCCTTATCTTTCTGCATTCATATGCGCTCTGAATAGCAGAACCCCTGATTTTCTGCACTTCTTACCCTAGTTTGAGTCCTTGGGACAATGGTGCTGTAGGAGCAATGATCTTTTATTGTCTCTCTCTCTATCTCTCCTGGACTTGATCCAGTCATAAGGCTCATTCTTTTGTCTGCCTACCATTTTTGTAGATTTGGGAAGTGGTCTGGCATTAGTTGGTTTTAGCTTTATAGCAGGACTTGATTAGAAGGATGCTTGTGGTGGGCTTTCAGGTGGTTGGAAGAAGGTATTGTAGAAACTTGACTTGTAGTTAAGAAAAACGGTAGAAGGTTGGGTCTGCCATCCAGGGGGGTTGAAAGTTGTAGTGGATCAGATTTGAAAATGTAAATATGATGTTTACAAAATTAGTAATGATCATGGTTTCAGGTTATGGTAGATGAAAGTCCCATGGTTTCTGGAGTCCAGCTGTGGGTGCGGGGAGGTGGGAAGGGAGAGTGCCTGCTAAGTCTTGAGTATCTTCCAAACCAACCCCAAGCTTCCAAGGGGGAACGTTGGTGTTAGGAGAATGAAGACCTTCTTTTTATCTTATTTCAAAAAGGTCACTGGAGACCTACGTCCTTTTAGCTCTAAGAACAGGAGAGCAGATGGAAGAGAGAGTTGAAAAGAACTGAAGGCTAGCCCAGGAACTAGGTCCTGTTTTATCACCTTTAACAGACACATTTGTTTATTCTATCAAATGTCTCCTGAAAAAATAACAGATTTATGAAGTGAGACTACGTCCAAGGCTCCACGCTGGTAGCTGGCAGGGCGGGGATTGAATCAAGGGAATTTAGTAACTGAACTAAGGTGTCAAAATTAGCAGAAAAGCTAACCTAATTAGATAACTCACCTAGGTAAGTGATGGACACACTCATTATTATAGGTACATTTAATAAGACACACCTTCTGGTGTTCCAGATATTATCATGGAGACATTTAATTCCAAATAGAAAATGTTAGAGCTAGAAAAACTCCCAGAGCATCTAACTCAATTACTTTACCTGACAGACTAAAAATAAAAGTGGGGAAACAGTGAAAAGTGACCTACAGGGGACACCCACCCTCACCCCCCAATGCACAGTACTTCCCCATATTCCTGCTGATTTTCACAGCAGTTGGTAAAATTCTTCTCTCATGTAGCAGCTGTGTGACTTCAGGAAAGAGGATTAATCTCTCTGAGCCTCACTTTTCTCATCGGAAATTCAACAGAATTATACTGTTTATACAAAGGTTTGTTGTGAAAATTAATTGTGAGAGATTGCAATAGTCCTTATCATCATTGTTTTTATCAAGAGCTCTGACTCCCCAAAACCTTCTTGCCCAGGTTTTGCCCCCTGTGGCTTCTTGTTTCCTGTAGGAAGACTGGAAGCCTTGGGGAATGGCAGAGCAGTTTAAGACTCCGCACTCCACCCAGCAGCCTGGCGAGGACACCCATCAGACCAGTGTTTCCGTCAGCAAAGCTGAGCTGGACCTTCTCACCCAGCGTATCCCCTGTGCATCTCCTGACTGAAAAAGTAAGTGGGAATTCGGCAACCCCGACCTAATGAAAGAAACACGGTGTCAGACGACTTTCACATTTAAAGGGCAAATGTCACTTTGAAGAAAGGTTTCTTTGTTCTTTCATTCAGAGCGGTGTGCAAGTCCAATCATCTAGAAAGCCAGGAGAGAGGCACTGGCTGGGACAAGGTCCTTAGATCTGGGGCCCAGTCAGCATTTGTGCTTTGGAGTTAAGCAATATTACGGACCTGCAACCAAAGTAACTTTTGGGCTGGAACAGGGGGCTGTGATGATGAGCTGTTATAGTTGGAAAGCACAGGGGAAGCTCAGACTAGATGGTTCGATCCAGATTCCCCACTCTCTGCTGTGTCATGTTGAAGAAATCAGTATCTCCAAGCCTCTGGATCTCCATCTATAAAATGGGGGTATGTACAATATCTGTCCAAATTGTTCATTTATTTCTAGGAAACTATGTAAACCACTTAGTGTCTAACCTAGGCCTGTGGGCAACATGATTGAAAAAAACAATATGGACAATTCAAATGAGATAAGACAAACCCTTCCCACCAAACACTTTGTGCCTGGTATGCGGTCAACAATGACAGCCATTTGTATCACATTTTCTTATTCACTCAACAGAACCGTGATGTGCGCTGTTTTTAAGGCTGCCCCTTGCCTATGGTGATATGTAACATCTTTGTACATATCAAATATGTACAAAAGAAACCAACTCTGATGTTTGCCTGATGCACTGAACTAGGATATGGGGTAAGGGGCACGGGGAATCCAAGCACTAAAATGCTGAGCAGAGGGTCACATGACATCAAAAGCTTTCAAGGGGATGACAGAAGAATGGTCTCCTGAGACACACTTATCTGAATTAGGGGTGAAGGTCACCGTGGCAGGCTGCTTTCTTCCATCTCTCAGTATCATGTTTCCTATATCCTTCTTATAGGCTGTGATGGGGGAGGATTGAAATGGAACCAGAACCAGACAATGTGCAGGAAAGGGTTTTTCTCATTCTTCTTATTAACCTTGTTCAAAATGTCTGTTCTCTTGTAGGGTAGGAATATAAATTCTAACATTTTCTATTTTTCACGATACCCCAGTGAACACGTTTCTTGAGGTCCCAAGGGCTGTGCTCCTGTGAAGGAAGTTCTGCAATGAGATAGAGAGCATAGTGCACACCAACCACTTATCTGCAATTGCCTTTCAAGACGAGGGAGAGGAAAACTCATACTGAGCATGTTCCCTGAACTAGACAATGAGCTAGAGGCTGGGGATGAGAGGCTGAGGAGACAGACAAGGTCTCTGCCCTCGGGGAAGCCACAGCCAGGGGCAAGCAGGGCCGGACAGGGAACAGCTGTGGATGGGAGCCACGGGAGCATCTCTGAGCAAGGAGACCTGAGGACTCAAGAGAAGCAACATGGAGAACAGAGAAAGAAGCTCCCAGAGGAAAAGGTGCCCATGTTAAGTCCCAAAGGTCAGGAGGGACTCTAAAGCTTGCTGTTTTCTGGGAATGGAGAGGAAGCCACAGTGAATGGAGCAGGGGGAGCCGGAGAAGGCGACAAGAACTGCCAAGTCAAAAGGAAGTCTCTGGAAGATAAAAAAAATAAAATTTTTTGAAATAATTTTAGATTTAGAGTTGCAAAGATAATACAGAGAGTTCCATTACACCATTTATCCAATCTAAGCAGGGAAATGACTTATATGCTTTAAGAACGGGGTTCGGGCTACATGTGGGAATGAATCAGAGTGGGGTGAGACTGGAAATGGGGGACCAGTTAGAACGCCTTGGCAGTGAGCTAAGTGAGAGATGGTGGGATGTGTTGCTGGCAGTGAGGATGGAGAACATGAAAGAATTTGGGACTCGGGGTTGGATGGGAAACAAGGAGGGGCGGAAAGAAAGGAAAACAAAAATGCCTCCGAACCGCAGGGCCTGAGCAGTAGGGTGGACACGGGTGACATTGAGATGGGGAAGAAGGGCAAAGGGAAGAACCGGGGCTTTTGCGTTGAATGCGTCAGTGTGAGATGTCTGAAGTTTTGTCACACTCTATGTAAATATAATTTATTATTACCACTGGAAAAGAGCCTCAATTAGGGGCATAGTTGGATATAACAACTCTTACTCTGACCCTTTAATTAGAAAGAAGCAATAGTATTAAATAGGAATGAAAAGTGAGGTCTTAGTCTGGATTCCCATCCTATATAGTAAAAGGATAATATGCAAATTGACCCTAACAGCAGAATGACTGGGAATGACTGGTCACTATGACACACACTGACCACCAAGGGGCAGATGCTCAATGCAAGAGCTGTCCCCTGGTGGTCAGTGCACTCCCACAGGGGGAGCGCTGCTCAGCCACAAGCCAGGCTGATGGCTGCCAGCACAGCGGTGGTGGCGGGAGCCTCTCCCGCCTCCTCAGCAGCACTAAGGATGTCTGACTGCAGCTTAGGTCTGCTCCCTGCTGGTAAGTGGACATCCCCTGAGGGCTGCCGGGCTGCCAGAGGGATGTCTGACTGCCAGGTTGGGCCCGATCCCCCAGGGAGCGGGCCTAAGCCAGCAGGTGGACATCCTCCAAGGGGTCCCAGACTGCAAGAGGGCATAGGCTGGGCTGAGGGACCCCCCCAAGTGCACAAATTTTTGTGCACTGGGCCTCTAGTATTCAATAAATAGGATGGGCGTTGCCAGTGGAAATGGTACATTAGAGCGGCAAATATGTGAAGAGGTGGGTTCTCTGAATTGCACCTTGAAAGGGGGAGTGGAACAATAACTCACGGTCTCAGAGGCAAGCTCCCTGCCAGGCCTTGGACTCGGGGCTCCGTCTCTCCTTGGCTGGATCCTGCTGGGCTCAGTTTCCCAATCTGCAAAATGGAGACAAGACAGCTTTTAGGCTGTGGTGCCGATTGCATGATTTGATGATGATGAAGTGCCCAGTAGGGTGCTTGGCGTATCAACGTTGGTTCATTTTCTTCCCTCCCAGGCAGATCTTCTCTCTTAGCAAAGCAATCTCTTGCATTGTAAAAACACTCTGTAATTTTCAAAGTGCTTATCTGCACCGTCTTAGAGCCTAGTCTAATTCTCAGAAATGAGAATAAAATAGAAGTGATTTTTTTCCTCTTCAAAGTGAGAAAACTTCAGAAGAGTTAATTAAGTGATCGGAATGGACTTAATTTAGTGCAGAATGAAGGGCTCTCAGCATTGGCTCATGTCCTTGACCTGCAGGCTCCAGAATCCCAGGATTCCCCTGGCAGGAGCCAGGCGTCCGAATGCCCTCACTGACCTTGAGCAGTGAAAGCTCCCCGTTTACTTCATCACCAGTGAGTGGCTTTTCACTTTGGGAGAACTTTGTGCACGAGTGTTACAAGCTTCTACCTGGTGTTTCCCCTGGCGAGCTGGTGTGGGCTCTGTCACCCTGTCACTGCCCAGGGCTCTGCACCATTCTCGCCTGTAGTTGGGTCCTCCCTGAGCATCCACCCTTCCTCCTGGGCCGGCAAAGGCCAAAGCTTGCAGGCTGGACTGGTCACACATTCCTACTTTGCTTATTCTGGCCTTAGTCCATGTGTGTCTCTGCTTTTTCTCTAGAGCACACGTTTCCACACTCGGCCTTGTTCTCAAATACTTGATATTCCTCTTAATTTAACTGAGGAATTGGAGGCCATTTAATCAGACTTTCCTCAACCATCTGGTTCCCTATTACTCATTCACTAGAGACCCGGTGCATGGATTCGTGCACCAGTGGGGTCCTTCAGCCTGGCCTGTGGGGATCAGGCCGAAACCGGCTCTCCAACACCCCCCAAGGGGTCCTGGATTGCAAGAAGGCAGTTCTTGGGTGATGTACCCCAGAATCGGGCTCCCTCCTCTCTGGTTCTGGGTGCGTCACCTGAGAACCGCAGCTGCCAAGTCACCACAGTTCTGCAGCTCCTGCGTTGAGTGTCTGCCTCCTGGTGGTCATTGTGCATCATAGCTACCGGTCAGACAGTTCAATGGTTGGACAGTCACTTAGGCTTTTATATATATAGATTGACTTATTATTCATCCAATCATTCATTCAGTCATTCACTTATTCACAAATAATTATTCAATTATTCCCTAACCTGCTTCCTTCCCTTCATCCGATCTTTCCTCCTCATTCTCTTCCTTGAGAAGGAGGCAAATAGAGTCTTTAGAGCTGCAGTTACTGGAAGTGACAGGCAGATGGTTGGTGACGGGTATATCTGGGTTGGGTGCTGTTATGGAGTGAATGTTTGTGTCCTGCCCCCCAGATTCACATGTTGAAACCCTGCCCCCCAATGTGCTGGTATTAGGAGGTGGAGCCTTTGGGAGGTGATTAGGGTTAGATGAGGTCATGAAGGCAGAGCGCCCATGGTGGGATCAGTGCCCTATTCAGAGTCACCAGAGAGTTTGCTTCTCTCCTGTCTACCAGGTGAGGGTACAGCAAGAACTTGTCAGTCTGCACCTGGAAGAGGGCTCTCACCAGAACCTGAACATGTTGCACCTTGATCTTGAACTCACAGCCTCCAGAATTGTGAGAAGTAAGTGTCTGTTGTTCATAGGCCACCCGGTTTGTGATATTTTACTATAGCGACCCAAGTTGACAGGACCTTAGCAATGATCCCCAAGGACTGAGATCCACTCCTTCAGTTGCTGTACCCCTCCCCACCCAACAAGTACAACCGTTATCTAAAGTGGAGTTGAATAGGCTCCAATAATGGGCCCTCGGAAATCATCTTGTGTGCCCCTTCATCTGATCTTTCCCCCTCGTAGATGAGGAAATGGAGGCCGAGGCAGGTGAGCTGGCTCCTTGACATGTGGGGATGGGACACCGTGAAAAGTACCAGATTCATAGTCGGGCAGACAGGTACTAAATCCTCACTTTACCAACTCCTGGCTCTGTGTTCTTGGGCAAGTGACATGTCCTTTCTGAGACTCTTAAAATGGGATCATAGTACCTGTCCTGCAGTTTTTGGGTGAAGATTCACAAGATCATTCCCTTACAAATAGTAGTTGCACGCCAAATGGTAGCTATTATTAGCTGACACCAAAACCCAGGTGTGGGGCTGCCCTCATATTGGCTTGGCATTTTTCTCTTACCCCGAATTTATCCATACTCACTCCATAATGTCTAGCTCTAAAGCTTTCTCCACTGTGAATGAAGCCTTCTTGACCTTCCCCCTCAGTTAATCTCGCCCTTCTCTGTGGCTCCTAAGGGTTGGTTTCCTGTAGTTACTTTTGGGGCAGTCATGTCCTTTGGCCTTGTATTACAGGACCCTGGGTAACTCTCTGTCTCCTCTCCCAGGCTGGATAGCTTCATGGCGGAACAGAGTCTCCCATTTTTGGTGTCTCTTTACTGAAGTAATCTTCAAACTCCAATGAGGATTTTAAAAAATCACCAGGTTAGGCTTGTCAAAAAGGCACATTACTCATTCCTACCTCCAAAGCTCCTGACTCACTGGGGCTGGTCTGTGATATGGATTTGTAACAAACAATCTGAGTGATTATAGTGTAGCTCATCTGCCTGTTTTAGTGACTTGCATGTAGTAGGTGCTATAGAAATCTTCAGGAAGTGGATTACAATAAGATGTGCTCTATCAGTTATCTGTTGCTACGTAACAAACTGCCTCTAACAGCAATGACTTGTTATTTTCCAACACAATTGTTGGCATCCTGGGTGGTTTTGGGCTCCCCTGGGTCCCTCAGGAGGCTGCATGTAGCTGGAGGGTCTGCAGGGGGCTAGGTCAGCTGGGCTTCTCTCCCCGTGGCATGTCTCATCCTTAAGGAGGCTACACCTCAGGGTGGCAGCAGCATTCCAAGAGGATTAGCCTCATTTCACAAGCCTTGAGCAAGCCTTGGTCTGTGGTACATTTGCTGACATCTCATTGGCCAAAGCAAGTCACATGACCAGAGTCCATGCAGAAATGTGGCTGCAGGGAGGCATGGGTGATTGGTAGGGTTGCAATGACAACCAGTTGAATTTGAATGTAAGAGAAATAAAGAACAATTTTTATCTTAGTATAAGTATATCTCATGTGAAATACATTAAAAATACTCACACTGTTAATCTTTTTAATATAAGCATGTTCTATGCAATATTTGGGACATGCCTACTGGTATACTAAAGTTGTACTCTTTGCCTATCTGAAATTAAAATGTAACTGGTTATCCAATATTTTTATTTGCAAAGTCTCGTGTTCCTATATTGCAAACCATCCTATATAATAAAAGCCTAATATGCAAATCGACTGAATGGTGGAACCGGTCGCTATGACGCGCACTGACCACCAAGGGGCAAACACTCAATGCAGGAGCTGCCCCCAGCCCAAGGCCCCAGGCCGGCCAAGGTGGGTGCCAGCAGGGGCCCCTGATCACCCCGCCAGTTGCCCCACAGATCGGCTCTGATCGCTGACCAGGCCTAGGGACCCTACCCGTGCACGAATTTCATGCACCAGCCTCTAGTTAATGTAATAATCTATCACCTGCACTGTTGTCTTTTTTAACCTTTACCATGAAATTGCTGCTTGGGCTCTTCTGCCTCAGATTATTCCAAAACTCTTCCTGGGAATGAAGAGCTACACTATTTGGAGTTCTGCTGGATGTTTTCTTGCTTTTCTGAGGAGCGGTTAGTTCACTTAGCTCTGTTCTTCTCATGTGTGGTATCTTACTTCTTGAGTGCCTTCTGTTCTGGCTCAGTTTGTTTCCGGAGTCACCCATTGCTGCATTTTTCCTGAAGCCGTTCTCTTCCACTGGGGCCAGACTTCCTTCAAGACATAGTCTCTCCCTCTTTTCTGTATCATGGGTCCCTTTGGCATCTGGTGCAGCCTATGGACCCTCCTCAGAGCAAAGCCCTTAAATACATAAAATAAAACACAAAGGAGTACCAAGCAATGATATTGAAATCCCATTGTCAAAATATTGCTAAAACAAAACAAATAAGCATTGTCATACAGTCATGCATGGACTTCCTTTTTAAAAAAAATAAGTTTTTATTGATATTAGAGAGCGAGGAAGGGAGAGGGATAGAGAGATAGAAACATCAATCAGCTGCCTCCTGCACAACCCCTACTGGGGATGGAGCCTGCAACCCTGGTATGTGCCCTGACTGGGAATCAAACCGGTGACCTCTCAGTGCATGGGACGATACTCAACCAACTGAGCCACACTGGCCAGGATTTCTCTTCCATTTTAGTTACCTCTGTCAGTAGATCCCTTTGTGACACTGAATAACACTAAGGGAAAAGCTCTGTGGTTCCCAAACACTTTACCAACCATCTGGCTGGTCCCTGAGTAACCACCACATCCATAATGGATGGATTTAGAGGTTTACTGAAATCCCAGCCATTAAGCTGCTCTTGTAGGACAATTGGATTATGTCCTATGATTGGCCCCAGATTGAGACCAGGTCCAGGGCAGAACGGGAGTGGGTATGTGTAGGAGGGAGCGGTGAAATCGGAAAGAGAAAGGAGGGACCCCAGTGCTGGAGACCCAGCTGGGGCTCAGCAGGACTAGGAGCAGGACCGCCTGGCTGGCCTTCAGGGCACCTTCCTTGCTTTAATTGCCAAGCGTCAAGTGAATAAGCCCTTCTACCTGCTGGGAAGTGTGCACTCTGCAAAGAGACCCTGGAAGGGGAGGGTGAATCATACAGTGCAAGGGAGCAAGGACCTCTCATAAATTCTGGGGCTGAAAGAGGCTTTTGAGATTCACCCAGGTAGACAAATGCTCCTCCTCTGGCTGCACTGGGAAAAGCACCACACCTGTGGGAGGAGGAGGGAGGTCAGATTCACAGAGCTACTCAATGACAAACGTAGGCGCAGTCTCCTCAGTTTAATTTAAGAATGCCATTGCTCTCCTGAGGCACAGATCACTGACGTAGTGCCGATGGAATAGGATGGTAACTTTATTCCAGAAACGGTTCAGATGTTTTGCCTTGGCATGAGCCCTACGCATTCAGCGAGGAGTTCCTGGACCATGCTCAGATCTTTGTTCAAATCCAAAATCAGCCCAGAACCCCTACCCGAGTCACAGTGCATCTATCCAGTTGCTTTCTTACCATTTCTTCTTGGCTTCTGCACAACCGCCCGGAGATATTGTGATAATCTGGCACCTAGAATTCATCCCACATTTCTTCTAGAGCACCTTCCGGTACTATTGAGGATGGAAAACTAGCAATTATATTTCCCAGACTCCCCAGGTTCCACCAATTATATGCATTGGCATGAGATTTCGAAGGTGGAGGCCATTTCCTACAGCAGCTAGATGTTGGATTTTTCTGCAGTAGTGTTGGTTAAAATACAAGGTTATTTTGTAGCAAGAGATATAAAACCCAACCAAAACATGCTTGAGAAAAAAAATCAGAGGGCACATTTCGTATAATGCATGTGTTATGTAATTGACACAAGTTCAGAGTAGGGCCTGTTTCAGGCATGGCTGTCTCAGGTGGGCCTCAGGAAGCAGTCATGCTGGCCCCATCTCATGTGCTTTTCTTTTCACTGTTGGCTCCATTCACAGGCTCCCCACCAGCGGGGGCAGACAGCTTTCAGCAGCTCCTGGCCTTCATTCTGTCCTCTTTCAACCCAGACAAGAGGAGCAATCCTCTTCCCTAAAGGCTTCAGCATGAGCCCTCGAGTTAATGATGATTGGATTGACCTGCGCCATTTGTCCAGCCATAAACCCGTTACCAGGAACAGAAGGATGCGCTACCATGATTGGCACAGGCGTGGCCCATGTGTCTACCCCGGAATCTGGCGCGGCTGAAGGCTAGCCATAACTCAAATCTCAAAAATTGAGAACTAGGGGGTGACGGGCTCATCCACCCCCTAAATACATGATAATAACCAGAAGACAGAATGGATGGTAGATAAGTTAAAGCACAGATTCCACTAGATTTATTGCCCTTCTTGTGTTGCTCATATTCACCCGTATTTCCCAGCTCTGACACCCTAGGAAGAGAAGCCTGGGCTTGTTTTCCTCAGTGAAACTGGGGAGCCAGGGCTCCACCCTAGTTTGAAACCAGCCTTTGGTGGGAGGCCTCTGAGACAGAGGCAGTCCCGGCAGCGTGAGGAGGCACGGAAGCAGGCAAGTCCCCGGGAGGCTGTTAGCTGGGGAAAGAGGCCCATGGGAAGTCAGCCTCAGAGAAATGTACTTACTTCAGCAGGCACGGTTCCTGGACCCCGACTGTGCCGCCCAGTCTCTCCCTCCAGCTCCCACTTCCATAACAAAGTGAAGCATACGGGCCAGCGGAGCCTGAGTCCCTCCTCTCTGCTGACACCATGGAGCCCCGTGGGCCATCTGCTGGGGACAGCCATCCTTCTGGCGGCACAGGGCTGGGTCTGGTGGGCGGCACACTAAGCCATGCCCCATGGGGGCCACAGCTGCTAAAATAGACTCCGTCCCCAGGAACTGAGCAAAACACAGAGCAGTCTCTACATCAAAGGCAGCAGCAGCCACCAGACTGCAGCCTTCACAGGCTCCCTGCACTCAGCATTTTCCTCGTAGAAGACAGATCGCTAAGTGCCGGTCCACATTCTCCCTTCCTCTGCACCCCGCAGCGAACGGGGCCCTGGCCAGTCCTGCTCCGCCTCTGTGCTCATCCACTTTTCTCCTCATCACAGAAAAAGGCTTAACAAAACTCTATTAATGATTCTCCTATTAATGATTCCCGTAAATGGCTAAGTCCCCGAGGAATCCCGTTGGCCTCTCTTGACCACAGCGCCTCCTCCCAGGCCCTGCCTGTTGGCCTCTGGCACACAGTGTCTCTTTCCGTCCCGTCAGTCTGGGCATGGAGATGAGGTGCAGCCGGGCTCCCAGTTATTAATCATCCCCCACTGAACACAGCAAAGTGGTTTCTAACTTGGGACTTTTATTTCCAAAACAATATGGATACTTCCTTAAAGGAGCAATTGCATCACTTCATCTAGCAGCTGGCCTCGCGCAGAGGTGGCCCGTAGGTGCAGGAACAATGAACTAGAATTCAGGAGTGATCGTGGTCTCCTGTGAAAGCTTGCTTTATCTTTTGAGCTCCAAGGGCAACTTTAAATGTAAACCAGGGGTTCTCAGCTGGTGTGAATCCCTGCCCACTGCCTCCAGGGAACATTTGGCAGGAAATGGAGGCAATGGTCACAATTTGGCGTTGGTATGGTTGGTATTGGCATCTAGTGGATAGATCAGGGGTGCCAACATCCTACAATGCCCAGGACAGGCCCCTGCGATAAAGAATTATCCAGCCCCAAATGTCAACAGTGCCCCTGGGGTAGACCAAGGACAGTCATGGTTCACTCTTAACTTGGATTTATTCATCCATTTAGTGCTTGACTATGAAGCGTCCACTCTTTGTCAGACACCATCCTATATAATAAAAGGCTAATATGTAAATAGACTGAATGGCGGAATGACTGGTCGCTGTGATGTGCACTGACCACCACAGGGCAGATGCTCAATGCAGGAACTCAACGCAGGTGGTCAGTGCACTCCCACAGGGGGAGCGCTGCTCAGCCAGAAGCCTGGCTCATGGCTGGTGAGCACAGAGGCAGTGGTGGCAGCCTCTCCCACCCCCGTGGTAGTCGGACGTTCCCCGAGGGGTCTTGGACTGTGAGAGGGCACAGGCTGGGGCTGATGGCCGCCCCCCCCCCCCAGTGCACGAATGTCATGCACCGGGGCTCTAGTTCTCTATAAAGGAGCTGGCCTCACGCAGAAGTGACCCGTAGGTGCAGGTACAATGAACTAGAATCCTGGAGTGATCATGGTCTCCTGTGAAAGCTTTTGACCACGCCAGTCAGTGTTCCTCTTCCCATGTAGCAATTTTCTAGTGGGAAACTCTAAAAAAAAAAAAGTACATAAACAAATAAGATAACTTAGAAGGTGATATGTGCCATTAAAAAAAAAAAGAGTAAATTTGAGATAGGACTTGGGTGCTGTAAGATAGTGAGATCCTGGAAGGCTTCCCTGAGGAGTCAGCAGTTGATGTCAGACTGTAAAAATCTTGAGGAAAAGTGTTTCAGACAGAGAGAATAGCACATGCAAAGGTCCTGGGGCAGAAACTCCAGAATTGTTTGGGGAAGAGAAGGGAGACCAACGTGCCTGGAAAAGAGTGAGTGGGAGGGACTAACCGTGAAGAGTGACATCAACAAATCTGATCTGTAAAGGGCCAGATAGTAACTACTTCTAGCTTTGTGGCTGGAACAGTCTCTGAGGCAACTCCTCAAATCTCCACAGCAGGGGCAAAGCGGCCCTAGACAATATGCAGATGAATTGCAACTTGCATGACTGTGTTCCAATAAAACTTTATTTACAAAATCTGACTGTGGGCTTCCGTGAGCTGATCCCGGGTGTAAGACCTTATCAGACATGTGAAGGGCTTTGAGCTTTCAGCACCCATAGCCGACTGCCTGCAGGTGAAAAAATGATTACTTTTAAGTATGTTTCACAAGAATAGCCCGGTCACGGGCTCTGTGACCTAGGGCCTAACACACCACCTCTCAGGGCCAGAGTGTCCTCATTTAGAAAATGGAGTCGGCCAGTCCGATGCTGGTGTGTGGTGAGGACAGAGCGTGCACACGGGATGGGTGAAGCCTCGTTTGCAGGCCTGAGTCACGGCGATGGTGGGAAGTTTCTGTGTGTGGAGGCCCCTGAGGCGCACACACGCCTCTTTGAGAGATGGCGCCTCTCAGAGCTGGAGGAGCTTCCTGAGGCTCCAGGAGGTGCAATTACTCATTTGCCACCGCAGAAGGCGGAGGCAGTGTTTGGGCTCCCGCCCGCCTGTCTGCATGCTTCTCAGCTCAAATATAGACCCAGTGCCCACTGCCTCGTGGGTGCTGCTTCTCCCTGGAACTTGATTTTCTCTGTAGAGGAGTCACCCCTCCACGAAAAAAACAATCACAAAAAAGCAAAAGCCACTTCCTCCGGCCGCCTTGCTGATCCTTGGCGATTGCACCTGCCGTCTGGCTACACATGCCCAGGGGAGCTCAGGGCACCTCAGCGGGTGGGGACAGCCTGGCAGGAGCTGGGCCCGGGGGTCTGGGCAGGTCTGCAGGGAAGGGCCAAGCTCTCAGGAAGGAGTAGGCGAAATCCTGTCTGCTGAGGGCTGGGCTGGGTGCTGGGCGGGGTCTGGGCTGACTTTTCTTAGCACAGGACTCAGAATCCTCCCCATGGCCTGATACACTCTGACTCCTTGATATCTCTCTGCGTCACCTCCGGCCACACTGGCCTCGCTGCTCTGCCAAAAATGCCGAGCAAGCACCTTCTCCTCCCTGGGCTCTTGTGTGAGCTGCTGCCTCTGTCCGGGTTCCCCCTTCCTCCAGCTCTTCCTTCGCTCGCTCAGTCATGCACACAGTCTCTGCTTCACCGTCAAAGCCCCAAGTGGCCTTCCTGGACAACCTATAGAACATTGATCCCCACCCCACCCATCTTTTTCTATCCTTTTATTCTGCCTTATTTATTTCTTTACGGCACACCATATATTCCTCGCTGATATCATACTATAGGTGTCATCTGTTCAGTTTCCATCTGCCCCTTTGGGCTATGAGCTACCTGAAGGCAGGGATCCATCGCACGCACGGCCGTATCCTTCTCCTCCCCGTGCACTGCACACACTGGGAGAGGAATACATTTGGGTTGAATGAACAAAATACCTTCAGTCAGAATGAGACAGATGCCAGGTGCTGCCGGGCAGATGCTCTTTAGCGGGTCAGTCTGGTTGGAGTTGAGTTCTCTGGCAGGTGGCAGGAACCCAGCAGCTCAAGACCTAAGCACATGTAATATGCAGACTCTATTAGAGTCATACTAGCTGCTAAAACAAGTATGTCCCCCTTGTCTCCCCATTGACCCCTTCTAGCCCATCCCCGCCCCCTGCCCCAGGCCTTCACCGCCCTATTGTCTGTGTCCATGGGTTATGCATCTATGCATACAAGTTCTTCGGTTGAGAGACTCCCATATTTCAGTGACTTAAGACAATCATTATTTCTCGCTCATATAACAGTCTGCTGTGGATTTTCCTATGAATGGGAGGCTTTCCTCCAGGTGGTTATTCAGGAACTCAGGCTCCTTCAGTTTTGTGGTGCTGCCATTTCTAAGGGCAGTGAAGTCCTCCCCATCCAGTTGGAGATGAGGTGGGAGGGCAGGGGGAGGCAATGTGGGGAAGGGAGAGAAGGTACACTCACTTCTCACCCACCTGGGCTTGGAGAAGATTAGCATTTCTGCTCCATTCCATTGGTGAGAACTGATCACGTGTCTCTACCTGGCTGCAAGGGAGGCTGGGAAATATTGCTTCTCACTGGGTACTTGCTTCCCAGCAACAGCACCTCTATTCCCGAAATGTTGATGGACATTTGACTATCTCCGTTGGATGGTCCTAGCCCTTTCAATTTCTTTGCTCTCTCCTATAGTGACAGCTTTGCCCAGCATTAATTCCCATAAACAGCCTCTCTCTCTCTCTCATATATATATATATATATATATATATATATATATATATATATATATATATATAATGCCTCAAATGGCTGACTCTATCTATCTATCTATCTATCTATTATCGATTTTATTTATTTTTTTAAAAATATATTTTATTGATTTTTTACAGAGAGGAAGGGAGAGAGATAGAGAGTTAGAAACATCGATGAGAGAGAAACATCGATCAGCTGCCTCCTGCACATCTCCTACTGGGGATGTGCCCGCAACCCAGGTACATGCCCTTGACCGGAATCGAACCTGGGACCTTTCAGTCCGCAGGCCGACGCTCTATCCACTGAGCCAAACCGGTTTCGGCTATTATCGATTTTAGAGAGAGGAAGGGAGAGGGAGAGAGAGATAAAAACATCAATGATGAGAGAGAATCATTGATCGGCTGCCTCCTGCGTGCTCCCTACTGGGGATTGAGCCTGTAACCTGGGCATGTGCCTTGACAGGGAATCGAACCATGACCTCTCGGTTCATGGGTTGATGCTCAACCACTGAACCACACCGGTTGGCATCTGTATATTTATGCTTCCATCCTACAGATCCTTTCTCTTGACTCTATACATGACATGGCCACCTTCTTCCCTTCACCTTTGCCAAACTCGGAAAGAATTCTCTACTGGTTTTATTTTTCTCACATATTATTTACTGCTTGGTTTATTGAAACTGCTCCAACTCAGTGTCATCCATGACCTTCTTGCTAAATCTGGTGTTCTATTCTCAGCCTTAATTCTTTAGTCTCCTCTGCAGAATTTGACACTGTGGAGCACAACTTCCTGCCTGCAGCTCACGCCTTTCTGAGCCTTCACTCTCCTGGTCCTTGTCTCCCCCTCCGACTTTTCTTTCTCAGTCACAGTTCTGTTTTCTGCTCAATGTCGGCGTCTCCTGTCTTCTGACCTTGGGGCCACCTCTCTCCTCCCTCACTATAGCCTCAGAATGAAGATGCCTTGTGTGGCTGAAGCCCTCCGTGTTAGTTTCCTAGGGCTGCCCTAACAAACGGCCACACACTAAGTGGCTTCAGATAACCAATGAATTCTCTCACAGTTCTGGGGCCAGAAGTCCAAAATCAAGGTTGGTTTACTCAGGAGGCTCCGCTCTGTGCTTCTCTCCTAGTTTCTGGCGGGTCTGGCAGTCCTGGATGTTCCTGGGCTGGTAGATGCACCACTGGACTCTCTCCCTCCACTCGCACATGGCCTCCCCCTTCCTCAGTGTGTCCCGAAGCTCCCTGTCTTTTCTTAAAAAAATATTTTTTAGATTTATTTCAGAGAGGAAGGGAGAGGGAAAGAGACAGAAGCATCAACGATGAGAGATTCATTGATCAGCTGCCACCTACACCCCACACCTTGGGATTGAGCCCACACCCTGGGCATCTGCCCCGACCAGGAATTGAACCATGACCTCCTTGTTCATAGGTTGACACAACCAATGAGCCACGCCAGCTGGGCTCCGTCCTTTCTCTTCTATGGACAACAACAGTCAATGGACTCAGGGCCACTCTAAGTCCAGGATGATCTCATTTCATGATCCCTGTAGACTGATGACATCTGCAAAGACCCAGGTACAAGTAACTTCACATTCACAGCAACTGGGCGTTATGCTTTGGACATATCTCTTGGGGGAGGCTATTCTAATAGTACGGCTCCCCAGTCTGTGCCTCTGTCACCAGCTTCTGTCCTGGACCCCAGATATGCATTTACAACTCCCCCGCCCCACACCTCCAAACACAGGGCGCCACAGAACCTCACACCCACGTGTCCAAACGGGCATTTCTAGCTGTTCTCCTTAATTCGAATTGTTCTCGATGTTCTCACCATCTGTCCAGTTTCATAAGCCGGACTCATGAGACTCATCCTGGATTTCCTCTCCTCGTACCTTCCCCTCCAATCAGGTACCTAGTGGTGTTGATCTGACTGGGACATATCCTCCTCGCCCCCAAATCCCTTTCTGCCCAGCATTTCCATTTTGGTGCGGTTCTCAGCGATTTCACTGCTAGTTTGCCCACAGCTCCTTACTCCTTACTCAGCTTCCTCTTGCCTCCCTCCAGCTTCTCGTTAACACAGCCGCCAGGTTCCCACCGACAGGTTACAAATCTGACTGGGTAATGGCCCATCATCTTCCTCTAAAATGCTGAGTGTTCCCAAAAGTCAGAGCCTTGCATTTAAGACAAACAAGATGTAGCGTGAGCCCTGACCGGTTTGGCTCAGTGGATAGAGCTTCGGCCTGCGGACTGAAGGGTCCCAGGTTCGATTCCGGTCAAGGGCATGTACCTTGGTTGCGGGTGCATTTCCAGTAGGGGGTGTGCAGGAGGCAGCTGATCGATGTTTCTCTCTCATCGATGTTTCTAACTCTCTATCCCTCTCCCTTCCTCTCTGTAAAAAATCAATAAAATATATTTTTTAAAAAGATGTAGCATGAGTTAGGTCTAGCTGTGTCCTCTGAGCAGCACCCCACCACCAAACCCACAGGAGTGAAACGTGTGACTTCGCACAGGAAGAGGGACAGACTATGAACATGGGAGTTCACTCAGTGTTTGCTGCCAGCATGTTTGTGTCAAAATGATAAAAACCAACGACCCTTCAGTTGTCAGCTTTTAGAATTTCAAGGTCATGGATAATGAATTGTGGACTTTTACTCTCTTTCTTGAAACTGCTATTGACTTCTGATTGTCTCCTTTAGAGGATTTGAAAACCAGTGGCTTATCACTGGCCCGTGGCCTGCACATACTCTGTATTTGGCTGTCCCGGTATCTGTAAATATCCCAGATTGAAAATGTCTAGGAGGAACCTACCTCTAACAGTTCATCAGTTTGGCCGGGTTTCTTAAAAACCTATGGCTTCCTACAGTCACACTTCCTTCCTTATCCCTGTAGGGATTTAACCTGAGTGGCCTGGTCTCTGAGCCACAGTGTGGCATGCAAGGGTCTGCCAATCAGGGTCCCAGGTTACTTCTCTAGCATCAATCTGAGCCCTTCATAACTCCCTCAACCCCTTTCCTATCCTGGGCACAGCACACTATCCAGGTAGCTGGGCATCTTTAGATTATAAACTCCTCACCGTGGCATATACTCTCACCTCTGCCTCTTTCACCACTATATTCCTGGGATTCAAAATTTATTCTTTCACCCAGCTAGTGTGGCTCAGTGGTTGAACATCAACCTATGAACCAGGAGGTCATGGTTCAAATCTTGGTCAGTGCACATGCCTGGGTTGCGGGCTCGATCGACGGGAGGGGCATACAAGATTGATGATGTTTCTCTCTCATTATTGATGTTTCTATCTCTCTCTCCTTCTCCCTTCCCCTCTCTGGAGTCAATAAAAACATATTAAAAAATTTGTTCATTCAACAAAAAATCTAGGGAAGACCTACTCACCAGTCTTTAGTAGGTTTCTGGGAATATAGTTGAGACTCAGACAAACCCCTACCTTCATAGAGCTTGTGTAATCTACCAAACTTAGCCTGGCCAATTAATCTTACAATTACTGTACAATTAAATGTGCTACTAACTTCCTCTGATTCCTGTGACTTTGCTCCTAACTCTACCATGGCCTTTGTTACAGGATGTATGTGCCCGTTTACTTGGCTGTGCTCTGCACAGAGTGTGAGCTAGAATTGACCTCCAACAGTTCCCATGAGCCAGTTGTCATACCCCAGCTCTCAGCAATCACACACTTGCTGTGTCCTGTGTTCCCGTGGCTTGCTCCGTCTTGGCTTGATTTTGGATACTCCGAGTCATCCACTGTCCAATTGCTAAGTCAACATAACATATTTTAGAGTTTTGTTGCTGTCACCTCTTACTTGTAAGTACTAATTTCTGTGTTAGGATGGAGTAGGCCGTGCTGCAGTCATAGCCACAAAATCTTGGTGCTTCAACACAACACCAATACTCTACGCTAATACTCTCTGTCCAACGTGGACGAGGAGACTCCATTGTGACCAGGCTCCCACATTCCTGTGGCAGAGGGAGATGGGACATCACTGGCTCCTCAAGCCTCTACCTGGAAGTGACACATGCCACCTCTGTTCCCAGTTCATCGACGAAAGCAAGTCACTGATCACTTGAGACTTTCAGGGGACGAGGAGGTGCTTGGGAGGTGGAGAACCAGAGTGTTTGTGAATGCAGCTAGAGTGACGGCCATAACAAGTGTCCACATGTCAGCAGCTGGCACATAGCAGGGCTCCCCCTTCTAGGGGATCAGAGGCGGGAATCCCTCAGGTTTGTGGCACAAGGGCCTGGATTTGGAAGATTTGGGGTCTCAAGGTAGATTGTGGAGGCAGAATGTAGGCATAGGGGGCCCATTCATAGGAGATGAGGTTAAAACATAACCCATAGAGCTGAGATTTCCATCACGGGAGCACAGTGAGATTCTTGTCATTAGAACTGGTGCACATAGAGCTGAACAAAGGTGATGGAATTTTGTCTCAATTATTTGGGTAATAACCTAGCATTCCTCTAGTTTTCTTCGATGGAGCCATAATTAATTAATTGAATACCTACTATGTGCCAGGCCTCATCCTGGATTATGAGACCCATTGCAAACTGATCCCCACCCACCTGGTGAATTGGCACTGTTCTCTCCCTCCTCATCCTTTGGGTAGGTATTTCTGTTCCTGAAATAGCCACATTCAGGGCTTTGCATGTGATTGTCCATTGTGTTACATGCCCTCCCTCTTCATCGTTAGGCCTTCTCCTGATGCAGACCCCAGCTCAAATGTCACCCTATTTCAGGCCACCCTATTAAACATCCCTCCCACACTGTCTCAGAGCAGGCCTGGTAAACAGCAGCCCCTGGGCTTGCCACCTGTTTCTGCAAATAAAGTTTTATTCCTCATTCCTTTACATATTGTCTGTGTTGCTCTCATCCCACAGCAGGTAAGTTGAGTGGCTGTGACAGAGACCATATGGCCCACAGAGCCAAAAATATTTACTTCCTGGTTCTTTTTCCTTCTTTAAAAGCATTAGTGTTTTTTATTTATTGATTGATTTCAACGAGGAAGGGAGAAGGAGAGAGTGGTAGAAACATCAATGATGAGAAAGAATCATCAATCAGCTGCCTCCTGCACACCCCCACACTGGGGATCGAGCCCGCAAGTGGGGCATGTGCCCTGACGGGGAATCAAACTGTGACCTCCTGGTTCATAGGTTGACACTCAACCACTGAGCCACACTGGCCAGGCTTCTCTCTGGTTCTTCACAGAAAATGTTTTTCAGACCCTGCCCTGGAGCCTCTCTACAGCAATCAGTGATATCATCCTTAATACCCACCCTGAGAAGTCATCTTGTCATTTCAGTCTCAGCGTCGCCACTGCAGTGTGAATTCCATGAGTAGAGACCTTGCCTCTGTAGGTCATGGCTGCAGCCCCAGAGCACTTGGAGCCACTCAATAAACAGATTCTGTTAGAACGCCTCCAGACACTCTGTGGGGAAGAGCGGTCAGGTGGTGGGGCACATTTTTCATCTTTAGATTTTGGTCCACGAGCCACCATCACCCATCCCCTCTCTGCTATTTAAACCGTGAAAACAAAGTGTAAGGAATCAGCTTCATAGCCCAGCCTAGCACTCTGGGGTGTGGTCTACACTAGGCTGGCGTAGTCACCAGGCTCTCAACCTCCTCAAAGGGCTTGCGCAACCAGGAGGCAAAGGCCACTTCCCTCCAGGACACAAAATCCCCTCCGAAATCAGCGCTTCATTAAAATGTCACAGTCCCCAGGTCCCCTGGCACCGTGGACTCGCCCGGAGCTTTACCATTCCGAGATGGGACTGCTTTCCCTGGGAGCCATCACCCCCCAGGTAGCGCTTTCCCATGTACAAATGATGCTGGGGGAAAAGTAAACCAGCTTTGCCAGTTACATTTTAACGGAGAAATCAATAGCAGTGACTTGGAGGCTCAGCGGTGCTTTGAAGGGGAAAAGATGCCGGAGGCCGGCGCAGGCAGGTTGGGGAACTGGAGGAAGGCAGCTGGGGTGCTGGGTAGATTTCAGCCTGGAGCGCCTTCCTCTGGATGGGTTGGGGCAAAGCCGGAGGGGTTGTATCTAGAGGTGTCAGAGTAATGGTATTACTATTCCTTTAGAAATAGATTTGAGCAAACAACCATGCCCTTGACTCCTGTCTCTCCCTCGCCCCTGCACCTGCTGCCCCAGCTGGTTCTGTAGGCACCCCTGAAACACCTCCTGAATCTCCACCTCTCCATTGCCACTAGCGCATCCTGACTGGCAGCCATTGACGCTCACTTGGACGAATGCAACGGCCTCCCTACGGTGTCCTGTGTCTCCTCCCGCTATTGCTCTAAAAGCCCATTCTTCTCACCCCAGCCAGAGTGATCTCCCCAAAACCAAAGGCAGGTCTAGTCACTGCTCTGTTTAAATCCCTCTGGTGTCCTGACCGTGGTCTGTGAGGCTCAAATCATCGACCCTTGATTCATCTCCAAGCTCGTCTCCTCTCCCCTCCCCCTAGTCCCACCCTACCAGACACCCAGCTCACCTTGTCAAACCTCCAACATGATAAGCCTACTTTGCCCTTTAGCTCCATGTTCAGTCTGCCTGGCATAGCTGGGCCTGCTGATCTGTCCTGCCATCTCCTTCTCATCCTGGTCTCAGCTCAAATGTCACCTCTTCAGAGAGACCACCCGACCCTATGCCTGTGAGACACCCCAGCGACGACTCTCTCTTGCATCCCCCTGCATTGTTTTCTGTGTAGCGCTCATCACTATATAATATATCTTGTTTATTTCTGCATGTGCTTCTCATCGTTCTCGCCTTCTTCAGTGCTTTAGATCCAGGGCCTGGAACTGAACCCAGCGCAGAGCAGGCCCTTGTGAATGAGCCACTGACTGTCTGAATGCTGCTTATGCACAATGATACATCTTCTGTTCAAGAACAGGACCCATTCTGGTCATTCACTCATTTATTCATTCATTCATTCAGTAAATTTCCTGAGCACCTGCTAATGGCCAGCCTCTGTGCTCGATGCTGCAGGTACAGCAGGAAGACCCAGGTAAGTCCTTGTCCTTAGGTGCCTGTGGGGGGAGGACAGATAGAGCCCTGTGGCAGGCACAAGAGCAGGGCTGTGAGCCGCAAGCGTCCTGCAGAAGCAGGGGTGGTGGGTATGTATGCTCCCTGGTTGGGTGAAGACTCGGCAGCAGAAGTAACATTTCAGTTGGGTTTTGAAGGGTGATTAGGAGATTGTTAGCCGTAGAAAAGATATGATTCCTAGTAAAAAAGCAATGTTCCAGAAGCAGACATGACTTCTGGTTTAGGAGGAAAGATAGGTCCAAGGCTGTAATTCTGTGATCTTCCCAGTAAGTAAGGGAGGGAGATGGGGAGAGAGAAGTTACGGGGAAGAAAAGAGGAGGAGTGATATGAATGGCCTTCCCTCACCTTCATTCTCTTCCTCCAAGGGACGTGGCCTGTGATGCTGTTGTTCTTTCAATTAATTTCTCAACAAACACTGAGTGCCAGGGGTAAGCAATGAACACACAGCTCACAGTCAGCGGAGGACAGATTTGAGGACAGGAAGCCCAGTGAGTGTGGCCCACTTGGCCAGTTTTACCTGGAAGTTGCACCCTCTCAGTGCCAGCCGACGTGATGTGGTGGTTAATGCTCAGGCTCTGGAATCCGACTAGACCTAGGTTCATGTCTGCCTTATGTGAGGCCCAGTTTCCTTGTATGTTGAAATGTTAGTAGGTTAAAAATGAATTAAGGGGCCCAGCTGATGTGGCTCAGTGCTTGAGCATCGACTTATGAATCAGGAGGTCACGGTTTGATTCCTGGTCGGCACGTGCCTGGGTTGGGGGCTTGATCACCAGTAAGGGGGCATACAGGAGGCAGCTGATCAATAATTCTCTCTCATTGCTGATACTTCTATCTCTCTCTCTCCCTTCCTCTCTGAAATCAATAAAAATATATATTTTTTAAAATGAACATAGGAGATGAATGAAAATAATGCTCACTATACCGTAGATGCTCAGTACAAGCCAGGGATTCCTACCAGTGGAGCCCCTGTTGGCTGAGCCCACATGGACACACTGTGTGCTAAAGGCTTTATGCAGAGTATCCCAGTTCATCCTCACAACTCAGCGACAGAGGTAAGACTGCTGCCGTTATTATCTGCATTTTACAGACGAGGATGCTGAACAGAGTAGGTAAGTAACTTTGTCAAGGTCACACAGCTTGTGGGTCACTCCAGAGCACGCTGGCCAGTGCTTCCTCCCTGACAGCCACGAAGACCCTGCTGCTCCCCTGGACCGGGTCTGGCATCTAGTTAGCACCCGATTGGTGAGACATCAGCCAAGCAATGTCTGAAACTTTCTTCACGACCCGCTGACTCCTTCTCCTGGCTCTTCCACCTGCTGGCTGTTACCTTCGGCCTGCAGCTTGCTGTCTTCAGAGCCTCAGTTGCCCTATCTGTAAAATGAGGAGCTACCTTAGGGCTCCCTAAGATTTGAGTCCCTGCATTGCAGTCTACGTTGTTTGAATGAAATGAGCAGCCGTGACAGGCCCTTCTGGCCCCTCCCTGAGCATCTTGGCGAGTGGTTCTCACCATAACCTTGATGGTCTGTTGCTGTCTCGGGGCAGTGCTCTCTTTCCTCTCTCCCCTCCACCCTCTGGCATTCTTGTTTAAGAGTCCTTCCTAATCTTTATCTTTTTCTTCTTCTTCCTCTCCTTAAAGAATACCCTTCAGCATTTCATGTAATATTGGTTTGGTGGAGATGAACTCCTTTAGCTTTTTCTTGTCTGTGAAGCTCTTTATCTGACCTTCAATTCTAAATAATAGCTTTGCTGGGTAGAGTAATCTTGGTTGTAGGTTCTTGCTATTCATCACTTTGAATATTTCTTGCCACTCCCTTCTGGCCTGCATAGTTTCTGTTGAGAAAATAAACTGGTGAATATAATAGAATCAGGGGCATAGAAAGGGAGTAGACTGACAATTCTCGGAGGGAAGGAGGTATGAGGGGTGCGGGAAGAGATTGGACAAAAATCTTACACCTATAGATGAGGACAGTTATGGGGTAAGGGCATGGGGTGGGGTGGGAACCAGGTGGAGGGGAGCTATGGGGGGGGGAAAAATAGGAACATCTGTAATAATATGAACAATAAAGATTTTTTTAAGAGTCCTTCCTAATGATGATGGGACTTTCTGGCAAAGTGTGGGTCCAAAGGCTTCAAGGGGACCTTGGGGACAAGCCTTGGGCAGAGCGGGAGGATGGCTCTGCAATTTTGGGCAACAGCCAGCAGTCCTGCCAGGCAGCAAGAAAGCAGGGCGCTGTCCTCTCCGGGGCTCCTTTATAAGCAGGGGTACTGAGGGAGGAATGCTCTTTGCCCCCTGTTTGATTCCGTCACCATCAGCTGGAATCAGCTTCTTTCAACCCAAGAATCCCTCTCGGGGAAGAAGCTAACTTTCCTCTTTGTCCAGACAGGTGCCAGCGAGAATGTCCTGGGCTGCCTTTGACCAGTGGGTCTGATCTCAGCAGGGAGCACCTGTTTCTAATTTTAGCTCTTCCATGGCCAACTGAGTGGCCCTGGCCCAGTCACATAGTCTCACTACGGCTCCGCTCCATCTGGAAGATGGGAATCCATCATATTTTCCTTGCAGACTCATTATGAGGAATATAAAATGAAGAGTATGTAATAGTTGCAAGCCAAATGCCCTGGACCTGTGTAGGTGCTCAATGCATGTGCCTGGAATGAGCAAGAGAAAGACAGAAATGAGTATGTTGTTTCGTGGAGGGAAGAACCTTGTAGAAATTAAACCTGTCCCAGGTAGGGCTGTTCTGGCCCCAGATTGCATTCATTTATGCAAACAAAGGTAGGACAACAACTTGGCACTTGAGTGTGGGCTCCATGAAGGCAGTGGTATTTGCCTGTTTTGTTCACTGTCTGTTCTCAGTACCTGGCACACAGTAGGTGCTCAAGAAGTGTTTGTTGAATAAATGAATGACTTGGCAGAGTGGATTGAAGCATAGGATGGGGCAGAGGAGTACATGGGATGGTGTTTAAATTCACTTCCAGTTCTGAAATTCTGTGAGTCTTTGAACTTTCTATGGGACCTTAACCACAGCATTCTCTGTGAGCTAATTAATGAACCACTGCCCAACATCAATCAAATCAGGCCAATCCTGGTCCAAGGACAAATGGCAACACACACCTCTTCCTTTGGATAAATGGGAGAGGGACTTTGGAGAAGGAAATAGAGCTCTTTTGGAAGAAATTCTCTTCTGACCTTGGTACCACCTGCCCACCTCCCACTTCCGAGCATAAGGACTTAGACACAGCAAGAGAGGGGATTCTTTCTAAGATGGTAGAACCAGCTTAAGTCTTTCCCCACAGTTGGCTTTAGGGTCTGCGTAGAAGGAGCATGTGGAGGAGACTAGCGGGAGGAGATACAGACAGAGGACGAAGATACAACTTACTTGCTCACCTGCAGAAGGCAGCGATTTCCAGCCAATTTCTTCTTCCCAGATGCCCCAATTTCTCTCAGTTCTCTACCAAGCCATTTACGACGCTTATCTACTTGTTCTCAGGCTCGGGGAGTATCTGAGAAGGGAGAACTGTAAATTACGCTGTCAAGTTGGACAGTCCGAGAAGTGGCAAGGAGGGGAGAGCCAGGGCCTTCCCGCAGAGCAGCCAGATGAAAATGGTTATAAATAAAGCACAGAGGCCACCTCTCGAACCCTCCGTCCTTGACGTCTGCACACACGCTCCATGTTCTTGGCAGCCAGCCAAAGGCCTGTCTGCAGATTGTCTTCTTCACCTGTCGGGCATGAGATTGTCCTCTGGCTGCCACCTATGAGCAGTCCCTTTGCATGGCCTGCTCTTGTAAGCCAGTTCTCTTTCTCCTTTTGGTCCATGAGGATGAGCAGCAAATGCCAACTGGATGGTGAGTGACGTGAGGTTGGGTCTGATTTATCCTTGAAACCCAGTGCTTGGCAAAGTGTGGTTATATGATGGATGTTTGCAAAAGGACTGAGGGAGCCAATTGAAATTTTTGAGGCAATTGCTTGTCCCCACCATGACCTTTCTCTCCAGATGGTTCCTGGTCTTCTTTTACTCGGGGTCTATGTAGGGATGCATTTGGCTGCAAGTAAAAGAAAATCTCCTGGAAAGTAATTGAAACTATTAGACAGTTGTTTTTTAAATATTTGTTACCTGTATGTTTCCTTCCACATTTTACTATTTCACATTTTAATGGGTCCCCTATTTTCAGGCGATGCAATGGGACCAGATATATTTTTTTTTTTTACTAGAGGGGAGAGTGGTTCAGGCAAAATGTAATGGAGCAGCTGTCCCAGGATTAGAACTGAGACCCCACTGAAGGCCTTTTACTTTATTTTTAGGTCCCCCTTTTAGTCTCTCATTTTTTCATTTCAGCTTATTTACTGCCTTGTTTTATTTTTTATTATTTTATTTTTCAATTATAGTTGACATTTAATGCTATTTTATATTAGCTTCAAGTGTCCAGCATAGTCATTAGACATTTATATAACTTACGAAGTGTCCCCCCAATGATTCTAGTCCCCACTGGCTCCATACCCAGTTATGACAATATTATTGACTCTGTTCCTTAGCTGTACTTCACATTCCCTGTGATTATTTTGCAACTACCAATCTTTACTTCTCAAACCCTTCACCTTTTTTCACTCAGTCCCCTCAAACCCATTTCCATCTGGAAACCATCATCTGTTCTCTGTATCTATGGGTTTTTAAACATTTTTTGTTAGTAAGATGGGAAGATAGGTAGTGCCAGGATTGGTTTATTGTCTCAAAAATGTTGGCAGGAATCCAGGTCCTTCTGCTCCTTCTATTTTGCCATCAACTGGCATCCAGTAGGAGTTTTCTTTGTTTCTTCTACAGATTTTTTAGGATGAATGTGAGTCTCTTTAAAAATCTATTTTTATTGATTCCAGAGAGGAAGGGAGGGAGAGAGAGAGAGAGATAGAAACATTAAATGATGAGAGAGAATCATTGATTGGCTGCTTCCTGTATGCTCCACTCTGGGGATTGAGCCCGCAACCCAGGCATGTGCCCTGACTGGGAATCAAACCATGACATCCTGGTTCATAGGCTGACACTCAACCACTTTGGTTGGGCATGATGGAGATGAGTCTTTACAGCATTGGTTGTAAACTGATGACCTCATAACATGTTTGGTTAGCTTTCAATATTTAAAAAAACATCAGTTTTTTAAAAAGACATTTAAAATGTAAAGCACAGATTTTTTAGTTCTCTTTCAAAATCACAGGACCTGGAAACACTGCATGATCACAACAAGCAGGAGCCGGCGGCAGCTGCGCTCTTTGAATGAGGCGTGTGCTGTCCAGGTCTCCAGGGTCCCTCAGGTGCCAGCGATTGCACCTGTTCACTGCCACTCATTCCGATTGCTCCCAAGGGAACCCCTGCAGTAGAGTCTGTACCCTACATGAAAGATTTCACATTCCCATGGCCAACAGTTACAGGTCATCTATCACAAAGCCTTTGTAGCTACTTTTTCCCTAGAAATTGCTCTAGACTTCCTCACCCAATCTTCCACTGTTGGTCCTTCCTGGATTCCACCCATTGGCTCCATACAAGTCTCCAACCCTCTCCCGCCCTGTGAATGAAAGGCTGCTCAATTTTAAAATATCTCTCAAATGAAAACAGAATTAAGGTTTTGGCTGTGTATGAGAGAATAAGTTAATATCCTAACATTGTAAAAGGTTCATAAAGTACAGAATAAAAGAAATCAGTGGGAAGGAACCATCATTCCACTCCTCAAATAACACTATTCCTACTTGGGTGAATATGATTTCTTGGCACGTCCAACATGGCAGACACTGCTCACTGCTCGAACTTCATTCACTCCTCCAAACAGCCCCAAAAGGTAGGTGTTCTTCCTGTCTCCCTTTGACAAATGACAAAGCGGAGGCATAAAGAAGTTAGACACGTTTCCTAAGGACACACAACTGATTCGTGTTGAAGTCTCGGTTTTAATTTAGGCAGGCTGGCTCTAGAATGCACTTCCTTGAATATGTTACCAGACTCTTGAGTATGTGCCTATATACACATCGAATATATAATTTGCTGGAGATTGCATTACTCAACCCTGGAAACAGTGCAATGGGAATTCCCTTTGTTGAGTTTTCAAAGAACTCATAAAACGCCTCTGAGAGCCCCGTTTTTGGGGCAGTTCCTTCTATTGCTGTATTTCAGTTGCTTGTCCATCATAGTTTTCTCCTTGGATAACCAGGCTCCTTGTAGGGTTGACTCAAGGGGTCAAGACATTGGCAACCCAAATCTTTTCTAGCATAGGGATTTCTAAGTAGTAATATGGAACTGTTTGTTTCTTTTTGAATACAGAGGGTCATGGGAAAGAAGTAAAGGGAATAATATTCTATTCCTGAGCTAGCATGTGCCTGGTACCTGGTCCATGTTATCTCACAAGGCCCCATGTAGATGGACATCATTTTCTTTTTCTTTCTTTCTTTCTTTCTTTCTTTCTTTCTTTCTTTCTTTCTTTCTTCCTTCCTTCCTTCCTTCCTTCCTTCCTTCCTTCCTTCCTTCCTTCCTTTCTTTCTTTTTCAGGCGACGAAAGAAAGGTGGACTCCAGGGCACACAGCAGGAAGTGGCAGACTGGAATTTGAATCCTGTGAGTCCGACTTTAAAATCCATTTTTTCCTCCACTATTCTATACCATACTCCATTGGATAATGTCACTAATTATAATGGAAAGGGTAACCATCACATAATTTTGTCAGGAGAATTATGGACTCTCTAATGAGAACGCTCCGTGCTCTTTTTTTATGGGCATGAGGGTGAGATATATGCTCATAATGTGAGTTGATTGACTGATGGGTACACTCACTTCATATCACAGAGCTGTCCTTGACAAGGCGAGTGTAAGTTCAAGTTTTGAGAATAGGATGAAGTACATTTCAAGGGGATCAATGTAAATGAGGAAGCCTATTGTATTTCTCCCCGTAACACATGCAATGTGGCTGCTCCGTCAACTTCTCTTTTGTGAAGATCTGGTTTCCCCAAAGGCAGTCAGCCCTGTTGTGATGGTGACTGTAACAAGTATAGACCCAGGATTGATGTGCTAATCACCATTGATTCAGAGCAGTCCCTCCCAAAGTTTTACAGCATCATGATAGCACCATTTATGGATCTTCTTTTATTATGCGATACCTAGTTTTAAAGTACTAAATAAGTGTCTTTTCAATGAATGAATTCATTGAGCAAATTCTATGAGACAGGAATGAGCTGGACATGAAACTATTCTGAGATGAATAAAGTCAAGCTCTTGCATTTAAGAATCTCATTCTAGCAGGAAGAGCAGGGCTCAGTGGTTGAGGGTTGACCTATGAACCAAGAGGTAATGGTTCGATTCCCTGTCAGGACACAAGCCCGGATTGCAGGCTCAATCCCCAGTGTGGGGCCTGCAGGAGGTAGCCTATCAATGATTCTCTCTCATCATTGATGTTTCTATCTCTTTCTCCCTCTCCTTTCCTCTCTGTAATTAATAAAAATACACTTAAAATTTTTTTTTAAAGTATCTCATTCCAGGCAGAGGGAACAGCATGGTAACAAAGGCATATATGTTTGGTTAATTGTTGACATTTTGACAGTATCTGAATGCTGTAGGTCAACTGAAGAGTTACAATGGAAGAGGGTATACAAGGAAGTAGGGGGCTAGTCATTAAGTCTTCCAGGGTCCCAGGCCACACCTGGATGTCATTAAAGGTTGAGAAAGAATAAAAAATCCCCCATGCTCACCCTGTACTGCTGAGTGCGTTCTAAAACAAATTTCTTCAAATAGAATAATTTTTTTCCGTACTTCTGCAATAACCAGTCTGAAGAATCTGGCATTTAAAGACACAAATGTTTCTAAAATACCCCACCACAGCGAAATATCTGAAATGTTCCTTAATTGTTAGGAAAACTATTTCTGTATGTGCTTGGAACGAGTTTTTTTTTAAACACCACCCTTCAAACACACCATCTTTTCCGTCCCGAGTGTCTGGGAGGCTGGTGCTGAGTGGTTTAATAGAGAAGCTGTCGTCTCCTGCGCATCACGCCTCCACCCCAATCCACTTTCATTTCTTTTCTGCTGGGTAAGTGCCCTGAAAGGTCGCCGTAGACATACAGCCCCGTGTGTGGAAGGGTGTCAGAGGATCCCATAACCAGCCTGGCGAAGGCTTTTGCAAATCCTTTGGCCAAAATGTACTTGAATCTGTCCAATTTGAATGCGCTCCATGCTCATGTACCAAAGCCATGGCCTCTCCAATCTGCCTCAAGCAAACACAAGTCCCTAAACAGCTTCTCCGGAAAGCAGACTCCTGCAAAGGGGATGAGAAGAGAGAGGCGGGCCATGCTCATTTTACAATTGAATGCCACGTGGAGAGGCTTTGGATTGCATTCTGGGCCTTGGGCAGTGCCTGTCCCCTCTGCTGCCACACCCCCTCCAAGAAATCCTCCCTGCCTCCACCCTCAGTGTTCACTGAATTTGCCCTTCCTAGAGTGCACATGCCAATTAGCATTGCTAGTGTGCAATTTAGCTCTAGGGTTGCCTTGAACTTCACTGTCACTGCCACCTCCTCTGCAGCACCAGTAGTGTGGGAACCCTGTACCTCAGGCATTCAGAAGTGTTTAGAGCTCCCAGAATGTGGCAGGCTCTCATCGCCATGGGAGTCCACTTGAGCTGCTCTGTGACTGGGACTGCTTGTGCCTCCCTTTGTTATTAGTCTGCATTAGTCAGCCTGGGCTGCTATAACAAAAGAGTATCCCAGACGGAGTGGGCCAAACACCAGGCATTTGTTTCTCACCGTTCTGGAAGCTGGGAAGTCCAAGATCAAGGTGCCTGCCAGTTCAGTTCCTGGTGAGGGCCCTCTGCTTGGTTTGCAGATGGCCACCTTCTCTCTGTGTCCTCACATGGTTGAGACAGTGATCTCTTTCTCCTTCTCTTTTGAAAAAGCCACTAATCCCATTATGAGGGCTCCACCCTCAGGACCTCATCTAATCCTATTACTGCTAAAGGCCCACCTCCACATACCATCTCATGGGGGGGGGCGGGTTAAGGCTTCAACATAAGAACTGGGCAGGGAGGAGGGGGCAATAATTCAGCTCATACCATATAGCAACTCTTATTCTTTAAATCTTGACCCTAATGTCAATTCCTCCAGAAAGCCTTTCCCAATTCTCCCAACATGGGTTGAGTTCTCTCTGCAAATATATCTTATCCCAACACGGGTCAAATGGAACCACCACAGACCATTCATTGGTCTTTCTTCCTCATTGGATTGTGAGCCAGTTGAGGGTGGGCCTTGTCCTTTGTCTCCACTCCCAGTGTACGCAGTGTGTGTAGTAAGTGTTCAATAAGTGATTTAAGGAGAGCAGGAGACAAGCAATTACTTTGAAAAGAAATGCATGATAGATGAGATTGTGATGTAACCCTTAAGCAGGTGTTATGAATGTCAATTTATACTCCAGGCATCATGAGAGCAACTTTTGTTTGGGCATGTGTGCTTGCCAACCTCCTGACCAGGGGAGGGGAGGAAACCAACTCACACATCTATTCAGAGGGACCCTGACTTTTCAGCCAATGTGTCCAAGTAAATCCTTGTTTGATCTCTTTCTTTCTTTCTTCCTCTCTTTCTTCCTCTCTTTCTTTTTTTCTTTCTTTCTTTCTCTCTCTCTTTCTTTCTTTCTTTCTTTCTTTCTTTCTTTCTTTCTTTCTTTCTTTCCTTTCTCTCTCTCTCTCTCTCTCTCTCTCTCTCTCTCTCTCTCTCTCTCTTTCTTTCTTTCTTTCTTTCTTTCACTAATTTAAGTCAAAGCTTATCTATGAACTCAGGAAGGCAGATCCTGGGGGCAGAGCCTTGAAGACTGACTATTCACTGAGTAGGATGGGAGAACCCTTTATTCACGACTCTCCCACAGCTTACAATATTTTGTTCTTTTCATTTTTTCTCACTCTTACACTTTCAGGCAATGTGACTGCTTCTGGCAGGTGGGGAGGAAATGCTCATACATTGAGATGGGAGAAGAAGAGCCTGAGAATCAAGGCTGTGCTGGGGTACCTGCTTTATCCGGGCACCACTGATAGCCACTAGGTAAATATTTACTGAGGGGATAAATGACTAAACATTTTCTCTCTGGGTTTCTTTCCTTAGCAGAATTTTGCATTTCCCCTTCCCCAAGAATATAAAGGTTTGTCTAAGAATCCCTCTTCCTTCTTACCAAATAGGGGAGGGGTTTCAGGGATTCAGGGAGCTGAACCTATATCTTTTAGACCTGGAACCCTTATCTTTTGTGGATGGCACATTCACCAAGTGTGGTCCAGTGAGCCTAGACTCCTTTATTTGGGATTAAGTACTTGTACATCCCCCCATTCTATAATGGAGCCCATGGTCCTAACTAACTCTTTGGGGCCCATATCCTTCTAGATTACTCCAGATGTTTTCACTCTTAATCCTTGTACAATGAAAGGTTCCAAAGGGTCTATTCAAGAGCTGAACTCCTGGAACCCCACAATTCAGGTCAACCCCACAACCCCATCTCTACATTTTGACTTTACTGTTTGTTCTCTTGGTGTCCTAGGGAGTTAGGGATAGGAATGTTCACAGAGGTGAAGTGCCATTTTTATCACTTCACATCAAGAGCACACATTAAGAATACGATTTATCACTGTTGATGTTGACTTGGATCACCGGGCTGAGGTAGTGTATGTCAGGTATTGCCCCTGTCCCACCTTCCATACTGCCCTCCTTGAAAGGAAGTGCACACCCCACACTGGGGAGTGGGGAGTTCTGCTCCACCGGTACAAGCATTATTTGGACTTTTTCACAGGAGATTTGGATCTTCTCTCCTATTTTAAATTCCTTACGGGAGAGAAGGGTCTCCATTGCCTTCAGCTCAAGAGAATCCATATGCGGAAGTAGCACATCTTGGGGACTCCTGCTCCGAACCCCTTCAAGATGGAGCTGGAACCAGTGAGGCAGGCAACAGTATTTGCAGTTGATGTCATAAGTAGGCCAGTCCCATGGAAGGTTTTGAAGTGAAGCAATACATCTAGTGCCTGTTTTAGAGAGATCAATGCTAATAGTGTGCTGGTTCGATTGGAAGGTACGGGGTGGAGATTAGAAGCAGGAGGATTCACAGGGGGGTGGTATTGGAATTGCTTAGATAAACAATGATGAGGGACTCACAGGCACCATGGAGATGGAGAGGTGAGATGGGTATGAGAGACACGTAAGAGATGGGCTCGGTTGAAGGTGGAATGTGAAATAGAGGAAGGGATCAAACACAGTTGGGAATCTGAGCAGGTCCTGTTGACATTACCCAGAACAGAGAACACAGGAGAAGGGATTGGATTGGAGGGAGGGAGATGATGAATTCCATTTCAGATCTCTTGCATTTGAGGTGATGAAGTGACAATTAGACCTTTAAAGTTACGTGCAGAGACCAGGAGAGAGTCTGGTGATGAATGCCTGGGACTGATTGGCATTCAGGTAACCATTGAAATCATAGGTGTGATTGAGACTGTTAAGAGGAAGTGTAAGAGAAGAAAAAGAAAAGAGGGCTAAGGATTGGGACCTGGTGGACACTAAGAATCTAACTTTATGGTTCCTTATCTCCATGATCAGAAGCATTACCTGGGCCCAATGGTTCAAAAGGAACAGATACACTTAAATGTGACCAAAGGTGGGTTATGCCTTTGCAGGAAGTAATAGATCCGAGATCACATCTGCTCCCGTGCATAGCACAGTGCTTGGCACGTCAAACTCCATCCTATCTGTGGCATGAATGAATGAAAGGACATTTTCGTTGCAGAACTGGAGACCAAGGGATAGCTGACAGTTGTCTCCAGAAGTTTGAAGGGCTGAGTTGACACAGTGAGAGGCGTACTGGTTTGGAATCTTAAAATCATGGTCTGGATCACACAAAGAAGCACATTTCAGCTGTCACATCAAAGAAGACCCCTCTCAATAATAAAAATAAAGGAATGAATAGTAGTCCATGAGCTGGATGTCCCTGGAGGTGATTAAGCCTGAGGCTGAGTGGTCATCTGATCACCCTTCAGGATTCTCATTGTCTGAAGGTTTGAGTTAGCCCCTCTGAGATCCCTTCTGCTCTGACTTGAGAAGTCACTCTGCAGATTCATGGAAAAGACATACAGTGGGGCCTTGACTTACGAGTTTAATTCGTTCAGTGACGGAGCTCGTAACTCAAATTACTCGTATGTCAAATCAACACTGAACGCGTGAGACACGTGATGCTGGGCTGATGTTGTGGTGTTCACTGTGACGTTCACTGCGCCAACTAGCGGTGGGGTATCTGAAGCTAGCTCATAACCCAAATTTTTGCTCGTAACTCAAAGCAAAAAATCGGCCGAGAGACGGCTCGTATCTCGAAAAACTCGTTAGTCGGGACACTCATAAGTCAAGGCCCCACTGTATATCGGAATGAAGTTTATCTGCATTCATTCAAATACCAGGTTGGTGACCTTCTAGCTGTGTCATCTTGAGAAAATTATTCATTCTTTTTGAGGTTCAGGTTCTTCATCAATAACATGAGCTTATCATACCCACTATGAAAGCTGAAACCTATTCTGTTAATCCTCACCCAAGGATATTTTTCCATTGATTTTTAGAGAGAGTGGAAGGGAACGGGAGACATAGAGAGAGAAACATCGATGTGAGAGAGACACACCAATTGGTTGCCTCTGCACGCGCTCCTGACCAGGGCTGAGGATTGAACCTACAACCAAGGTATGTGCCCTTGACTGGAATCGAACCCGGGACCCTTCAGTCTGTGGGCCGATGCTGTATCCTCTGAGCCAGACTGGGAAGGGCTGAAACCCACTCTGATATTGTACAGGAAATGGCAGCACATGGCTACTCCAGCATATGAAACTTGAAGGCTGGGCTAGGAGGTTGAAGCGATTTGTCAAGGTTTTGCTCAGCACATTGGATTAGAGTCCTGTGGTTGGCAAACTGTGGCTCGTGAGCCACATGTGGCTCTTTGGTCCCTTGAGTGTGGCTCTTCCTAAGCCTTAGGAGTACCCTAATTAAGTTAATAACAATGTACCTACCGTTTAAGTTTAAAAAATTTGGCTCTCAAAAGAAATTTCAATCGTTGTACTGTTGATATTTGGCTCTGTTGACTAATGAGTTTGCCAAGCACTGGATTAGACAGTTGGGTACTCCCAGGATCCAGAGTCCAAGACCAGGGAGCATGGTGGCAGAGGCAGTGTGGTCGAGGAAAGAGCCCAGTACTGTCCTCAGCAGACCTGCCTGCAGCCTGGTTCTGCTGAGTTTTGTGCATTCTTGGATCATGATGGTGGAAAGGTTGCAAGAGAGGATGAGAAGAAAAAATGGGCAAGATTTGGGGATGTGGGAAGCATCAGGCCGGGATGCCAGAAGGGTGATGGGGCAGACGTAAGGCTGCCGGGAAGAGGAGCTGGCTTTGGAAATGTTGAGTCAGGGGCATCATTGGAGCACCCCGTGGCATTATGAGTTTTGGAAAAGAGGCAGGCGTTAGAAATGGGTGGGAATTTTAGGTCACAGTAAAGACTTGCAGCCTAGGATGACACGGGGTATACAATTAAGTCAGGCCCCTAAGGTGATGACTTACTAACCCACATCTCAGGCCTCCACTGAGAACTGTCTGAACACAGGTAGGCTCTGGCCATGGGAGCTCCTGCTTTGAGGCTGGGAACACCAGGGCTGGGAAAGGCTGGGCTCTCTGCAGTGATGCAGAGAAGTCACTGGCTCCTCCCGGCACCCTTCTTGGCCGCTGACCCCTCGACCCTTTCCTAGCCCATTTTTCTTGAGTGCTAAGTGATGGAAGGCAGACAATTAAGCCAGAGCCAGAGTACTTCTGCTGTTGGTTTCCTTAATTGAATCTCCTACACATTCTTTATAAATAGATTTAAGCAAGACACTATGTTCTTTAAATTGTGCATTTCTGTTGCTATAGAAACAGTTGCTTTTACTCCCCTTCTCTCCTTCCCCCAAGCTTAGCCATAAAGTAGAAGTTAGCACCTGTTTTTCCAGGCAGGTGAATTATCTATGAATCTGTATTCCAAGATGGTCTCTATGAGTGGGTCAGAGTAACCTCTTTAGGAGAAGCATTGGGTGAGAGTCTGTGATTTCGGGTGATACGATCTGTCCTTGCTAACCCTTCAATTGATAAGTGACTCATCCCATTGGTTCATAGACTGTCGGAACTGGAAGGGATCTCTAAAGAGATAATTCTCATAATAATAATCAAAAGCTGCCTTACGCTGTATGTTCAACGCATTCATTAGTTTCTGAAGGAATTCTTTAATGAAATAATTTGTTCAAAAACATTTACTGAACACTAATACTGGCCCCAGAACATTGCAAGTGCCCATCACACGGAAGCAACAGGGCAAACATTTCTCCGTGATAAATACAGCTATCCACTCCTCCGCCAGTGGGGGATATGGATGTTTAAGGGGTGTAATGTTTTATGCCAGGTGCTGGATAGAAGGGTGTGTGCAAAGCATCATGGGAGCTATGGCATGCCACAGATCTACTTCCTCCATTTTTTTTTTTTTGCAAGAAGTGAGACAATTCAAAGCAAAAAGATTAGGAGGAAAGATACTTGGCAACATCGCATGACTATCAGTGAAAGAGCCGAGTCTAGGATCCAGGCGTCCTGAATCCCAGTCTGATAGCTTCTTCTACGTCATGTTGACCCTCCAATGGTGTTCCTCCAGCTTCAGTGGGCACTGGAGTCATGTGGGGATTTGGTGAAAGTGCAGACTCTGATTCAGTAGGTCTGTGGCGGGGTCCGCATTTCTAACCAGCCCCTGGGTGATGCTGAGGCTGGCCTGAAGTCTGCACATTGATGAGCAAGGCTCTAAAACTCTAGTCTTAACCTTTGCAGATATTGCATCCCCTTGAGCATCTAACTACAGCCATGAATGCTGTGTTGCCTAGGTCACTCGGTTGATGACAACAGAAACTTTGGCTAAGGCAATCAATTATATGTATCATTGTCTCTATATGAATTTATATAGGTACATATACTTACATATGTAGATTTCTATATATTCATATACATACATGAATATATACATATATGTCACACATATTCATATACAAAGAAGGGGACCAAAGCAGCCCCTGGGTTTGGCCAGCAGCACTCCTGGGCAGCCCCTGCAGGGGAACACCTGTCATGGTGGACATGTTCCAGTTTCAGACCTTCGTCACTCTACTGAAGATGCAGTTTTTCAGGGAAGGGAGCCTGGTTGACTTCACGGAGTCAGTCCAGGGCTGGCTCCCAGCTAGGGGAAGTGTGGGAACTTTGAGGATAGTTCCCTGCCTGTTGTGTCCATCGAGGCAGGGTCGTTGAGCCAATAGGAGATGCTTTCATCAGAGAAGCAGCAATGCATGCTGGGCAATCAGGAGAAATAGTCGCCAATGAAGACCTTCTCTCCAGAAAAACGCCCATCCATCCCCAAGCAACTAGGCAGCAACTCCAATTCTCACCTTTCCCATTGCTACCTGCTTGGTCCAGGCCATCCACTCCATGTGATCACTGCATTCGCTTCTGAAATCACCTTCCTGCTCCATGTTGCCCCCTTTGCTGGAATCCCATGAACCTCACAGCTAAATCAAATGAAGTCCTCACACTGCTCTGCAAGATGCCAGGTACCTGCCCCCTTAACCTCTCTGTCCTCTCCTGCCATCCTCTCCCTTGCTCAGCACACTGGAGCCACATCAGCTTCCTTCCCACCTTAACGTGGCAAGATTTTCTCTCCGGGGCCCTGGCACTTCCTGTTCCCTCCGCCTGGACAGCTGTCCCGGATGGTTGTACTCTTCATTCCCTTCCCCTAGCCAGGCCTCTGCTCCAGTTCACTTTCTCAAAGAGAGCTTCCAGCTCATGTTACCTGAAAAGGCCACCTGCCGGCCTGGTCACTCTCTGGCCTCTAAGCTTTATTATTCCCAGAAATATATATTTGTTGAGTGTTTCTTCTCTCACTAGAATGCAAGCTGCTTGAGGGGAAGAACTTTTTTTGGGGGTAACACTAGACCCCAGAAAGGTGTTGGCACTTGTAGGTATTATGAAATGGATGGGTGAGCCCAGCTGGTGTGGCTCAGTGGATTGAGCATTACCCCATGAATCAAGAGGTCCTGGGTTCGCTTCCCGGTCAGGACATGTGCCCGGCCCAGGTTGCTGGCTTGATCCCTAGTAGCGGGTGCACAGGAGGCAGCTGATCAATGTGTCTCTCTCATCGTTGATGTTTCTATCTCTCTCTCCTTCACCCTTTTTCTCTATCTAAAAATCAATAAAACCATATATATATATTATATATATATATTTCTTTATTGATTTCAGAGAGGAAGGGAGAAGGAGAGAGAGATAGAAACATCCATGATGAGAGAGAATCATTGATCGGCTGCCTCCTGCACACCCCCTACCGGGGTTTGATCTCGCAACCCAGGCATGTGCCCTTGGAATCGAACCTGGGACCCTTCAGTCTGCAGGCTGATGCTCTATCCACTGAGCCAAGCCGGCTAGAGCCATATATTTTTTTAAAAAAAGAAGAATGAGTGAGCATACATCTATGATACACATACAAACATATTTTTACTTGTGATTTCAGGGGATTTACATGTCTTCTGACACCTGGGGGTCCATACATTTTAGGTTGGAAACCTCTGCAGTGGCCCAGGTGTCTCTAATTCTGGGTGAAAGAGGTCCTAGGAATTCAGCAACTCCCAGCACTCTTCTCCTGCTCCCCAGGCTGGCTGTGCAGAAAGGACAATGCCATTCCACTTTGCAACTTTGAGTGACACATTTGGAATTATTATTTGGAAGAGTTATAATTTAAAAAACGAACAATAACTGAAACTTTCCCAGGATACATAATAAAACAATTTAACTATAAGGGACCTCTAATATCATTTGGTAAATACCAGGGCAGAATAAATTCAAGGGAAGAATAAAATTTCAGTTCAGTCCAACAAGTATTTATTGAGCCCTCACTATCTGCCGGTCAATCCCCTAGAGACCAGGGAAGGCAGCAAAGGACCTGTCCTCATGGAACTTATATCCAGGAAGGGCTGGGTAGACAATGAAATAAAGCTAGGTATGCTAGCCAGAGTGTGCTAGAAGGAGAAAGAAGCTGCAGAGAAAAAGTAAAATTGGGGGAGGGGGACAGGCTGTGCCATTGATGAGGGGAGTTGCAATTATAAATGGGATTTTCAGGGAAGACTTCTCTGTTGGAACCAAGAATTGAAGGAAGGGTGGGAGGCTTTAAAGATACCTTGGGAAGAGTGTTCTGGGAAGAGGAAATAGGAAGTGCAAAGGCACTGAGGTCGGAGTCTGGTGTGTTCCAGCAAGAAGGTGTGTGTGGCTGGGATGGAGGGAACAATGAGAGATGGGGCGAAATGTAGTCAGGCCGGAAGATGTAGGGCCTCGTTAGCCTTTGTAAGAACTTGTGAGCTTACATTTTGTGCAAGGTAGAATTTTTTTGGAATTCTGGGAGCAGAGGAGTGACACGATCCAGCTTGCATTTTAACAGGATTCTGCTGGCTGTTGCGGTGAGAGTAAACTCTAGGGAGCAAGCAGAGAAATGGTGGGACATTAGGAAGATCAATGATCATCATCAAACCAACGAAACCAACCTTTATGCTCTCCCCTGCCTTGCAGGTCTCGCCCACAGCCAGTGTCATGGGAACTTGGAAAGAGGTCATTTCTGTCAGTGACTAATTAGCCTGGGGAGAGAGCTGCCATTCCCGGCCGCTCTGCCCCACGCCGCCCAGACAGCGGGCGCCAGGAGGTGTGTTTGCTCCATCCAGTGGACAGTGCCCTGGGGGGCTCTCTCAGCTGCAAGATGCAGAATCATCATCCTCCGTGCAGCTGGCGAAGAGCAGATGATAGGAAAAAGTAACAAAGGGCTTTCAGACCAGGACACACCCCGCAAATTGGTATCCGTTCCATTCTGTTCGTGGCCGACTGAGTTTATGTTATAGGATTCAGATCTCGGAGGCCCAGTCAATCATAACCATGTTTTAGGAATGAGCCAGTGACGGAAGAATCGGCTGTTCTGTTATTAAAAGAAATGGATCTGCTCGGAGCACATAGCACTAAGAGCCCACCTGGTGGATAAATGCCCTTGTGTTTTTTCATCATCAAAGACCTGGAAAGTCGAAAATCTGCAGAGTCTTAATGACAAGTCATCATAGCAAACACAGGATCACCTTCTGTTACTGATCTGGAAGCTGAGACTCAAAGAGGGCTAGTGAATGGCCCAAGGAAGGCTAATCACTCTAGTGAAGGATCCCCCCACCCCCGAAATTTCAGTGGCTTACATCACAGCCCAGCTATAAGGGGCAGGCAGGCATCTCTGCCAAGTTCCTTCTGCCATGTAAGGTAACATATTCACAGGCTCTGGGGACTAGGACGAGGCCATCTTTAGCGATAGGGGTGTGCACACGGGGAATCTGTGTTCCATGGAGTTCTCACTCTGTGAGATGCCTCGTGCTGACACGGATAGGCCAGCGCATCTTGTGTTTTGTTTGGTATCTGCAGGATCTCTTCTGGGCACCCACAATGCCCTGCAAGACGACTTTGCTTCTCTAACCTCCATCTGGCACAGGAAGGGCGGAGCGAGGTGCACAGCAGGTGTTCCTACTTGCCAATCACCCTCCCGCCTTAGCTAATCCTGGAAATTCCATATAGTGGATCTTTCATCTTTGAATTTAAGGCTTTGATTCTTTTAAAAGATGTGTGATAAAAAGACATGGGGAATGGAAGAGTGAAATGATTGGTTTTTATCAGCTGTTTGGACTTCAGAATGAACCTATTTTTGATTATTTTTGTTGAGAAAAAATTGGATGGAGATAAGAGGGGAGCAAAGGGACTTGGGATGTGTATTTGTATGGAAGGGAGGGAATCCATCCATCGGGCAGTGTGTGTGTGTGTGTGGGGGGGGTTAGACTGGGGGAGGGGGTAGTCGCTAAAGAAAGGGAGCTTAGAATGTGATGCTGGGAGGCAGAAGGTGAAACCTTGTTTTCAAATATGGTCTCTACTCACCAGCCCATGTCTCCAGCTTTTCTGGACTTTGTTTGCCCAGCATTTCTCTCTATGCTCACAAAGAAGTAGTATATGATTATCCAAAGCCTAACATTTGAATGGATAAGGTGGCTCTGCTCAGGTGCTAAGCCTGTCTCCATTGAGAGGATGACAACAACTCCAAACACATATCCTCTTCTCTGGAATCCTATTCAGAGTGGAAGGGATGGACCTTCCGGTAGAGGACTCTTGGGGTCCCCCCAATATGATTTCCCAGGCAGAGGATCCCAAGCCACCTCTCGTGCACTCCCCGGGATCTTTATGTGTCTGCAGCGCTTTGTGCTACAACCCCAGGGCTCATCGATGGGAACAGGGCACTCGGTATTGATCTGCTATGAGGGGCTGGAGTTATGGAGAGCTGCAGGCTGGGGAATGAGTTGGAGGGAGGACAGCATATTCTTTTATCAGCACAAAAGGGAGCCATAGGCCAGTGCAGGCTTCAGCTTCTGTTGCATCAGACCTTAGTGTTCACTGGGGGTGAGAAAGGGATGCCTTTAAGGGACCAGCAGGAAGTGGCCTAAAGGAGACAGCTCATGGCTGCTTCAGGTCTAGCCAGAAAAATATGAAGTGCTCTAGGCTGTAGTCATTTGCTCAGGCTGCCATAGCAAAATACCAGACTGGGTGGCTTAAAAAAACCCCAGAAATTTATTTGTCACAGTGCTGGGGACTAGAAGTCCAAGATAATATAGGGTGTCCCCCCAAAATGTTTATACACACTTTGAATAATTATAAAGGCAGTGGTTACTAAAACATTTCATTTTCAAAATTGAGCTATCAGCTGTTAAAGTGTGTATACATTTTGGGGGGACACCCTGTAGTATCAGCAGGGTTGGTTTTTCCTGAGGCCTCTCTCCATGGCTTGCAAACGGCCACCTTCTTGCTGTGTCCTCACATAGCCTTTCCTCCATGTATTCACACCTGGTGTCGGTCTCTGTCTCTTCTTATATAGGGGCACTAATCCTATTGGACCAGGGCCCCACCCTATGACCTCAGTTAGCCTTAATTACCTTCTTAAAGGTCCTATCTCCAAACACAGCCACAATGGGGGGGGGGGGTTAGGGTTTCAGTTTATGACTTTTGAGGGGTACACAATTCAGTCCATAATGGGGATCATACTTCTTGGGGGTAAACAGCCAAGGAGAAACCTGTAACTTCTAGGAAAAAGTGCCTATTTGGAAAAATAACTACTGGAGACACACTTCATTCTGAAAAACATCCCAGGGACACATATACTCTTGAGCAAAAATACCAACCATAAAAAGTTCTCACTAAAAATGTTCTTTAGGAAAAATAGCCCCCTGGGAAAACTGTTCATTATAAAAACGCTGACCATGATAATATTCATTAGCAAAAGTATCCATTGCAAAAAAGGGGGAGGGGAGTCTATTGAGAAGTAGCCTTTCTAGAAAAAATGCCTACCAGAAAAATTTTCTTTGGGAGAAATGACCACTTAAAAAATAGGCACAGGAAAAAAGGTGGAAGAAAATCACACCTTGTAATAAAAATACCCACAGAAGCATATCCTGAATTGGACAAACACTCTCTGGGAAAATATGCATGAGAAAATGATATTCATCAGGAAATGGCCTTTGACTACCATTTATTTTGCGTATATCGTGTGTCATGCATTCTTGTAATAGCTTCATGTCTGTTAACTCATTCCTCATCTGATCTCTGAGAGATAGGTACGAGTCTATCCCCTATTTTACATATAGGGAAACCGAGGCACAGAGCATTACATAACTTGCCCAAAGTTGCACAGGAAGTTAATGACAGCCCCTGGCTTTGAGCTCAAGCATTCATTCATTCATTTATTGAACACCTACTAGCACTGTGTTAAGCAATGGATTCTAATACTGAATGAAGCATAAACCCCAGTTTTAAGAAATTAACATGGGAGACAGATTCATAAGTAGACAATGAAGTTACAGTGAAATAAGCCTTTATAGAGCCTTTATATATTCATCTTCGCCTTGGGAACTGAAGCAAAACATTTCCATCAGCCTGAAGTTTCTTCATGTGCTTATGAAAGGAGCTACAGTAAACAACAGACCCCCTGGGAGCAACCACCCCTGGGGAAGCATCAAAGCCCAGGAGAACACTCATCGGTGCATTGGGAAAACCCATTCCCCGGGGTAGCTCATCAAGACACTTACTTCTGGGGGCACTTGTTTGGACCCTAGTCTGGAAGGGAGGCCTCTTTCCACTGTCCAGTGGGATTTCACTCTTGACCATGTGAGATGAGATGGCCATGTCATGCCTGGCATGACCTGGCTCCTGAAATGGGCTGCAGGACCCTTGTTGCAAGAGGGGAATTGGATGGAATTGGTGGGAGTTCTGAGTTCTCTTGATTTTTAAAAAGCCTTTATTTGTATATGGTCTAACCCCACCAATGTGCTAGCTCCATGAATTCAGGTTCCTGCCTATGTAGTTCCTCTCAGCATCCCCAAAACTTAGAGAAGTCAGCACTCAATACGTAAATATTTTCCAAAGAAGGCATGTGGACCATTGTATAGCAGAGATGTTAAGTGCACGGATACTGGAGTCAGATGACCTCATTCCAATCCCGGCACCACCATTGCCTGGCTGTGCAGCATTGGTTAACCTACTTGCTAACTCTGAGCCTCGGTGTCTTCATCTGTGCAGTGGGAACAATGATACTTTTCTCCTATGGTTATTGTGGGGAGTAGATGAGGTCATGTCTATTGAGTATTCAGCAGCGTGCCTGACACATAGTAGGTAGACGGTCAAGAAATAATCAGAAATGGTGCCTACCTTCACAAAGCTTATAGACAGGTGGGTCATCCCATAGCCACCAGCCCTCCTCCCAAAATCCCAAACTGGAGACGGGGGCCCAGAAAGGCTGATTTTTCAAAGTCCAGCATCTGCAACTCCAGTGTTCTTATTCTTCTGTCGTCTCTAGAGAACATGTGTGCTGTAGGGTTCCATCTGCCTCTGTAAGAAAACATAAATTATTAAAACCATGAAATATTGATGAACTGTTTTATTAAACAGAGAGACTTTAATGTATTGATTATGAATTGAGAACGTCTTAATGAGCTTCAGGAGGAGAAGCATGTGGGAAACGATGGTGAGCCGATGTCCTTGTGGACGAGAGGCAGGTATGAGAATACTGTTCCCCTTGTCACCATCGTCTTGCATTTTTGCCACCGGGCCCTTTAACACCTACATTTTCAGACATTAAATGCCACCCAAAGAGAAAGAGAAGGAGGGGAAAAACATCCTCGTTAAAAAAACAAAAAGTGCCCGCTGGCCTGGCTCAGTGGCTGAGCGTGGCCCTGTCAACCAGTCAGGGCACATGCCCAGGTTGCAGGCTGGATCCCCCAGTGTGGGGCGTGCAAGAGGCAGCCAATCAATGATTTTCTCTCATCATTGATGTCTCTGTCTTTCTCCCCCTTCCTCTCTGAAATCAATAAAAATATATTCAAACAAAAAACACAAAACGTGTATTTCCATTGGAAAGTTACTTATGGTTCTCATAGGCTCTGGGACCCTGGCGGGTTAGGGTTGCAGCTGTTTTCATTTCTTAGTTGATTTATTCCAACAGGATGTCTTCCATTGAAGTTCAGGGAAG